>NC_140961.1:43639563-43804563 GCF_056783735.1 Eptatretus burgeri
AGCCCCGCGAAAGCGCTATGAAGAAATCCTCATTGCAAACACTCTTCAAAACCACCCCAAACCTGTCCGGAGGGACACCGAGGACAGCAGACACATCATAAGGGGTCGTCAATCATCTGAGTGACATAAACATGCCAAAACCACCAGGGCCAATTGCGAGGTGTCAGTGTGTCACCAGGGGCTCAGAGCAGCAGGGTTCCAATCAGGAGGGGAGTGAGGATCCCTTCAGTGGACGGGCTCCTCCCATGGACCGAGGGAGGGGGACATGAGCTTGGGGGAGAAAACCCCCATGTAAGCGGGAACTGAGCAGATATCGGGGCTCTCACTCACTTGTTCAAAAGCATTACTCAATGTGAGGTATGGGAAGACTGCTCTCCAATGTCAACACAGCTTTATTTTGTTAGACGACAACTGTAATCAGATTCAAATTTATTCGCCTTGAGCTGCCTGTTTGGTCAAGTGGTGAAAGAATGCCACATATCTCTTTCTCCTCTGGCTAGTGTGGGCTCAATTCCCACAGCAGCTCACTCTTAAAACTCGCACTTGGCATGCGTATGAGTAAGTATGCAAATACACACTTCAACATGAATTGAAGGAGGCCTTCATCCCGCAGTACACTGAAACAAGGTGGTTTAGGGGTTCTTATTGAACTTGCTAGTACATACCTAAGACTGAGCCACCTGAAAGACATCCCCAATAACTTGTAAGTACTTTAGCACCGAGTGTTTTGTCCTGCAGGAGTTCGAAAACCACAACAGCTGAATCATGATGGGGAAGGATTTCAGTATCATCGCTGCGTGATGTCTCGTAAAGAGATGTGTTTTTGAATAACCATGCAGATGGCTGCTTATTATAATTCATTAGATTTTTCTTTTTACGATGTGATCTGTATTCTGCACTACACCCGTAGAACTAAACTGTGATTTTTCTTCTTCCTTGCAATTAAAGCACAAAAGAGAGATGAATGCAGAAAAAAATTATACAGCATGGTCTAACCAAGTCCCAGCTTCGGAGTAATTATTGGAAATTTCAAGGAGGCGTGCTTGATAATTATTTTATGCATAATGATTGATACTCCTAACACATCACTTAGGACCACATTGTATTGCCTCTCGAGGAGGTGCCATTCACACCATGAAAAGTTAGCATGAAGAAAACTTTTTTTCAGGAAAGTCAGGAATGTATAAAAATGATTAAATGTAGGCCAAAAGTCTTTGTTGCTTATACCTGGGCTTGCTTGATTCTACGACAGTCGGTTCTTGCTAATTCAAATAGATACATTCAAAAGACCATTAGTAATAGTGGGGCAACTTAGCATAACAATTGTGCATTTTGTGAGGAAAGCACCAAATTTGGCACACTAGTAGCCGATCATATTATGAACAGATTTGGATATTGGGCCATCTCAAACTTTTTGATGGCAGTGGAAAATGGCTGCCACAGCCATCAGCGGCTGAATTTAAGATGGCCCTATATCCAAATCTGTTCATAATATGATGGGCTACTAGTGTGCCAAATTTGGTGCTTTCCTCACAAAATGCACAATTGTTATGCTATATTTAGCTAGGTTGCCCCACTATAATGGGAAAAAATAAATTGCCGATCGATAACTTTTAGTTGTCATTTCTCTGGGCGAGCCAGATGAAGCGTGGGATATACTTGAGTAGTGTTACTAAACTGATATCATTATGAAGAAGCAAAGCATCCAAATAGAATCGACATGTCATCATGAGCATTTCATAAACAGTAACACTGCAAGCATCGGAAAAAAAGGTTGCTTTGCAAGAACATCATCTGCTGCTCTTGCTCACCATCTCTCTCTGTTCTATTCACCCTCCCATTTGCGCAAGGTCATCTGCCATATGCTTGGAAATCAGCTAACATCACCGCTCTGCATAAAAAAGGTACAAAAACAGATCCCTGCAACTGCAGACCAATCAGCCTTCTCCCAATCATCAGCAAGATCATGGAATCCATCATCGCTTCTGACATAAAATACTTACTCTTCACCAATGGCTTGATTTCCGATCATCAATTTGGATTTGGACCAGGTCACTCTATCCTGGACATTCTGCTTCAGCTTTCCCAGCAATTGATGGAGGTCGTCAATGCCAGACATGACTTCAGAGCCATCTCCCCAGACATATCATAGTCTGGCACCCCGCTATGCTCTTCTCTTCTTATGGTATCCAAGGCAATCTCCACTCAAGGCTCGCAGACTTCCTCTCCTGTCGCAGTCAACGGGTGACTCTTAATAGAATTCTCTCATCTCTCCTTTCTGTCCAGGCTGGAGTTCCTCAAGGCAACGTTCTGGGCCCTGTGATTTTTCTGGTTTTCATCAATGATCTCTCTGACTCTCTGGAAAATCCTCTTTATCTCTTTGCTGATGACTCCACCCTCTGCTGTATCATCTGTCATTCTTCACACTGGCAAGCAGCAGTCTCTTCATTCTCTGCAGACATGGGTAAAATCATAAGCTCATAAAACACTTTCAACATGTCTTTCAATCCTGACAAACCTCACTCTCACGGTGTCTCTCCGAAAGGACCATTTGGAAAAACCCCCTCATCTACCCCCCTTCCCTATATACTTTATCAACAATCCTCTTGAAGAGGTCCTGTCATTCAAGCTTTTGAGCCTCATTATGTGCCACATTCTTTCCTGGGAATGCCACATTTCCAGGCTTGCCTGCAAAGCCAGTCGCCGACTGGGCATCCTCCATTGTGCAAAGTCCTTCCTTGGCACACCTGAGCTCTTAACCTCATACAAAACTTTCATCCACAGCCTGATGGTGCATTGCTCTCCCCTCTGGACTGGTGCTCCTGCCTCACACCTGGCTCAGCTTCACGCTGTAGAAACCAAGGCTTTTAGGATCGTTGGTATCTCCCGTGATAAAGCCGAGTCTTTGGGTCGCTCACTCTCTCGCTGCAGGCAGGTCAGTGGTCTCTCTGTCTTCTACAGTCTCCCCTCTGTCCTTGCCCCCTATGCTATGTGTGTGCTCTGTCTCCCCAATATTTCCTCATGGCGCTTAAGGTCCGCCAGCAGCCCCCTTCTGGCGAAACTTCCAAAATCAAGAAATACTTTTCACCTTCACTCTTTCATTCCTCTTTTTCCTCACCTCAGGAACAAATTCCAACACTCTCTTAAATCCCACTACTCCTTCCAGGTCTTTAAAACAGCTGTTCACCACCATCTTTTATCTTCCCCCATCCAAAACCACAATCTTTTCCACCCCCGTTAATCCACCCCAAATCCAACTCATTCAAATTCCCTGCTTTCCTTCCTGAAAGTCCCTGTGGTGTCCATCTTGTTTACCCCATCCCTCTCCCTTCCACAGATCTCTTGATGTTTCTGTTCCCTACTGTTTTGTGCTTCCTTTTCCCGTCCCTCTTGTCTCCTGTTCCCTTTGTTATCTCTTATACGAACCTCGACAATGTATCCAAAAAAAATAAAAACACATCAAGTTCAATACAGTACACTACTAAACAGGATAGCACTTCATAGTGCTTCATATACTCAACACAATGTCATTGTACCTGTTTGGCTCTAACTGAAATTCATGCAGTGAAGACAGCATGAGGGATTGCTGAATGAAACGGTGCTAAACAGCTCACAAAACTTCCTGTCCACTGACAGGTATTCACTCCATATCATATATCTTTCAGTAGATTACAAACGGTAACAGAACAATAAACAAAGGTAAACTCAATAGTAAACAGAGCTCAATATTATATACAAAGGTTTGACATACTCTTTCAATCATCTTGGTCATTCTAGCATCACAGCTTTTGTCTTGGCAATCAGGTGTTGATTGCAATTGAGGAAGCAAGCATGTATGAGCTGTTATGTATAGCCACCTTAATAAATTTCTGGCCTGACAAATAAAATGGATGGATGGATGATGAGGATGATCCTCATGCCATCAGACACATCAGGTTGTTGAGGCAGTTTAATTGGCACAATCCTGGATGGGTCGCCAACGCAACACAGGATGCACAACTAGCTCACTTTTTCCCACTAAGCTGGTACTCATTTTACTTCCTTCAGAAGGATGACCGGCTGAGTCAACCAACCTGGTGTTCTTTTGGTACAGCTGCGGCTTGACCTCATGACAACCACCCTTAACCGTTATCCGAAGGCAACCATCCTTAACCATCAAAAAGTACCACCAAGCTTTATCAATAAAATACTGGAACCCTATCAAATGGAAACTGCTCAAAACCAATTCTATTGATCAGCCAACTTTCAATATACTTATGGGAGGTGCTGAAAGTGCAGAAAGTGACAACGTGAATTTTTGGTTAACATGTACAAAAGGCTAATTTGGTACAGGACTCCATTGTGGAAATAGCCTGTTGAGATGGCCTTCCACTGCCATCCTCCAAAGTGGCTTGATCTACATCTCTGTCGAGTCGATCAGTATGCTTTTCACAGGTAAACAAATCTCTCCATTTTATTGCGTTCAAATCAAGATAAGCAAATGTATGAGTTATTCTGCATCACAAAGGATGAAGTGGTTTTTTTTTCCCGTATACAAAGTTGAGGCTCATGGAAGAGCTGGAATATAGAATGGATAAGGACATAACAGAACAAAAGGAATAGTAGAAGGAGAGGGGGGAACCATACCAACAGCAGGGTTGAGGGACAAAATAGGAGACTTGGAGAAATAAAAGATGTCGGTAAGAATGAGGGCTATGGGAGGACACACAGGATGGACAAGATGGAAACAGTTGCTCAGGAAGGGAAAACTGGAAATTTGGGAAGAGGTGTGCTTGGGGAGAGATAACAGGGGTAGAAATATTTCTTTGGTCTGTTTACTAAAGCACAAAATTCAGAGGATCAGCTTGGAGCTTCCAGTATCTCAAGAGAATGATCGACATACTGTATGAAGGGGACCTCTCGCATTGTCATGAACTGTTGTCAGAACCATCAATTTCTACGATATCACTAGATGGCGGATGGTCATGCGAGACTGACGCCAGCCTCGAGCATGCCCGGCAGCCATGTTTCGTCAATCACTGGCGTGGATAACTGCATGATCATTTTAACTGGGTTCACCAAATTGTGCCACAAAATGGCTTTGTGCTCCATACCTAACTGTATTAACAAGCTGAAAAAGGTTCAGGGATCAATTTTCACAGGTATTGATTCTTCGAAGCGACTTCACATTCCAGAAATGGCATGGAAATGATCTGTTTCGGAATGGTTTCTGCAACCTGGAAGTGATGTTACATACACTCCGGTTGTTTATTTTGGGCTGAATTTCCTCGATTTCCAACCACTAACAGATCGAGTCAACGCTCTCTCATTTTCCAAATCCTCCTTTTCTTATGATGGCTTATATTATAGTGTGTTTGTGCTTTCTGAGCTCGCTGAGTTGTTGGTTGATGTGTTACTGATGGCCAAATGGCCTTGCTTACCATATTTCTAGCCACCCTTGACTCACATTATGGTCAGTTAGTTGTACAGTAATCTCAATGCCTATGCTATGACGTTATGTAAGGAGGATTTTTCTTTCTCATACAGACTTCCCAAGGAATGTACAAGAGAACATAGCAAGAAGACTGAGATGGAGGAGTACAAGGACTGTCTTGACTCTAGATGCTGGCAGGTGAGCAGAATGGATCCGAAATGCGAAGAGAGTGTGACAGAAAGAGGAGCCAATGCTGAACTAACCACCCAGTTTGCTCGGCCTACTTCACACCAGATTATTATTGGAGTCAGCTGGACACGAGCAGGAACTGAAACTCAATGCCATCTCTAAAGTATATCACCCGCAAGATAATTTGCAAATCAAGATGATTATAACCCATTCATTGTAATGTGCATGTTTCATGCATAATTCAAGTACCTTTCCCATCATGTCTTCTTTGATGAATGTGTAATTTTGACGAGGTCCCTAGCTCTTGGCACATCCTGCTTGGCCAATCATTCACTCATGAACCCTTGTCCTTTTTCAGACACCAAAACAATGGAAAGAATGGAAAAGAGCCATTGATGATTCCAATCGAGATGTGTGTATGAATCCAGAGGAGTATCTCCAAAATCCAAACAAGGAAGAACCTCATTTCCTGAGGAATCCGAAGGAGAAGATTTCGTTCGCCGTGAATTGTGCATATTAGACGATGGAGAGTCCTTGCAAACTTAAGAAGGAACACCTCTCCTTGCAAGATAATGCAAAAAGGTTGACCAAAACACGAGGAAACTGCTTGACGTCACAAAGGTCGATTGTAAAAGAAGGTCGAGTCAACGTCTGCTGTGATATTTGATTTACATAAGCAACACATGCTGTGAGAATCTTGTGATGACTTGTTAGAAAACTCATTCTCTGATGTGCCCTTAGAATTGATGAACGGATTAGCATCAAAACGGAATAGTGATGGTCAGGTAACAGCAAAGGCTTCATGTCGGTAATATTCTCTGGACTTGCATTTGTTCATCCTCATGCTTCAGTTTCATTCAACTCCAGTGTATAATTATTTGAGAGAAACATTTGATCTTGAATTGCCACATATTTCGACCATCAGAACAAGGTTTCATGGGATGCAAAGCTCTCCATGATTTAGCAAAGAGGTTTTCGTTACAAACATTGGCATGTTGCAAAAAATAAAAACCAGGGCAAGAAAGTGTTTGCTCACTAATGCTTGATGAAATGAGCATTCATTCTCATGTAGAGCGAGGCAGCAAAGAATGACTGGGTATGTGGATTATTAGACAGAGCTGAAGTAAGATTCCCTTCCAGGAGCAAAAATGCACCTTGGTGATTATGGCCGTGGCACTAAATAAAAGCTGGTGACTCCACTGGGATATTTTTTGACCACTGGCTTACCAGGATGAGAGATTAGAAATTTGGTGAGACAGGCGCTCACCCATTTATACGACATTGGTGTTGAGGCCATTTCCTTGACCTGTGATGGCACCACCACACATTTTACAATGTTTTGAAAACTAGGGGGTTCAGTGTCATACAATGAGATGCGGCCATATTTCAATCATGCGAGTGATGAAAGCATCAAAGTACATATATTGCTCGATGCTTGCCATATGTTGAAATTGGTGCACAATAGGTTGGCAACAGAAGGGAAAATCATTGACGAAGACAGTAGGTCTATCAAGTGGCCCTTTATAGAGGCACTTCATAAACTACAAGAGAAGGAGGGACTCCATCTAGCGAAAAAAAAAAAAAACTCTGACGACACATTAAATAGAAAGGACGGAAAATAAAAGTGAATGTCACAGCTCAAACATTGAGTGGGAGTGTAGCCCCAGCTATAGATTACTGTCCAGATGTACCGAAGCTTTCTGAAATCCAAGGTTCCCAAGCCACTTGCAAGTTCATTTATCTATTCGATCGCTTATTTGATATACTGAATTCCAAAAATCCATATGCTAAAATATCCAGTCCCTCTCAGAAAAAAACATCACAAGCAGTGTGGAAACCATTGGTTAAGGCCAGAGAGAACATTCTTAATATGAAGAGGTCTACATGGGCTCATTTGGTTGCAACAAAAAACAAAACTAGCATCCGTTGAAGACAAAGTCTTCAATATCTCCCGCCATAGTAAATGAGGATTAACAAACTTATATTCCCTAAGCGTGTGCAATATGTATGTGAAGTTTCCCCTTGATCTGACCAGCCGTTCTGGAGAAGAATATGTTTGAAGGTTTTAGGGTAAATTCAATATGGTCGCCAAACCATGTGACCTATCAATTAGAAATTAACAAACTTCTGAAAGGATGTCTTGGGGAAAGTGTCTGTGAAATTTTGCCTCAATCTGTCCAGCCGTTTTGGAGAAGAAGATTTTTAAAATTTATTAATTTCAATCCAAGATGGCTGACGAACCATGTGACCTATGACATCATAAATTTACATTCTACCTCCAATCCTCCAGTGGAATACATGTGTGAAGTTTTGTGTTAATCGGATGAGGTGTGTTTTTCTATCCAAGATGGCCGCCAAACCTTGTGACTTGTGACCTCATAATTTTTACTATGTATGCAGACATGATGGAAGATGATAGTTGCAAATTTTTGCTTCAAGAGGCTATGTGATTCCAGAGAAAACATTATTTAATATTTTTCTTGAATCCAACATGGCTGCCAAACCATGTGACTCATCAATTAGAAAATATCAAAAGGCACCAGTTCACCACTTGCTTGATATATGTACCAAATTTCGTAAATATATCTTGAGGGGATTTGTAGTTAAGCTCCGGAAACGAAATGTGACGGACGGACGGACGGACGGACGGAACCCATTTCTATATCCCCCGCCAATTTCGTTGGTTGGCGGGGTATAATAACCTTTGTGGGTTTTGTGAATGCATCTACAGCATTCAACAGCTCTTTAAACTTACAGTCACTAACAGTCATATGGCATACCTCTTGACTTGTAAACTCTCCCAAGATCATGTGAAATTGTTATTTGGTGAAGTCAGGGCCCGTGGTACTGTCCGTCGCAGCAATAACAATCGTACTGTCCGTCAGTTCAAGGTAACCTGCAAACGCCTGCTTCTACACAATCAAATCAAAGTTTACTCTGGCAACTGTGCAGCTCAAAATGGACAAACAGCCTGGCTAAACATCGATGATATCAAACGAACAACAATGGATGTGCACCAGATCACCTAAAAGACAAGCTTGTCGTGCAATGCTACGACCTGAAAGTGGATGAAGTTGTGAATGAGGCTGACTGCAGTGAATCGCCAGATCCCATGAAATTGACTCACTTTCATGATTCAGCGATCATCTAAATGTCTGGGTACATTGTTAGACATGTGAGGGACCAGATCAAATGTATGCAATGCAAAGATGCTCTCTGTGATGATGAAAAACTGACCAGTAGTCGGTATAAATTTGTGTACAAGAAGGATCATAGTGGTTTGATATATGTATCGAACAGTGTTATGAATGTTTACACATCCAAATAATGTGCCGTAACGATTGTTTCAGGAACTCTTGGGCCAAATAGGCTGCCTCAATCTCCTGGCATTCTTTCTGCTATCACAACTTGGGTAATTTCAGACATCAGGCTTTTAGTTCCCATGATGAGCACAATACCAATTGTGATTCCGCCATCAACCACTCCCTCATTTTGATTCAATGTATCGTAGATCATTATGTGAAGATAAGGTACCATCAATCATCCAGAATGTTCAATGAAAATCTTAAAAAAGGGAGAATCAGGAAAAAATTTGAACAAGCTGGTACATTTCCATAATCAATGATTGATTCTGTGACTTTCTATATATCATTTTGTTTCTGTTTTGTAGGCCGACCTGTTGATATAGTAAAAATCATTGGTTTTGTGTCTCTACATTCATTCAGTGAACCTCACCAAATTTGTGAATGAATATGCACCTCTATTGTCTCCGAATGATTTTCACCGATTTTGTTGGATCATACATGTGTGGTACAACTCGAGCGTATGTGGTCAGACGACACCCAAAAGCTGAAATTCAACGGCATATGCTTCTGTACTTCACAGAAAGGCTAATTTGACTCTGAAACGCCACTGAAATGTGAGAAATTCGACTAAAATAGCCATTAGGTCATCGTTTTGTGCCAATTTCTATTGTTACATCATGGTTCGATTGACTAAACATGGCCACCACCAAACCACCCTTGCTGGTGACAGCGAACCAATGAGCAAGCCTTGGTGGTCTGCCATCTTGAGGTATTGGTGCAGGTCGATGGTCAGACCAAGTATCAGTTAGGTAAAATTAATCAATTGCATGCAGGCTAATCCCATCTCACAGTCCCTGTTCGAGGGTGAACAATCCAATTATGCTTCCAAATGGCAGGTATAGCCAACATTTAAGTAACAAAATATAGGCATCTACTTGTGGGGCTCAGCATGTGCAGAGCTAACCTGTGAGTCTGGTTTCCAATTTATATATAGCCAAATGATACCTTATTCAGTCCAACTGAGTAAAGGGAATCTGATACAGAAGAAACAAAAGCTACAACTAAAATAAACACAGTCTATTTAAATTGGTGAGCATGGCCCTACATAAGACACCATTGCATTTGCTGAATAAGAATTGCCAGGTATTTAAGGCGTATTACTATTTGTATATTAATGAGTCTACTTTCCCTCTTCAATGTATATCAAAATCCAACGCTTGGTATTTGAATAATGGCAGAAGGGCTTTTGACCTTATGATCCCATGATAACCAACTTAAATGTGAGTTTGAAGATGGCTCAAACAAATTCGATAATTAGCATTGTAAAGGAGGTTTCTGCCAAGTTCTGTGCACAGCTGTTAATTGACTCCAGAAAATAACCTTCAAATGTTAACGGAGGCAGATGGAAAAAGTAACATGACACAAGCTCGCCAGACAATAGCTCGAGCTTTAAATTGTTGTTAATATTATTTATTATCATTATACAATAAAAAGGTATGATGATACCAAAACACTGAAAAACAAGACTTTTAATCCATAAAGGAAGTGTATATATATATATATATATATATATATATATATATATATATATATATATATATATATATATATATATATATATATATATATATATATATATATATATATATATATATATATATATATATTTGCAGGGACCAGCGGAAAGTCCGTGTCATATAAAATGTGACTTCAAGTCCCCAACACCGCCCCTCCCCCTCTCCCAGTTCAAATCCAGAACCCCTCCCCACTCAACCCCATGGCCTCAAAACCATCCCCACTCTATCTTAAACTGGCTAACCCCCGCTTTAGCAGGGAAAATGGCCTTAAAATGCTTGTTGTTGTTGTTGAACTCTATCTTAAACTGATCTCCCCCCAACTCAAGTCTTCATCCCTCCCAACCCCAAATGCTCAACCTCCCACTGTCCATAAAGCTTCAACCCCCCCCCCCCAAAAAAAATCCCCAACCTCCTTCTCCCAACTCACTGTCCTCCCAACTCAAATCTAAATGAAAATTAAAAAAAAAACATCACACAAATGGAACACCCTCCGACAAAAACCTTTATAATGAGCGTTCATGGAACATGATACCACACACAGTGTTCAAGTATATACAGGAGGGCCTTGAGGGCCTTGCCGTTGGTGGGGGTTATGTTCTTGAAAATCCCCATGAATTGCAAATCCGCAATGCGCAAACTTAGGAGTTAATGGTAAAAATAAGGTTAGGGCCTTCATTTTAAAATTTGTTCAAACTGTACCCTTAATTAACATGTTTGTGCATTGTTTTTGTGCCGCTCATTTTCAGGAATAAAATAATTATTAAGAACATAAAATAAAGTTTATTTTCTTGAGTTATTAAGATCATGAAACTTATACCGGGCGTAGTGGCGTGCGCCTGTAATCCGGCTACTCGGAGGCTTGGGTTGGAGGATCGCTTGAGGACGGGGGGCTCTGCACTGGGCAGGGTGTAGAGCAGCCCGGAATCATGGCGAAACCCAAATCCTGATCCCTGTGTCGTAAGAGGCGACCAGGGTTGCGTCAGGAAGGGCATCCGGCGTAAAACCTGTGCCAAATCAGTATGCGGATCATAACGGATGATCTGCTGTGGCGACCCCTAACGGGAGCAGCCGAAAGATGAACAACAACATTAAGATCATGAAACTTACCTTTAATAATAATGATGATAAACGTGATCCATTAATGTGATGGCAATGTTGATGATGGCAATGATAAAGAGGAGGTGATGGAGATAATGTTGGAGAGCTGGAGTGGGTTATGGTGTTGGTAGCCCATGTTAATTTGGTGTTATGATTTTAAAAATACAGAAGTTTAGCGCTACCGAAGCAGTCTTATACACCAACTACCCCTGATGCATAAGATGGTGTTGAGTCTTTATTGATCACTTTATTTGTTGATCATGCGGTGGTAATGTTGATGATGGGAAAGATGAAGATGAGTTGATGGAGATGATGATTTTGGAGGGCTGGAGGGATTCATTGTGTTGATGGCCCATGTTAATTCGGTGAATAAATGTTGAAAATATAATAGTTCACCAACCCGCGATTATTTGAGCGCATTGACCGCAATCCACAAACATTGCCTTATTAAATTCATCCCGAGAGAGTGAATCTGTAAAAGGGGAAACAGACCAATGGCAAGGCACTCTTGCACTGTCCTTCAATTTTAATGAAACAGTGATTTTAAAGATCATTTTTTAAAAATCCAGAAGTTTAGTGCTACTGATGCAATCATATACACCAACCACCCTTGTACATAAGACGACGTTGAGTTGCAATTTAGGAGACAGAGGCTTTGTTGATAACTACAGAATGCAGCATCCATCGCATCATACATAGCCATATTATTTTCATGCATTAAAGATTTTGCGGCCTCTTCTTCACCTGATAGGCACACTCTCAAGTCACACCCTCTCATGCTATATAATCAATATATAGCATGGTTTGTGGAAGTATGATAAAGGTGATTTGTGTTCTCCCATCTTCAAGTACGTAGTTCAATTTAAATAAAGGTGTAAAGAGGTTTAAAGGTGAATAAATAAATTAATTCCGGGTTTTACCACCTTTTACCCCAGTATCTAATATGTCACCCGATCGAACACGTTACATTAGTTCTACGTGCCTGTTGTTCATGTCCTTTATATCGTCATTAAAAACAGTAAGTCTCCTGTTTGGAATAATTTTCAATTTTGTTTTACTGCCAGGCAGACAGGCAGAGCAAAAATTATCTCACTCCTTTCTGCGCATGTGTGATCAGGATAAATTCAGAGTCAAAAATATGCAAAAATGTCAGACTTGTCTTCCTATTCATGTTCCGATTCGTGTTAAAACGAAAACATTTGATTCAAATCAGCTATTCCTCGATCAGAAACTGATCGGACGGACGGACAGACTTGAACAAATTGCTTAGCACCGCTTTTCGCTTAACATGAGCAGGGTAATGATATGGGATTAATGGTCCCTGGTCGAATAATTTAAGAGAAAATAATTGGAAAGACAAACAAACAGAGCTAACAGAACTTGCACAGGTAGAATGACACATTCTATAAACCTTTCGAGCAATCCTTTAATCTTATCTCGCTCAGCTCTCACTCATGAGGCAAAGAACAGTATGGCGGTAGGTACTCCGTTATAAGCAAAGTGCTATAGGAGTGCTATCTATCTATCGAGTGCAGCCTGTGGCTGCTGGTTGCATCATTGGTTGGGATGCTGCAATGCCACTGATGCAGTGTCCCCCTTACCAGTACACTGGTACTCATTTTGCCGACCTCGGAAGGATGACAGGCTGAGTCAACCTCCTGGTGTATTAATTCAGCGGCCCAACGGGGCTTGAACTCAGGACCCCAGGATCCCAAGCCGCCACCCTAACCACGAAGCCAACACCAGGCTATATAGAAGTGCTATCGAGGGTTGTTGAAAGAATCCAAGAGAATGTTGATGTCTAACTGCCATCTAGAATGCCACTAATTGAAATTCATGGTGCTAAGGAAATGGCAAGAGGGCACTTAAAAATAAGCTGTTCATGAGAGTATACCATAGTATTCACACAGCTTTTAAAAGAATGAATTAACATATTACACATTTCTGCATAGTTTCATCGAGCTCAAGCTATAATTAAGACGACTGTAAAATAAAAGTTGGCTGTAAATTGTGATGAGTGTAAACACAGCAATAGCAGTAAAATGAATGACTGTAAGGTTAAAAAAAGCTTTGGAGATTTCTCATTTGAATAAGGATTCTCAACCCATTTGAAAGTTATGGTTGTATGTTTGAGTCCTTAAACAGGAAATGTGAAGGGTTGAGGAAATATTTTTGAGGATGCTAAAAGAGGGTAAAAGGAATGTCAGAGAAAAAGGTCAAAAAGGAAATCTTGCCAGAAGGTCAAGAAGGGAAGGATATAGCTGATGTAATTATTTTATCAACTACACCTTCTCTCAGGCATTGAGCTCATCATAAACCAACCTGGGAACATTTCCAAGCCAGAGGCTAAAATTTATTCTTATCTAATCAGCATGGCCATAAATGCTACATGACATGGTAGCACTACACCTGCAAAAATCATTTTCTGGAGAATCGTTAAAAAACATCATCTGAAATACCAGGCAAACATCATTAATGGAAATAAGGAACAGTAACCTTTACCAGCAATGGAAATCATTACGGTACTCGATGATAAAGTGAGATACATGAAACAACAATTGCAGGGAAAGGTAATCCTGCCCGTCCAACCTGCGACGTAACCCATCTAATCATTAGATGACCTGATGACCCCGACAATGTTACATAACGCTTGTTATGCACCCGGATGATGACATCTGCCACTGCTTCCTAATAATTGTTACACGTGTTACACATACTTACATTACAATCAGACATTAACCGGTGACACGTGAGAATTCCAATATGTGCCCGATTAATAACATTTCCATATTATCCAAGACAAGCCTTCTGAAGTTTGCTCATAAACATTTATCAGAAAAATAATTTTTATATTTCAGTTCACCAAAACAATAATGCCATTCCTATCTGATGAGAGCATCAACCGCTATAGATTCGTTAAAAACAAAGAAATTGAAACATCAAAATGAAAATAAAACTAGAACTGCCACTTTATAACTGCTGGCAGTGATGACCGGGTACCCAGTCCGTCCGCCTTTGATACAACATGGGACTTTCTGCAGATGACAGTCGCAAAGTTTTGCATTGATAGGATAAGCGTTGCCAGAGAAAACATTATTTAATGGTGATACAAACACAGGCCTGCTTCGAGACGGCGCGGAACAGACGAGTTACGAACCGGGAAGCACAAAGCGTTCAATTTCGTTATTACTGGCGACCAGATTCAAATAATTAAATAATTCTGGCTGCCAAACCACATGACCGATCAGGTTGAAATTTTAAACTTTTGTTTCACATGTAGCCTAAATTATAAATATGAAGTTTCGCATATATAGAAGTAGTGGTTCCAGAGTAAACATGAATTAATATTTATCCTTCAATCTAAGATGGCGGCCAAACCATGTGACTTGTGACCTCATAATTTTTACCATGTATGCAGATATCATGGAGGATGACAGACGCAAATTTTCGCTTCGATAGGTTAAGCAGTTCCAGAGAAAACATTATTTAATATTTTTCTTAAATTCAACATGGCTGCCAAACCATGTAACCTATCAATTAGAAATTAACAAACTTGTATCTCTACTCATGTGCAATAGGGGTGTGAAGTTTCCCTTGATCAGATCAGGTGTTCTGGAGAAGAAGATGTTTGAAGGTTTTAAGGTAAATTCAAGATGGCCGCCAAACCATGTGACCAATCAAGAACAAATTAACAAACTTGAGAAAGGACCTCATGGGGAATATATGTGTGAAGTTTCGGCTTAATCTGTCTTGCCTTTCTGGAGAAGAAGATTTTTAAAATTTATTCATTTTCAATCCAAGATGGCTGACGAACCATGTGACCTATGACATCAGAAATTTATATTCTGCTTCCAACTGGGTATTGGAACACGTTTGTAAAGTTTCTGTTAATCGGTAAAGGTGCGTTTTTCTATCCAAGATGGCCGCCAAACCATGTGACGTGTGATGTCATAATTTTTACCATGCGTGCATACACGATGGTAGATGATAATTACAAATTTTCGATTCGTTTGGTTCAGCGGTTCAGGAGAAAACATTATTTAATATTTTTCTTAAATCCAAGATGGCGGCCAAACCGTCTAACGTATCAATTCGAAATTAACAAACTTATATCGCCTACGTGTCCCGAATATAGTTCTGAAATCTCCCCTTCATCCGACCAGCGCTTCTGGAGAAGAAGATGTTTGAAGGTTTTAGGGTTTTTTCAAGATGGCCGCTGAACCATGTGACCGATCAAGAACAAATTAACAAACTTGAGAAAGGACCTCATGGGGAATATATGTGTGAAGTTTCGTCTTCATCTGTCTTGCCCTTCTGGAGAAGAAGATTTTAAAAATTTATTCATTTTCAATCCAAGATGGCTGCCGAACCTTGTGACCTATGATATCATAAATTTAAATTCTGCTTTCCATCGTCGACCCGAACAAGTGTGTGAAGTTTCGTGTAAATCGGATAAAGTCTATTTTTCTATCCAAGATGGCCGCCAAACCATGTGACTTCTGAGGTAAAAAATTTTTACCATGTATGCAGACTTGAGGGAGGAAGGCACTTGCATATTTTCGCTTTGATGGCTTATGAAATACCAGAGAAAACATTATTTAATATTTTTCTTAAATCCAACATGGCGGCCAAACCATGTGACCTATCACTTTGAAATTAACAAACTTGCATCGCATACATGTCCCGAATATAGTTGTGAAATCTCGCCTTCATGGGACCAGCGCTTCTGGAGAAGAAGATGTTTGAAGGTTTTAGGGTTTTTTCAAGATGGCCGCCAAACCATGTGACGTATCAACAACAAATTAACAAACTTGAAAGAGGACATCAGGGGGAATGTACTTGTAAAGTTTCGCCTTAATCTGTCCAGCCCTTCTGGAGAAGAAGATTTTTAAAAAAAAACACTAAAAAACAAGATGGCGGCCGAATTACGTCATCGATGACGTCAAGAAAAACATTTTCCGCAGCAATTTTAGGCGTAGATGATGCTCAGAATTTTTCAGATTTTTCCTATATGGCGTTCTACTTGACGAATTTTCACTGGAATATCGCTTCACCTATGACGTCACGAAAAATCACACGTGTTCCCCATAGGGAGCTTCGTAAATGTATCAAGCGAAAAAATTTTCCATTGCACGGTTTCCGAGATACAGATGTCCAAAGTTTATCGCTTTTTTCAAGATGGCGACCGTACCACGTGACCAATGACGTCATAATTATAACGTGATTGTGCTATCAAAAAGATACATACTGTGGTGAAAATTTTGTGTCGATCGGACTTAGTATCCCAGAGAAAATGGCTTTTAAAGCGTTGGGTGCAAAATGCCGGCGGAAAAAGAAAAATAATAATAATAATAACTAGAACTGCCACTTTATAACTGCTGGCAGTGATGACCGGGTACCCAGACGTGTCGGCCTTTGATACAACATGGGACTTTCTGCAGATGACAGTCGCAAAGTTTCGCATTGAAAGGATAAGCGGTGCCAGAGAAAAACATTATTTAATAGTGATACAAACAGAGGCCTGCTTCGAGAGGGCGCGGAACAGACGAGTTCTGAACCGGGCAGCACAAAGCGTTCAATTTCGTTATTACTGGCTTCTAGATTCAAATAATTAAATAATTCTGGCTCCCAAACCGCGTGACCGATCAGGTTGAAATTTTAAACTTTTGTTTCGCATGTCACCTGAATTATAAATGTGAAGTTTCGCATATACAGAGGAAGTGGTTCCAGAGTAAACATTAATTAATATTTATACTTCAATCCAAGATGGCGGCCAAACCATGTGACTTCTGATGTCATAATTTTCACCACATGTGCAAACACAATTGTAGACGATAAGTGTAAATTTTCGCTTCGCTAGGTTAAGCAGTTCCAGAGAAAACATTATTTAATATTTTTCTTAAAACCAACATGGCTGCCAAACCCTGCGCCCGATCCCGTTGAAATTTCAAACCCTCATTCCGCATGACTGTTGCACCATAAAGGTGATGCTTCACATTTATTGATGCAGTAGTACCAGAGTAAACATTAATTAATATTTTTCCTTCAATCCAATATGGCTGGCAAACGTTAAGGCCGTACCTCAAAAGGGGCTTGCAACTTTTTATTCCTCAAGCAGAGCCGGTCATAGTGGTCCACTTTCGCCTGAATCTCTTCAGCCGTTTCAGAGAAAAAGACGTTTGAAGATATTGTTTTTCAATCCAAGATGGCTGACTAACCATGTGACCTATGACATCAGAAATTTATATTCTGCTTCCAACTGGGTATTGGAACACGGTTGTGAAGTTTCGTGTTAATCGGTTAAGGTCCCTTTTTCTATCCAAGATGGCCGGCAAACCATGTGACGTGTGACGTCATAATTTTTATCATGCGTGCATAATGCCCTCTCGATGATAATTACAAATTTTCGATTCGTTTGGTTGCGGTTCCAGAGAAAACATTATTTAATATTTTTCTTAAATCCAAGATGGCGGCCAAACCATGTGACTTATCAATTCGAAATTAACAAACTTATATCGCCTTACTCTCCCGAATATAGTTCTGAAATCTCCCTTCAGTGGGACCAGCGCTTCTGGAGAAGAAGATGTTTGAAGGTTTTAGGGTTTTTTCAAGATGGCCGCTTAAACCATGTGACCGATCAAGAAGAAATTAACAAACTTGAGAAAGGATCTCATGGGGAATATATCTGTGAAGTTTCGTCTTAATCTGTCTTGCCCTTCTGGAGAAGAAGATTTTTAAAATTTATTCATTTTCAATCCAAGATGGCTGCCGAACCTTGTGACCTATGATATCATAAATTTAAATTTGCTTTCCATCGTCGACCCGAACAAGTGTGTGAAGTTTCGTGAAAATCGGATAAGGTCTATTTTTCTATCCAAGATGGCCGCCAAACCATGTGACTTCTGAGGTAAAAATTTTTTACCATGTATGCAGACTTGAGGGAGGAAGGCAATTGCAAATTTTCGCTTCGATGGCTTATGAAATACCAGAGAAAATTTGAAATTAACAAACTTGCATCGCATACATGTCCCGAATATAGTTGTGAAATCTCGCCTTCATGGGACCAGCGCTTCTGGAGAAGAAGATGTTTGAAGGTTTTAGGTTTTTTTCAAGATGGCCGCCAAACCATGTGACGTATCAACAACAAATTAACAAACTTGAAAGAGGACATCAGGGGGAATGTAGCTGTAAAGGTTCGCCTTACTCTGTCCATCCCTTCTGGAGAAGAAGATTTTTTTTTACTAAACACTAAAAAACAAGATGGCGGTCGAATTACGTCATCGATGACGTCAAGAAAAACATTTTCCGCAGCAATTTTAGGCGTAGATGATGCTCAGAATTTTTCAGATTTTTCCTATATGGCGTTCTACTTGACGAATTTTCACTGGAATATCGCTTCACCTATGACGTCACGAAAATCACACGTGTTCCCCATAGGGAGCTTAGTAAAATGTATCAAGCGAAAAAATTTTCCATTGCACGGTTTCCGAGATACAGATGTCCAAAGTTTATCGCTTTTTTCAAGATGGCGACCGTATCACGTGACCAATGACGTCATAATTATAACGTGATTGTGCTATCAAAAAAGATACATACTGTGGTGAAAATTTTGTGTCGATCGGACTTAGTATCCCAGAGAAAATGGTTTTTAAAGCGAAAAAGGGTGCAAAATGTCAAGGAAAAAGAAAAATAATAATAATAATAATAAACAGAAGAAAAACAATAGGGTACCCTGTACTCACAGGGTACCCTAATAATAAACAGAAGAAAAACAATAGGGTACCCTGTACTCACAGGGTACCCTAATAAAGAATCCCAATCCATGTGATGATGAGCTAAACTTTAAATTTAGAATGTATACTCGAGTTTAATGACAAAAAAAACCCAAAAACATAAAGCTGTCCCAAGTGACATCACAATGAATGAACCACAATTTGACGATGTCTGCAGATACATAAATAATAGTCATTAAAGGTGGCTTTTGCACATCTTCAAAGATAACTAAAATAATTGTCTCTGTGTCTGAGGTTAACAGGTCAAAAGCCTAATGGTAAGATGGCACTCTATTTCCTTATGTATCCCTTCCTGGCTTCAACTCTGCTATTTATTTTTCGTGCCCAGTAACTCGAACCTTCACTCACTCATTCACAGCCAAGCAGCCAATTATGAGCCCAGACTTTATTAAATTAAAGGAAGTCTGACGTCATCATTTATATGAGTACAACCTTCAGTGAGCAGCGACTGGCTAATTGCATAAGTTTATTATTTGAACACCTCAAATAGTGAATATCATCTAAAGATCTGGGCTGAGGCCGAATGGAGGTTTGTTCATGGTTGCATAGTGTTGTGTGTAATCAGAGAAAGATCACAACGTTTTTCTCAAAGTGATGCCATAATTGATTTCCATGCGAGAAGACATCCCAGATGGTTAACCTTTGTCAACCCTCTTTGATAGCGAAGCAAAAGTGTTGAAGAACATGCGCTTATCTGGCAAGACAATCTTGATGCACCTTAAAGTTTCCATAAAATTAGTATTCTCTGTAACATAATACTGTATACAAGAAGAAGATTTAAAAAAAACACACTTTTCGAGTTTCAGATGCACAGGGCTGCCAAGGCAGTTTCATTGGTGAGGGGGCACAATCCTGGATGGGTCGTCACTCAGACCCAGATACTTGAATGGCTCATTCTTCCCAGTAAGCTGGTACTCATTTTGCTGACCCCAAAAGGATGACAGGTGGAGTCAACCCACCTTGTGCTACCCAATAGCATAATGGGGCTCAAACTCAGGACCATAAGGTCTTAAGCCAGCCACCTTAACTGTAAAGCCAACACAAGGCTTTTTAATACTTTTACAGCAGTTAATTACCTCCGCAACCGAAGGTGGATGGAGGTTTTGTGTTCACCCTTGTTTGTTTGTTACTTGCAAAATTGAAGATTCGCAAGTATATTGGTTGGTCTGGTCTGTAATTCTAGCTGTATGCATACAGGTTATATTTTCACTCCGATCTTCCATGAAACTTAACCACATGGTAGAGGTAGTGATAAGCTGGAAGGCGTTTGTTTTTGAGGGCAATAGGTCAAAAGGTCATAGTCACATAAATCATCAATTACATCCTTTTCACTTGGTGTGTATATATATATATATATATATATATATATATATATATATATATATATATATATATATATATATATATATATATATATATATATATATATATACATCTCTATTATAATACCAAGCTTGCACACTAAAAACTTGGCTCGCCGTCACACGATCCCTATGAAATTGCTGTGGCACTTAGCGGACATGCCGACAATGTTTGGGAAGTCTTGGCGTTCCATAGTACCACTTGCTTTTTGCACAATGCGTATTTTTGTCATTCCCCGTGTACGGTCTGTCGTCTGCTACCAGCTATGTTGTACTGCTATCCCGTGCATGTGCACGGGTATCGCTAGTGTGTATATATATATATATATATATATATATATATATATATATATATATATATATATATATATATATATATATATATATATATATATATATATATATATATATATATATATATATATATATATATATATATATATATATATAGATATACTAAAAGGGGACCCGTCACTGATGTCTCACCTCAAGTGAGCTAAGTCTCACCTCAAATGAGTGTGTATTGGTACCCAAAACGAGAATTCAGTGTACAGATATTGCAGTAGGTGGATTTGGTAACCTTGGCAACCTCGTTCCATCCCACCAGTGAAGATTTCTAATCCATGCTTGTTGTTTCTCCAAAAGTACTGCATGGAAATGGATGTGACATTATTAAAGCTTTGCTGGGAAACAAATTTAGACACGATTTGGGCCTTCTGCCTGACGGAAGATCACCAAAGTTATTTCCATGATAACCGACCACTTTTGTTTTCCAGCTCGATATCCCTCTCCACATTGCTTCTTCAGTCCCCAACCTGCCCTCTCTCTCTCTCTCTCTCTATACTCCCCATTGCTTTGCTTTTGGCAATTTCCATTCAATATTTCTCACAGCATTTCTATCTGGCTTCCCATTCAACAAGAGGGGGAGCACTCGGTAGAGTGCAAAACCTCCGCTGCCAATACTGCTGGGTCACTTAAGTGAACCTGATATCCTATTCACTGTAGGTCAAAACGGATCAGACTCTACGGAACCACGATTGAATAAACTAAACTAGATTGACGCGCATGTATAAACGCCAAAAAAAAAAAATCGAAATTTTTTTGAAAAAAAAGTTGCAAAATTTCTTTTTTTTTCTCTAACAAATTTATTTATTTTTGGTTGGAAATCACTTAAAACATGTAGTAATGCAAAAAAAAAATTTCAAATATTTTTCAAATAAAATCGAAATTTTTTTGAAAAAAAAGTTGCACATTTTTTTTTTCTCTAACAAATTTATTTATTTTTTGGTTGGAAATCACTTAAAACATGTAGAAATGCAAAAACAAAAATTCAAATATTTTTTCAAAATGGCCGCCATAGCGGCCATATTGGTCTTTGGTCCAAGTCCAAAATCTAATGGCATGATCCTTGGACCATACCTAATCCCCCCACCAAGTTTCGTCGAAATCCGTTGAGGAGTTTTTCTGTAATACTGTTCACAAACAAACAAACAGACAGGGGTGAAAACAGTAACCTCCGTCCATCTTCGATGGCGGATTAGATCCACAGATTAGTCACTTCAGTTTCACTTTTCTACATTCGTTTCACTTTGGGATATCAGTTTCAATTCGTCATTGCAACTTGTGATGCGACGCAAATAGTGTACGAAAATGGATGTCAAAAACGATTTTTGCGAGAATTATCTTTGATTTTATAAGGTGTGTAGAGGGGTCTAGAGTGGTTTCAGGGTTTTCAAAGGTCAAAAATGTGTCTAAAGTGTTTGAAGGATCTTCAGGGTTATAAAGGGGTCTGAAGAGTTTAAAGAGTCTCAGGGGTCTAAGGGTCTTAAATGGATCTAAGTGTCTAAAGGGGTCTAAGAGCAAAAGAACAAAAGGGGTCTGAAGTGTCCAAATAATCTGAAATTGTCCAAAGGGTTTTAAAAGGTGTAGAGGTCTGAAGTGTTGAAAGAGTCAAAGGTCTATACATTATAAAAGGGTCTAAATGGGTGTGAAGGGGTCTAAAAGGTTTTAACAGGGTCTAATAGATATTAATAGGTCTAAGGGGTGTAAATAATTGAATGGGGTCTACAGGCTGTACAGGGTGTAAACGAGTGATGCTGTAGCAAAGAAATGACCTCATGTTAGTAAATAAATTAACTATGTAGTGCAACACAGAAATAATGGGCCAAATGACCTCCTCACGACTGTTTAAAATGCCTATTTAGGTGCATCATGGTTCAAAATCTGATCGTAGAAATTTTCATTGTGAATTAACTTTGGGGGCTTAAAGCAGTAAGGTCACAAACAAAAAAACATTTCGTTTTTATTAGCTCGTCTGTTCGAAGAACAGAGAGCTATAGCGATACCCCGGCGTGAGCGTGAGCGTCAGCGTGAGCGTGAAAATGTTAAAGTTTTTGGTGCAAGTTATTTCCTTTCTTATGTTTTTATGTTCCACACTATTTTTTACTGATTACAATATACAAATACATATATTGCTTTAAAATTATTTGGATCAGACTTCACTGCAATGCTTTATAAAAAATATTATTAGACTAGTCTTTTATAAACGATAAATGTATAAACAGGCGAGCATTGGGTGGCTTTGGCACCAACTCTCTGGTGATATGTAGAGATGGATAACCTATTTTACTGTTGTAGCCTCTACTTCATCCCTCTTTCGTCTTCTTCAGCTTCTCATGGAGGTGGCGTTACTTTTTCTTCCATCCACCAGCTTATCTCTCGGCAAAGCCATGGCTAATGGAGAAAAGCTCGATCAAAACCTCATTCAAGGTCACGGGAAAGCTCACCCAGAAACATCCAAAAAGTCCTTCAATAGCTTGTTTCAATTTGTAACGAAAAAGGTTGTTATGTAACGTCTCTGGAAACACCTCCCAACCCCCTTTAAAACGCCATCACGTTTGGACGTACACCCACCCCCCACTCCAAATCCCAACCCCATGCATTAGGTACGTACATTTTGAATGACCCCTTCGATAAAACATCGTTAAGAGGTTGGAGATATCGATAATATTGTAAGAAATGAAATATATTTCAACTGTGACCAGAAACCTTTCGAAAATCAATTATTTTTTTAATGGTTGCCATGGTTACTGGCTCCACCCATTACGACATCTCCTCACTGGATTTTTACACTGAATTCCTGTTTCTTACAACAATACATACTCTAAAAAAATTGCTCATTTGAGGTGGGACATCTATGATTAAATTAATCAAATATCTAATTTGATCAAAAAACAAATCACGATGTTAACTTGGTTCTTGAAAGCAACATGATGTATATTTGGAGGTGGATGTTTGATAAAGTTTGCTAAGATGGTAAACTTTTTATACAAACTTTTCTTTCACCCTTGAGAGTTATGTAATTAGATAATCAGTAAAATTATCTGTATATATATATATATATATATATATATATATATATATATATATATATATATATATATATATATATATATATATATGTATATATACATAATGTCTGGGTTGAATTTGTACTATGCTTGGTTTTTGAATGATTATCACATTTGAGAGGTAACGTGACCCCTCCTTCGCGGATCTTACCAATCATGGTAACGTTTTAATTACACTTAATTTTCACATTTCATACCATATTTGACGATCGGAGTTTACCGCCTCACCAAATATATCGGTATCCGGGTTGAAATCCGAAAGAAAATGGGATTTTAATGAAGCGCATTGTATATGTGGATCTACCCTTGGAGAGATGGCGATAGGTGGAATCTCGTGTGTTTATAAGTTGTGAACTGGGAGAAAATGACTGTTTAAAAATGACTGTTTAAAATCACTGTTTAGGTGCACCATGGTAAATAATGTGATCCTATGAAGTTTTGTGGCCATTAACCTTGGGAGCTCAGAGGAGTAGGGTCACAAACAAACAAACAGTTTACTTTTACATCCTGTACATGGGTGGATGCTGAACCCTTGTCGAGGTGAAGCCTCGGTCGACCAATGTGAGTTTGTCCATTAATTATGCACTGTTTGAACTTGAGTTGCACCATGAGTACACCTATTAATTACTTATTATCGGACCTTGACTACATCTATTAATTAAGGACTATTGGAACATACCGTTTAGACTTTTAGGCTGTTTTGACCCTTGACCATTTTCATTTTTTTGTGTGTTTTTTTTGGTATACCTTGTTGAGGCTCAAATGAGAGCAAACAAACAACACACAGCAAGGGGGCGTGATGCAAGTGGGGAGGGAGTGGGAAGGACAAAACAGTGGGTAACAGAGACCTTAGGAGATCTGTGGAAGGGAGAGGGATGGGCTGGGGAAAATGGGGTAAACAAGATGGACATTTCAGGGACTTTCAGGAAGGAAAGCAGGGAATGTGAAGGTGGTGGGTTTGGGGTGGATTAACGGGGGTAGAAAAGATCGAGGATGTGGATGGGGGATGATAAGAGGTGGTGGTGTACAGCTCTTTTGAATGCCTGGAGGGAAGAATGGGATTGAAGAGAGTGAGGGAGGTTATTCCAAAGGAAGGGAAAAAGAGGAATGAAAGAGTGAAGGTGAGCAGTGATTCGTAATTTTGGTAGTTTTACCAGAAGGGGGTTGTTGGTGGACCTTGAGTGCCCTGTGGAAATGTGGTGGGGACAAATCGCAGAGAGAGCAGGGGGGGGCAAGACTGGAGAGGAGACGGTGGAAGACAGAAAGACCACCAACCTGCCTGCAGTGAGAGAGTGAGAGGCTCAAAGACACAGCCTTACCACAGGAGATACCAATGATCCTAAATGCCTAGGTGTTCACAGCGTGAAGCTGAGAAAGGTGGGAGGCAGGAGCACCAGCCCAGAGGGGAGAGCAGTACTCCATCAGGCTGTGGACGAAAGCTTTGTAAGTGGTCAGGAGCTCAGGTGGGCCGAGGAAGGACTTTGCACGACGGAGGACTCCCAGTCGGCGACTGGCTTGGAGGCGAGGTTTGAAATGTGACTTTCCCAGGAAAGGTCATGGCAGATAGTGAGACCCAGAAGCTTAAAGAAAGGACTTATTCCAGAGGATTGTTGAGGAAGTGGATGGGGGTGGAGGGGGGGTTCTAAACTCTCCTTTCGGAGAGATATAGTGAGAGTGTGAGACTTGGCGGGATTGAAAGACAAGTTCCACATGTTGGACCAGTTTGTGATTTTATTCAGATCTGCAGTGAGTGAAGAAGCTGCTGCTTGCCAGTCTGACAGATGACACATGGTACGGCAGAGGGTGGAGTTATCAGCAAAGAGATAAAGAGGATTTTCCAGAGAGTTGGAGAGATCATTGATGAAAACCAGAAAATGAACAGGGCCCAGAACGCTACCTTGAGGAACTCCAGCCTGGACAGGAAGAGGAGATGAAAGAACTTCATTTAGGGCCACATGATGACTGCGACAGGAGAGGAAGTCTGTGAGCCATGAGTGGAGATGGTCTTGGATACCAAAGGAAGAGAGTTTGGTGAGTAGTGCAGGGTGCCAGACCGTGTCAAAAGCACGTGATATGTCTCAAGATATGGCTCTGATTTCATGTCCGGCATTGCGGACCTCCATCCATTGTTGGGAGAGCAGAAGCAGCAAATCCAGGGCAGAGTGACCTTGTCTGAAACCACATTGATGATCAGAAATTAAGCCATTGGAAAAGAGGAAGGATTTAATGTTTGAAGCGACGATGGATTCCATAACCTTGCTGATGATTTGGAGAAGGCTGATCAGTCTGTCGTTGTAGGTTCCAAACCTTCCAAACAGATGGAAGATGACCTTGAGAAAATGAGAGGGTGAATATAACAGAGGGGGGGGGGGTGAGCAAGAGCAGAAGAGCAGGTTTTTAGAACACGTGGGCTGATGCCGTCTGGACCGGTTGCAGAATCTGAGTGGAGGTTTGACAGCAAGCTCTCCACTTTGTCAGAAGAAAAGGACACAGAGTCCATGGACAGTTGGGTGCGACTGGGTTAGGTGTGTTGAGAAATCGATGGGTTTCGGCAAGAGATTTTTGATGCAAACACCGAGTTTCGGCATTCAGCCTTTTCACGTGCGGTATCAGCAGTGAAGCCATTTGAGGTAACGGAGGGGATGGAGGGGGAACATACTCCAGAAACAGATTTGATTAAACGCCACCAGGATTTTGAGGAGGGAGAGAGGTTTGAGAGTTCAGACTTGAGCTGAGAAAGTTGTTGTTTTCTGACTCTCCTGAGGGTAGATACACACTTGTTCTGAGCTTAAAGGAAGGAACTGAGATTACCCTCAGTTGGGCTTGCTTTCCAAGAGGCAAAGGCAAGTTGTTTCAGGACAACTGCCTCACGACAAGCTTCAGTGAACAATGGGCGGGAGGAAGGGAAGGACAACTGAAGACGAGAGGGGATAAATCTGTGCATGAGGGAGAGCAAGTTTCTTTGAAAGAATTCCGAGGATGAGTTGTTGTTGGAGAATGTAGCGATGGGACACCAGTCTAGAAGTTTGATGGCTGCTTGGAGACCCTGCCAGTCAGCTTGAGTGAAATGCCAGACTCGACGGCGGTGAGGTGGTTCTCTGATAACAGCCAGAGAGATGTCCACTTTGACAAGCACGTGGTCAGACGAACCGATTGGAATGGAGGAAGATCAGCTGATATTTTCAGGGAAATTTGTTAAAATCAGATCCAGAAGAGATGGAGTATCATTGGTTGAGATCCGGGTCGGGAAATTGACTGATTGAGTCAGTCCCAATGAGTCGCAGAAAGCTTTTGCTGAAGTGCCATGACAGTTGAGGGAGGAACGCACACCTAGCCAACTGGCGTGATGACAATTGAAGTCACCACATATGAGGAAGAGAGAGTTTGGATGAGAAGATAGAAGATGGTCCATGTTTTCGGATAGTGAGGTGAAGATGGAGTCATCACTGTTAGGTGGATGGTACAGTACACATATAAACATGAGGTGGGAGTGGAGGGAAGCCGTAGCCAGAGGTATTCCTGGGGGTGTGGGGGAGTGAGGGCAGTGCAAGGAGAGTGAGGAATAGAGTCTTTGATGAAGCGAGCAACACCTCCACCAGGACAAGACTCAGGTTTGTCATACCGGAGGAGAGAGTAACCAGGGAGAGATACTTGGGAGTCAGACACGTCTTGGGGGAGGAAACTTTCTGTTTGGCAGATTATGTCTGGTTTGTCAGTGGCAACCTGTATGGAAAGATCTCTAAGGTTTGAGTGAAGGCCCCGGATATTTGAGGTCCACACTTTTAATGAAGAGGTAGGGGAGGAGGCTTTGGGTGCAGGGGATGATAGGCTGGGGGGGGAGGACAAAGGAGAAGGGGGGAGGTAAGGAGAGTTATTGTAAGAGTGTAGGGGATTGCAGAATAGCTCTGGGAGGGGGCTGGATGAGGAGGAGAAAAGGCTCTGTGGTGCTGGGGGAGAGGAGGGGCAAGAGAGGGGGCTGAAGACAGTTGAGGATTTGAGGAGGTGGAGTGATGAGATGGATGTGAGAGGGCAGGGTAAGGAGGCAGCTTTGTGGATGTGAGGGGGGGGGAATTTGAGAAGGATGAGTGAAGGGGGTGAATGGTGGGAAAATGGTTAGTGGGGGGAGTTGAGGGAGAAAAGTGAGGGGAAGCTTGGCGGGAGAAGAGTGTAAATGTTGCTTTGAGAGGGAGGGGTGAGAGGGGTGAGTTGGCAGTGAAGTTGGAAAAAAAGAATCGTTGATGGAAAGTGAATATTCATAGCAAACTTGGGTTTTTTTAATTTTTAGGTCAGAGATGCGATTTAACACAACTCTTGATGGAGGCAATAAAGGCGAATTCAGAGAATGGAGAGAAGAAACGTTGTTCCAGTTGGATTTTTTAGGCAAGGAATGAAGGAGAGGTCGAATTGAGAGAAGTCTGTTGAAATAGGAAAAGAGTAGTGCATCATGATACAGGAATGAGAACCACACGTGTGAAAGAGGAAGATGACGCATTCTAAGGGATGATTTTTATTATTATTATAATTTTTTTTAATATTATTGTTTGAGAGAGTTTTCATCAGATTAGGTAATGGAAAGGTTGTAGAAAAAATTGTAAGGTGAATGGTGAGCTTGGATCGGTAAACGCAAGGGGCGTAAACAGATCACGTGGTTACGGGAGAAGCACTTGGCTATAGCCGGTCACACCTTGACGTTTTAGCCAGGGTATGGCAACGTATCAAAATGTATGTAAAACGCTGGCGTACGCTGAACTATTGATGTTTTTTTCAGTTTTTGGCGTATTCATAACGAGTTGGACGTATGCATAACGTATTAGTCACGTACACAGAACGTTTCGATAACATATAGATAACTTATACCAACGAATGCTTTGCGTGTTGTCGGTGTTCACAACCTATGCCCAACGATAGTCTAACGTATGCATAGCGCGCGGCAGCGTATCGCCGACGATCACGTGGCGTAGCCTATTAAAAGGCTGCCTCTCGACGATTCAAATCGTAACCGCACTAGACATCGAAGTTTCAAGCCGCTGTCACACCTTGACGTTTTAGCCAGCGTTTGCCGACGAATGAAAAATTTGCCGAATCCGCTGGCACACATCGAATACGTTATGGGTAAGTTTTGTATATGTTAAGAGCATGCTGAGGCACACTGGCATACGTCGTAGTACGCCGAACACGTCGACAAATTTTAAACATGCTCAAAATTTTCAGACGTATGCCAGCGTATGACTCACACGTTCCACATACGCTGGCCATAAGTTGTAGGCATGTTATGCAATCGTTGACCCACGTTGACACACGTTACTTGTAAGTTACTCATAAGTCGAAACACATCGAGGTAATGTTTAGCGTACCCGAAACTTATTTCTAACCTATGAGTAACGTGCTTTGAACCTATGAGTCATGTATCTCCAACGCATATTGACGTATGTAGACGTATTTGAAGTCTTCCGGACGACCACAGAACTTACTGAACGTGTTACTAACTTACAGCTGCCGTTTAATGGCGTATTGGCAGCGTTTAGGAAGGTTGTAATGGAAGGTTGTAGGAAGGTTCCATTCGGGAATGGAAGGTTGTAGGAATAAATTGTGAAGGTCATGACGAGAGTGGGTCAGCTCAAGTAGAATGAAGATGGTGTGCTGGCAGGAGGAAGAAGGAGAACAGAAAGAACATTTAGACCCATTAGACCCTCTTTGGACACTTTAGACACCTTTATGCCTGGTATTGGCTTAATGGCTAGAGTGGTGGGCTTGGGATCTGAGGGTATTGAGTTCAAATCCCACTCGTCTGGTGAATTAATACCAGGTGGGGTTAACTCTGCTTGTCATTCCTCCGAGGTCAGCAAAAATAAGTGTCAGCATGCTGGTATCCTGTGTCGGAGTGGCGACCCGTCCATGAATGTGTCCAATAGCCAAGGAGACTGCTTAGGCAGCACCAACGCTCCACACAAAGTATGGTCCCAATGGATGGATGGACCCCTTTGGACTCCTTAGACCCTTTAGACCTGTAACTACTGCTGGAACATACTCTTTGCACCTTTTCGACCCCACTGGACCCTTTAGATGACTTTGACCTCTTGAGCCTTGAGATCCTTTCAACCTTCTAGACCCTTTAGAGCCCTTTGAGCCTTTTAAGACCAGTTAGACCCCTTCGACTCCAAAAGACCCTTACACCCTTTAGACCACTTGACAAATTGACTTTTAAACCCATTAGGCCCTCTTTGGATACTTAATAGACACCTTAGACCCTTACTACAATTGGAAAATACCCTTAGATCTTTAGAACCCTTAAGACCTCTTACACCTTTGTACCACTTAAGACCATTATAGAGCCCTATAGATGAACATTGACCCCCATCTCAGATGTCGAGTCTTGCAGACATTTCAAAGTCATTGTTGGATTTACAGTGACATCCTAAACCAGTTTTCTGCTTTCCCGGCTGCTGAGTTTGGATGGGCGACCTGATCTGGCTAGAGTTTAGTATGATACATCTTCCACTTGTTGATGATGGATTTCACCCTTTTCGCGCCCTTTGAATCACTTCGACACTTTGGACCTTTACACCCTTTACAACCCTTAAGATCCGTAGACCCATTATACCCCTTCAGTCGCACACCACACAAACATCTATAGTCGTCTTGCAATACACAGACTATACTTTCATCAGCAAGTAATACACAATAGCCTCCCACCGAAAGCCTGGACGCTCTGCAAGTTTGAACAGAATTTGCATGTTGGGTCACTGAATTGGTTCACCAATCAAAACCTGGAAGCAAGTTGTTTATTTAGATTTTGCAAGTATCCTGCTAAGTATGACATCGTTTTTGTTACTTGCGAAATTGAAGATTTACTTTATATGTTGTGTGTGTCATTGGTTGTTATCTCCATATGAGGGTTTCAGAAGGTGGAACGGAGCGGAGCCCTCCCAGGTCTCGAAGTATCCACCGTCGTGTGTGTGTGTGTGTGTGTATATGGCAAGGTGTCCTTTGGGTAGGTGACAAGAAGAAGCCGATTCACTTTTGTTTAAGGTCCAGATGCAGATCTGACCTCTCAGAGGGATATAAAACGTAAACTGCAGCCTGGCGGAGGTGTGCGCTCTACCGAGTGTCGTTCTAATTATTGTTTTTACGTTAGCGTGATTCAAAAGTGTGCTATGATATTATTCATTGAGATCAGGTTTCATGATATATTTCTTATTTTGGTTGTGGAGGCTGTGTTGGGTTGTTTATGGAGAGTTTTGATCTGATCTTTAAAAGGATTGTTGTTATACTAACTTGAGAATGACAATTAAAAACTATTTCTATTTCACATCTTAAATATACGTCTACATAACATGATTTTTTTTCTGGTTTGTCTGATATGATAAATGATGATTCGCGACGTTTTGGAATGCTTCACTGCAATTCCTGGAGGGATTTCATTGGGAAGTTGTTCCATGCATTCTGCAATGTTTCCCATATTTTGTCTTTGGTTTAGGTTGTTTTTTTGTTTTTATTCCTGTTCAAATAATCACAGACAGCTTCTATATGATGTTAAGGTCAGAACTTTGAGGTATTAGTTGTGGAGTCCCTAACTTTGTTTTTCTTTGTAAATATGTTTTAACGACATTTGCGGTGTGTTTTGGGTCGTTATCGTGCTGGAAAACAAAGTTGTCGCCAAATTAGCCTCTTTCCTTATGGGACGCCATGGAGGATTAGTATATGTATATATTTGACAGCATTCATTCTTCCTTGAATTCTCACCAAATGACCAATGACAGCAGCAGAAATACATCCCCAAACCAAAATATTGTAGTTTATAATTTAAATTAATTTTCTGAAATTTGTAGAATTTGGTTTTCACTTGGAAGTTGTGGGTTACGATGTGTGAATAAGGGTGGAAAAAGTCTGATATCATGCAATTTAATTCCAGGCTATCAGACAACAACAGGTGAAAATTTTGAAATGGGGTGTAGAATTTCTATAGACACTGTATATAAAGTTGTATTGTCTGTCTGTCTGTCCATCGATAGAATTGGCCCCATCGGTAGTCACCCAATAATACTGCAAACCGTTGGAATCCTCTTCATAAATGTAGATGCAAGAAAGCATTTTCAAACCTCCAGGGAATTGGGTTCAGGGTTGGGGGAAGACCCCAATTGTCTATGTAAATGTATATCATATAGCACCACCCAGTCGTATTTAGCTTTACTAATCATCTCCTTACACTTAAACTCTAAATTCCTTCAGCACAAGGTGAGGGGTAGGCTCGGCTAGTAGTACATAAATACAGTGGCATGCAAAAGTATTCATTACTCTCCCTCTCTGTCCCCTCCTCGCTCCGACGCTCCACCCTCCTCATAAAATGCAGCCGTCTCCCTCCCTCCCTCTCCCTCTCTCTCCCTCCCTCCCACAGCGAATAGCAACATTTGCTGAGTTGTGGCTCTCCCCACCTCCCCCTAACTCCCAGTACTTCATCCTCTCTGCCTCCACTTCCCCCTCTCACCCTATACCTTCTCTCTCTCTCTCTCTTTCTGACAGGTTGTATTTGCTGGCAAAGCAACATCAGCGAAGTGACGGTTGTGTGCATCTCCAGACGCGTCCGGGCAGTGTGCGTCTCTGGACAGCTTGGCTGCGGACGTGTCCGGGCGGTATTTATGTCTGGACGGGAGTTTGTCTCCGGGTCGTGTTTATCGTATGACTGGTAGAAAATGGATTTCAGACATTATTTTGTTTCCATCTTCACTATTATTCGATGCAGAATCATTTTGATGAGACGGTATGAATCGTAATTAACGCTCCAGTGCATATCTGCCTTCCCTTCCTATCACCTCACATGTCTTCCCTACCCCACTCCTTCTTGCTCCCCCTCCCTCCTCTCTCCTTTCCCCTCCTCCTCTTCACTCTCCCTGCTCTCTCTCCCCCACCCCTCTCTCCCTCTTTTACTCCCTCCCCCCTTTTGTATTACTATCAGCGAAGTGACGGGTGGTATTTGGTAGTGTGTATGTAGTGTGTGTGTGTGTATATATATATATATATATATATATGTAATTGTTGCGGTTCTGCAAATCATATGCCTTGAAAGCAATGGCACCCAACATACAGTGATCCCCGGGCAGTTATTTCATTGGTCGTCATGCAGTCAGACCTTCCCCTCATATCTAGTGGGTTAACGGGATGAAGTGCATTGTATGGGTCTTATAGCTAGATCTAATTATATCTCCATCTTCCATTCAATCCTGATTTCCAAACCAACCCTTTCCTTTTAGATATGGTACAAGTCAAATCAAGCAAGAAAGAAAACACACACGATATGAATAACAAGCACCCACGCAGCCTCCCGTGAAAGAAACACAAGAGATACTGTAGAGCACGTGCATGGCACGCCCTCTCATTCAAATCTCCGTGCCAATTTACAACAGCAACTCACCTTGCTCACTCCTCGCTCACCAAAAACTCACCACCTCGACCACCAACGTCTCCCATACACGGGAAACTTCCTGCACCTCCTCGTGCCTCTGTATTGATACAAGCCAATATACAGAGGCGTGCTGCACAGGAGTTTACTGATGCGGGGACTGATACTGATTCCCGTAATGCGGGGACAAGCCAAGAACGTTAGCAGCACCAACCGCAGCTCGCCGAGGGTACCCCAAATGGGGATGCGGGATTCATACGACACTTGTCCAGTCGACAGAACACGGTAGGATGGGCGGCGAGGGGCGGGGAGGGGGTCGCGGGAAGATCGGTCTGGGAGTTTGGTATGGAGCTCCAGGCCATGTTGCCCCGGATGTGCGAATGAGACCGCTTCCGGCCCCAGGAGCCATGGCTAGGACTGCTGTGGCCCAATAAGGAAGCATGATTCGGGTCACTGCACGTTGCTTCTGGTTGTCACCCCACACTTCACACGGACTTCCCTTCCTCTCATCTCTCACTGCCTTCCCTTCCCCCACCCATCCTCTCCCTCCCTCCTCGCTACACCCCCTTTCCCCCTCCACCCCTTTGCTTTCCCCCCTCACCCCTCACTTTCGCTCCCCCTCTTCTTCTCCCCTCCCCCCTTTTAGTATTCCCGTCAGCAAAGCGATGGATGGTATTTGGTAGTCATGAATATTGAGAGCAAATAGCATGATGCTTTCTCAAAATGGAAATGTTTTAAATCCACAGGGATGGCGAGGCCTTCAGAGCTGTGTTCCATGTGATGCTTATGTAAATAACTTGCTTTTAGATCATGGATTAGCCATATATTGTCACAAATAAATCACAAGCGACTGTCAGGCAGTGTATTGGTTCAGAGCGATGTTTACACTTGTATACATATGAATCGATATGGAGCGAATTATTTATAATGTACTAGGGGGTCCGGTAGTCTGTTGGACCAAATTTTCATTGGTCTTCACGTGGCCTTGAGGGTTTTTGCTGGTCTGAACAAAACAATAGGTTTCCCAGCCTGGAATCCTTGGAACCCTAATAATAATAATTAGAGGTCTTTCAGGGTCTTGGTGGTCTTCAGAGTCAAGGGGTGTCTTGAAGAGTCTTCAAAGGTCTAAGGGGTCTCAGCAGTCTAAAGGCTCAAAAGGTCCATTCCAACAGTACATAATTAATTAATAGACTATGTAATTAATAGACACAAAAAGCATGACACACACACACACACACACACACACACACACACACACACACACACACACACACACACACACACACAATCTCTAATACATATACAAGTTACATATTTACAATCACACACACACATACACACATGTACTAATGCACACACATACAAATTATAAATTGAAAGTCACACACACAAACACAAGTTAATGTCCTCACACATTCAAATGAACAGAGACAAATACATACATTCAATGCATGCCCCCCCTCATGCCCCCCCCCCGAAGATAAAAGCCAGTCCCGACCATGCTACACTCAGAAGTTAGATGGGCTCCCTTCTATGCTTCTATGGGGTGTCGACCTGTTTAGTATCCTGAGATCTGGCAGTCTACACCCACACCGATAGATTTTAAATCTTTGGTATAACCTACTCTTAAAAGCTAGGGTTAGGGTTTAGGGTTACATTTAGGTTTAGGGTCAGGTTTAGGGTTGGTTAGGGTCAGGGTCAGAGTTAGGGTTAGTGTTGAATTAGGGTTACTGCCTTTGAAGAGTGGGCCGTGTTAGCCCGGATCCGTTCTCCATTCATTCGTCTTTGTTTTGACTTTGAGTCTGAGTCTGACTTTGGAGACATGATCTAGAGTCTAGATCCTATATTAATTGATCTAGCTCGAAGACTCTAACTCAAACTCAATTTTAAATAAAGATGCCTTCTCCTTCAAGTGCTAATTAATCCATGAGCAATGGATAACAAGCCTGGAAAGCCAAAGCAAAGGCCAGTCTCACTCGCAGCACACAAATATACGCATACAGGACCATGACCACCATCACACTGACCTGACAGAGAACTGACCAAGAAGTTGCTTTCCATCCAACACGACTGACTCTGTTCTCCCAGATTTTTCGTCTTTTAGCATCTGATGGAAATCTATACATCTTGAATCCCTTCTCCATTCTATTTGTGCACCCAAAGGCGCAACAACCTGTCATTTTGTCGTAAAATCGTCGATGTAAAACACGAATGAGAACGCTGTGTACAGTGGGAACGTCAAAACGCTGACCGATATGCGTCCGATCCTGTCCGCAATGGACTCAAAATGGCTCCACGCAATCACGTGACTAGATTTTTCCGGACCCTCTATGTCGCTACTCTCTCTATAAAGGGACTCTAATACAGACTAATTTGATCACTTCATGTATTTCCACTTAGGAGTAAATACAAAGAAAAAACGGTTTTTGGGTCTCTCATAGGTCTGTATTACTTCCTACCACTGAGCGGAATCTTTTGAATCTAACATCAAAGTGCTGTGATTTTGAATAATTAATCAATCGGAAGAGTTCATTGTAAGGGAACTCGACAACATAGTGACAACATTGAGCTCCTCCTTTCCTTTGTCGGCCTAAAATGTCCTCCCTTGATATTTTCTCTCATGTAAGCTTTGCATTACAAGCTGTTTTTTCTTCCTTTCTTGTTTTTGTTTCTAAATCAAGGCAGAAACATATCTGCAAGACTGATGCTGTAAATGCTGAGCTGGTTGTTGGAATATTTTGGCACACCTATCCTGACCGAATTGCAATCACTTCCCTTATTTGCATTCAAAAAGAAATACCAGGAGAAAGTGGTTTTCAGATCTTTCACAGGTCCGTGGTTGATTCAGATCTCTGATAGGAATCCTTTAGAAACACCGAAGTTGGTGTGCATAGTCTGTGATGATGGTCACCTCGATACTGAAACATCTCGATGCATTTTTTTTTTTTTTGCTGTGAATTTTTATTTTCTCCCAAACTTGACCTGCAGTTATTGATGCTCAGTTCCACAAACTCGGACTACAATGCAGAATTCCTTCTTTGTGCCGAGGTCTCCTTAAATATCTTGTTTGCTCTTAACGTGGCAATGATAATCAGTCACCTTGACACCAATGGGTAATCGGTCAACTTCACACAAAACACATACATTCTGTGGACGAGTCATTGTACATCAAAAATTCATTATAACAAGATGTCCTCCAGCAGCCCAAAATTCAAGGTCTCCATAATATTTAGGCCCACATTCATGACAAACTGTTAAGGCATCACTCATAAATGCTTAAAAACCAAATTTTCCTCAATATTTCACCTTGTTGGTTCAATCTGCAGTTCACATTTGTCCATAAGAGTTTTTACTTAAATTCTCCACTATTTCTCAACAGATTTTGATTGTTCATAATTTAAATTTCCACATTTTAGTGCTTGTTATACAGGGTTTAATTTTGATTGTTAAAACGGGATTGTACACAAAAAGTGTTGTTTGTTCCATTAATAATTAGTTGAAAGAGTGTTCTTTATAAGGTCACTTTACTTTACGACATCTACTATTTAAACTCCTATTTTCATTTGTATGTCTACCCTGCCCTCACTTGATATTTTCTATCATGTAAGCTTTGCATCATAAGCAGATTTTGACTTGCTTATGTTTCTGCATCAATGCAAAAACATATCTCTAAGACTGATGCTGTAAATACTGAGCTGCAACAGTCCCCTTAGAGGATGTTTGTCATTGGAAATTTATGGAAAGATCTTGCAGGATTTGTGAATTCATTCCGGTGGAGGCTTTCTCCAATCTTGTTGATCTACCTATTTATTGGTCAAATGCACTTTATGTAAATGATGATGTCACTGATAATATGTTGCACTATGTAAATGAAGCAACCTACTTCATTTACATTCATCATACCCTACGCATTGTGTCATATGAAGTGATATACAGGTTGTCCTGGAAATTTTACGTTTTAAACTGTTTGTGCTTTGCTGATGTCTCAAGAGGCAGAAATATTTATCCAAGACTGATGCTTTGAATGCTGAGCTTTCATACTTACCTGTACATGTTGTCATCTTTGGTTATGCATGGATATATTTCCAGCACCCTTCATCTATAACCCAAGGATATCTCTAGCACCTTCCTTCTATACCAACCTCTCTCTCTGCAGAGAGACCAGGAGAAACGATGCCTGCTATTCACAGCTAATGTTGAAGACACACTATTCAGAAGAAATAATTATCTCTGCCAACGAAGGTGAACAGAGGTTATGTTTTCACCCCTGTCTGTTTGTTTGTCTGTGAGCAGGATATCTCAAAGTTATGAACTTATTTGGACACAACTTGTTGGAGAGGTTGGGTGTGTGCCAAAGATAAATTAATTACATTTTGTAGAAGATCTGGATCTGGAAACAAAATTTTTAAATTTTGTAAGTGATTCTTCACTATTGGGAGATGGGGCCAAAAACGGTATATAGCCTGATATTTCAAGAAGTTTTGGACAGTTTATGACAAAACTTGGTGGATGAGTTCAAGTCAGGTCAGGTCGATTTTGGTTCAGGTCCAGATGAAGATCCGGCCTCACAATAGGACACAAAACGTAAAGTATTAAGCCTGGTAGAGGCATACATTCTCCCGAGTGCCATTCTAATTGAGCACTGTGGAGATGGTAGCAGGCAGCAAGATGTTAGTATTGGAGAATCGGAATGCTGCATTATTGCGCCCAATGAATCCGATATGGCATTCAAGGCAATGATTCTGATTCTGATTGGGAGTTCTTCCATTGATTCAGTTAATGTTAGTGAGGTGGGCATTCCATCAGAACACATATTGGACAATTTTGTTCTCTCACTGAAAATCTTGATTTCTTACAACAAAAAAAACTCGCTAAAAGCAATTGTTAAAAAAAAAATGTTCTAGGCTTGTGGAAGAGCGATGATACAAAACAAATCAGGACACAACATAACAAAGGGAACAGCAGGAGAAAGGGGAAAATACCGACAGCATGGCAGAGGGAAATTAGATGGAGACAGACAAACAAGGGATACAGTTAGCAATGAGGGGTAAGGGAGAACGCAAAGGGTGAACAATATGAATACATAAGAAAATTTTTGGAAGGGGTAGGGGTGATTTAACATCTGTACAATAGATCATGATTTTGGATGGGGATGACCTGAGATGGTGGTGAACGTCTATCTTGAAGACCTGGAGGGAAGAATGAGATTGCAGAGGATGGAAGGGGGTTCCACAGATGGGGAAAAAAAGAGGAATAAATGAGTGGAGGTGAGCAGTGGTTCTGGATTTAGGCAGTGTCACTTGGAGATGGTTTCTGGTGGACTGTATGCATCCTGCAGATACCTGGGGGTGGCGGGGTGGGGAGGAAGCACGGAGAGGATAGAGGGTGAAAATCCAGAAATGACGGTGGAGGGTGCAAGTCCAGAAATGAGTGAAAATGAGTGACCTTTTCTGACACATTTACCTTTATTTGTGTTTTTCAGAGCATTATGAAATGACCTAAAGCTTTTCCTATTTCTAAGAATTCATTAAAATATTAGACAGGTATCTTGTTAAAGCAAAAAGGGAGTTTAATGTGTCAATTATTTTTCAATTCATCTTACCCTCTTGTCTTACATTAACATTGATCGTGAACCTTATAATAGAAATTGTTGATGCAGAGCTCAGACGAGATATCAGACTCGATGCCCTTTTTGTGGTGTCAACCCTGACTGTAATGTAATTCAATATAATACATCACATCACATGACTATGTTCAGTGCGCATCACATGAGATGATGGAACCAAGTGTCGTGAGATGAACCAGATGTAAGCATTCATGGGTTGAAATGCAATAAAAGTTCCTCCTCATTGTGAATGCATTTACAGCATTTCTCTTGATTTCTTCAAACCTCTATTCAATAATTTGGTGACAAAGATAAACCCTGGATAAACTGTCAACAAATTCTGCCAGATTTCTATGATGGCAACTGCTGACTTGGCAGCTCCAGTTCCATTATTATTGACTCCAGGAAGGCCATGCATGTCGTGGCTACAATGGCACCATTTGTTCGACAACTATATTATTGCTGCAAGCTTCCATTGAGCAAGTTCAGACCAGAAACGAGCTATTCTACTATATCCACTTGGTGCTGAAAGTCAGAGAATTTTCCATACTTTGCCAGATGTTTAAGGTGACGACAATACATTTGTAAAAGCCTTGACGAAACCTGAACAACGTTTTACCCTGCATTAAACGTTATCGCCGAGAGGTATCGATCTTGACAGCAGGCACAGCACCCCAGAGAGTACGTTGACACCTTCGTTATTGCAATTCTAGCAAATATAATCCATCACTTCATTGGTGGGGGAGAGGGAGGGGAGAGATTGGACTGGAGGGAGGGGAGAGAAGGGAGGGAAGAGGAGGGAGGGAGGGAGGAGTGAGAGAGAGGAGAGGATGGAGAGAGAGGAGAGAGGTGAGAGGAGAGAGGTGAGGGGAGAGAGAGGAGAGAGGTGAGAGGAGAGAGGTGAGGGGAGAGAGAGCAGAGGCGGGAGGGGAGAGAGTGAGTTGAGGGGTGGTGGGGTTAGAGAGGTGGGAGGGTAAGCTAGGAAGGGGGGAATAGCATGGAGAGGGGGGGGTGGGGAAGGGGTGGAGAGCGACACCTCACCAAACGTTGCTGCTGCTTTACACTGCGGGAGGGAAGGGTGCGAAGAGCGGGTGAGAGAGAGAGAGGGAAGGGGGGGGGAAGAAAAAAAAGAGAAAGTTGAGGGGTGGAGGTGGCATTAGCAAAGAGAATGATATGTTATGCGTAATGACCGAACACACACACACAAAAAAAAACTCATGTCAGAACAGCTGTCCAAATGACACAACAGAGTTTATAATTTAATCTGCTGGTGCATTTCCAAAAACTGATACCCTAGTTCCAGAAAACTTGTGGGAACATGAACCAAAAGCATGGACTAAAAACATGGAAGTACCTCCCGCTCACGTACGACCTAATGATCCCATTGAGCGTGAAGATCGAAAACAAAGCATTGCGACCAGATATCATACATATGAAGAGAGAAAAGAAAAGAGAGAAGAAAGCATTGCTAAGTGAGGTGTTAATACCAGTGATTTTGAACTAAACGATGCAAAAAATCAAGAAAATGACCAAATACCAAAACCTCAAGAATGAAATTAAAACATCCTGGAAGCTGAAAAATGCTAAAATTGTAGCAGTGGTCGTTGAAGCTACAGGAATGATGAAAAAGAACCTCAAAGATATTTCACACCATCCCTGGGAATATTACTACAAACGAACCACAGTTGGAAGCTGTCTGGGTCTCAGTGACGATCCCGAAGAGAGCCCTCAGCACACAACTTTGAGAACAGAAAACTTCACAACTTGGTCCATGAATCGTGACCCCTTACCGAAATAAAGGTGGATACTTTGCGGCACCCTGGGAGGAGTCCATTCCACATTCTGAAACTCGCATATGTAGATACCAATTAAGGACATACACACACACTGAGGTGGATATTGTGAGACCTGGTAGATCTCTGTTTCACCTCTTGATGAAACCCACCCACATGTGGAGATGGCAGGCAACAACAGCAACTTATACTTATGTACGTACGCACACTTTGAGACCTAGTAGGTCTCTTTCACTTTCTAAAACCCACCAACCACATGTGGAGATAGCAGGCAACAACTGCAACTTACGCGCGCGCGCACACACACACACACACACACACACACACACACACACACACACACACACACACACACACACACACACACACACACACACACACACACACACACACACACACACACACACACACACAATTTTACCAATGTCAATACAGAGTTTTGAAAGCTTCTACCAAACCACAGCACCGAGAGCTGGACTGCTGCCTTTCGTTCACTGCTGCTTTCCGTTTCCATGCGTGATATTTGAGTGATACTAATCTGTGCATGTACAAGTCTGTGTGCGTAAGTTCCATCACAGCAGCTGCAATAAAATTCAGTGCATGCTTCCAATGAAACTGATGCAAAATACAACTGGTTTTAAAACTACAAAATTGCGTGACGAATGTAGAATGAAGACAAATTGTGTGAAACCGCCGAATCATTCTCATGATTTCAGCTTTATTTATGAAGATGGTTTTCACATGTTTGCAAATTCGGACGGGAACTCAAGTCCTGAAGCCGTGGCACACAGGAACAGTTCTTGGATGTTTTCTCCAATTTCGCCATTGGGGAGGTGAACCAGGGAGCGCTGGTGAGTCCACATCACACAAATGTAAATTTGTATATTAAATGTTTACTGTAGACCTATATAGAATAGGGTGCATCAAACGCCCCCTTTTTTGCGAAAGTTTGAAAAAAAATAACGGCGAGAGGACAGATGTGTTCGAATACATGAAAAAACATTTCTCTTTTTTTTCAGAATTTTCGTTCATCATCTTGGGGGACCACATCGAGGTCAAAGTTTTTAGGCACGCAGCTCCTGAGCATTTTCCAGAATAAGTGTTATTTTTCACTGTATAGTGATCAAAACTTGTGTCTGGTGGTGAAATAATTCTGACATATCAATGTACTGCTCCTTTGGTGATGTTTGTAACATGGTTGGCTTGTAATTTGTTGGCACAGTTTCCCGGAAAATGGTATTTTTTTCCCCGGAAGTTGTGTTTTCCCAGAGAATTTGACACGTGGCAGATCATGAATGTAAAAGTTTGGACAGTTTGGACTGTAAAAGTTTGGACAAAGGAACTTGACTATTGCCTATTGGGCGCTTTGGTGCAGACTTCGGAAAGCCTCACTTCCCCAAGGACATTCACTTGACATCTCACCTGTCTGACTTTGTCTCGGTCGATTCATGGTTTGCGTTCCGAGAACTTGAACTGGACGATTCATTCTTAACGTATGAAGTAAGTGGGCAACACTTCCAGCCTATGTGGATTCAAAATCTAAAACCAAAGCACTCAATGTAACTAATGATGTGGCTGAACGTCGAATAAAACTCGGAACGGACTGTCTCGGTGCAGCTAGGTCTGAAGAACACTTTCAGAATGTGCAACAAGTCACTGAGAATGACAGGAAAGAGAATCCGAATCTCCGGAAACGCTTGAAACTTGATCATTAATGATATTATACGAGTACCTTGATATGAATACACATAATTCTGGGTAATAAAGCCGTGAATTTGGCAGAACCGAGGCATTTGTTACCATTTTGTAGTTTTTTATTTCTGGGAATATCACCAGTTTCCCGTGTTGGCAAATTTCCCGGAAAATTTGATTGGCTCTATATCACTGGAACATCAACAAAGGAGCAATACATCGATATGTCAGAATTATTTCACCACCAGATACAAGTTTTGATCACTATACAGTGAAAAATAACGCTTATTCTGAAAAATGCGCAGGAGCTGCGTGCCTGAACTTTGACCCCGATGTGGACCCCCAAGATGATGACCGAAAATTCTGAAAAAAAAAGAGAAATGTTTTTTCATGTATTCGAACACATCTGTCCTATCGCCGTTATGTGTTTCAAACTTTCACAAAAAAGGGGTCGTTTGATGCACCCTAATATAGAAAGATCACATAACCAATAATTTTAATATGCACAAAGTGTGTAGTTTTTTTGTATTTCATCATACGTTTATTATATACTAGCAAATTCCACCCATCATTTCACTGATGGGAATACGAAGGGAGGGGGGTGGAGAAAATGAAGGGGTGAGAGAAAGAGGGTGGTAGCAGTGGCGTACTTAAGGTATGGCAGGTATGGCACATGCCCTGGGCACTACTGAGAAGGACTCGGTCTCTGTCAAGAATGGAATATTGAAGTTGAAAGACGTAAGAGACAAAAGAAACAAATGGCTGATGAGAACTCGAGAGACGCTGGGTTAACAGCCAAGGAGGAAATCGAAAGAGTCATGAAGGGAACACTCGACCGTCTTCACAGAGAAATGGACGAAAGGTTCGCTCGTTTATATGACACTGACGCCAAGTTTGGGTTCCTTCTCGATGTTGAAGGACTGTGTTACGGCGCCGACAGTAACGACCTAAAGAAGAAGTGCGAAAATTTGGGTGAATTGTACAGCTCTGATGGTGATGGACATCAGCCATATGAATAAATTTTGGATTGCAGAATGTTGCTATCAAGTCAGGCCAACATGAAAATATCAAGACCTGAAGAGCTTCTCGAATTTATTGTTCAGTATGGAGATGAGAGCGTCTTCCCCGATCTTCGCATTGCTATTCAGATAATGCTAATCATTGCAGCTTCCATCGCCAGCTGTGAGAGATCATTCACTAAGTTAAAACTAATACTTTCGTATTTGAGAGCCTCCTTGGGTCAAGGCAGACTCTGTGATCTCGCTCTGCTGAGTGTAGAAAGAGAAGAAACTGAAAAAAACTGACTTTGAGCACATCGTAGACCAATTTACATTAGTGAAAGCAAGGAAGGTGCAGTTGTAATTTTCATGTAATGCCATAATTTGTTAATTAAAAGATTAACGAGCTTGGGTTGTATTCTTGAGCTGATATTATGGTAAAGTTATCTAAAAGATGGGTGTCAGATGTTTGGACAGGGGCGCAATTTCAGTGCTTGCCATAGGCGCTATTTTCCGTAAATACGCCCCTCGGTGGGAGAGAGAGAGAGAGAGAGAGAGAGGGAGAGAGAGAGAGAGAGAGAGAGAGAGAGAGAGAGAGAGAGAGAGAGAGAGAGAGAGAGAGAGAGAGAGAGAGAGAGAGGAGGTGGGGAGGGGGAGCGGAGTGAGGAAGTGGAGGGGGAAGAGAGAGAGAGGGAAGGGGGAGAGAGGAGGCATGGTGGAGCGAGAAGGGAGGGAGAGTGAGGAGGGGTGGGGGAAGGGAAGTGAGAGCTGAGAGGAAGGGAAGGCAGATGTGCAGTGGAGCATTAATTAAGATTCATACTGTTTAATCAAAATGCTTCTGCGTCGAATAACAGTGAAGATGGGAACAAAATAATGTCTGAAATCCATTTTCTACCAGTCGTACTATAAATGCCACCTGGAGCCAAACACTGTCCGGACATGTTCGGAGACAAACACCACCCAGACATACCTGGAGTTAAGCAGTCCAGAGACAAACACTCGGTCATGTGTGGAGACAAACTCCCGTCCGGACATGCCCAGAAACAAACACCGCCAGAAACATGTCCGAAGATAAACACAGTCCCAAAACAAACACCGCCCAGAAAAAACACCACCCGGACACATCCAGAGACCAACTCCCATCTGGACATGAACACTGGCCATATACGTCCAGAGACAAACCATCGGATACGTCCGGAGCTAAGCTGTTCAGACAAACTCCGTCCAGAGACAAACTCCATCCAGACACATCTGGAGAGATGAGAGAGAGAGGGGGGGAGAGAGGGGGGTGAGAGAGAGGGGGGGGAGAGAGAGAGAGAGAGAGAGAGAGAGAGAGAGAGAGAGAGAGAGAGCTGTGAGAGAGAGAGAGAGAGAGAGAGAGAGAGAGAGAGAGAGAGAGAGAGAGAGAGAGAGAGACAGAGACAGAGACAGAGACAGAGAGATGTGTGGGAGGGTGCTGCTCTGTATTACGTGGGGGCCGAGCGAGGATGGGACAGAGAGAGAGGGGGTGGGGGGAGGGGAGTTAGCATCGAGAAAATATTATGCTTTGTGAACAACACACACACACACACACACACACACACACACACACACACACACACACACACACACACACACACACACACACACACACACACACACACACACACACACAATATTAGTGCTTCACCAACATCAGTAATTCTTCAGGAATTGGCAGATTGGAGTCAGTGTGATTACCGACTACAATACGTACAGTATACAACCCAAAAACCTTGAGTAGCCTTCACCCTTGTTTTGGGGGAATTTCAAGAAACAAATAATAAAAACAATGTTGCATGAGAGACGTTTCAGGGAGATGTGCATAAACATTAATCTTTATAAACAGCTGCCAATCGTTATATGATGGGTGGAAAAAAATTGGTTCTGTAATTTAGAAAACACTTTAATATGGCAATTGGCTTGAAAATCGAGTGTTATCAAATATATTTTCCTTTGAAACTCACAAAGAGCAACGATGTAATCATTGTAAATCATGTGCTTCCACCTTGTAGCAATTGCTGAATGTACATCCCGATCGGGACATGAACTGTACCGCTCTCGACTGTATGCCACTCAGCAAGTGGATTAAGCACTCAAGCAAGCACTCCAGTTAAATAGTTGATAAAGAATGGCTGGCCAGGCTGTAGCTGCATACCATATAGGAAACCATTAACTTTAAAGCCGGTCTTCACCGTGCCAGCAGAAGTTAAAGAAATAACATGAATTTGTTCAAATCATGACTTTATCCACGAAAGAGATGCTGTTTCATGTAGAACAACCCGGAGACATCACAAAGTTTAATCGCCTGATGTATAAACATTTTAGATAATCTGCCACACTGCCTGCTCGTCTGTGCATGCATCACATGGTACATCGGTTCGGGGTCCACGTAAACGTTATAACTTAATTTTAACACATTCGTTTTTCACCAGATTTGCTTTGACTCCCTGTAGAGCACCTTGCAAAACCTCTGAAAATATAGACAAAGATCTGGCAGATGCTATCGATAAGCAGTCCCTCTAGGAGACAGAGCATGATGTCAAACAGTGAATGCATTAAATCATACAGCTCAATGAAGCTGATTAATTTTGTTAAGTTCTTAAATCTTTTGTTCACTCAATATAATTATCCAAACAGGTGAAAAAGACAAGTTTAATGCTTTGGAAAGTTCACATTTTCTTATATATGTATGGAGAAGTAGGGACATCACTTTGCTTGCTTAAAGTAAATAGGTATATAAGTTTAGTTATAAGACCCGTTACTTCTTTAATTTTCAGATTACACTCCAGATTTCAACACTTATTTAGTCTGGATGATATGCGATCTTCAAAGCTGAAATAATATTTCGATGATATACTTTAATTAGTCCGTAAGAGTAGATCGTGGAAAATTGCATCATATAATGCATGAAATCGCTCCAAGCTCCTAATTTTAAAACTATAGCACTTACAAAAGTGATGTACACAACGATTCAAAGCTATGATGAACAGGCATTCGATAATATGAGTGAGGAAAGTAGAAAAAAAATTTTTATCGTGAAGAAATTGTTGCAGCCTGTTCCAAGTTCAGGCAAGGTTGAGCAGGCCAAAAAACATGGTGGCTTCAGACCCCAGTGAGATTACCAAGGATACGCCATAAGACCTCATAGAGAGCTGTGACCGAGAATGTTCCTGATAAAGGAAGGATATTATTAAATAAGGCCGTTAATTATCTTCAAAAGAGGTGTCTTAATTAACTCAAACACCCAATTTTCAGTCATGCACTTCCTTGGAGTTTTCTTCGTAAGCATGCAAAGTTTCAGGCTGATAGGTTTCATGGTTTTGGAGTTATGGTGGAGACACATACACACACACACCAATTTGTATAGATTTGTTCAGAACTGTGGATTGTATTTTTCATAGGCTTAGTGAGTATGTATGTGACAAGTCAAGTGTATGATTCAAATCATATTTGTTTTGGGGGTAGAAAACTGACATGTCTGGTAGATGACTCATGTCATTTGTTTTTTTGTGGGGGGGGGGGGGTGGAAAGTTGGAGAGGTTAGAAATTGGCGTGATGGGTACATGATTTATCGTGGGCTTAAAGCCAGTGGCCATTTTGAAAATAAATAATAATAACAAATAAATAAAAAAAGGGCTTCTTCCTTTTAAAACAAAAAAAATAATCTCGACAATCAACTAGTGCTTGTTTTTTTTGACCTAATCTATATGCCCCAGAGAGGATCATAACATATCCCTTCCCACCACTCCTGCAGGGAGTGGGTGTACTTGTGTAATTATATCTAATACATTGCATCACGTGACGATGTTCAATGCGCATCACATGAGAAGACATAACGAAGTGTTGTGAAAGGACCTGGGTTGAAGCATTGATCTGTTGAGATGCAATGCCATTTTGAAGGGATTTATGGCATTTCTTGTGATGTCTTCTTTCCTCAATACGTACAATACTTTAATTACAGGAAACTCATGCCAGCCTAGAACGCATGACAGATTGGCAACAACAGCTGAGGGGCACTTGGGTTTTTTTTTTTCACTTATTCAGTTTTTGTAAGAGCTGATGGTATTGATATTTTTATTAGTGTATGTAGGTCTGTCTCCTCCCCTGTTTTGAGGAATTTGTATCAGGTTATTTAGCTTCCATGGAGTTTTAGTATAATCAACATGTTTTTGTTGTTAATGTCGATGCACCAAGCGATAGCAGGAACTAGGAAGAGGAGCCGTTTTTACTGAATCCTTTCACATTCTGTGACACCTAACCTCAAAACTGATTGTTGTGTTTGGTGGTGATTTTTACCCTCACCAGAGAGAGGGAATTGCATTAGGGTCCGTTTGTCTGATCGTTTGTCCACACAGAACGAGTGTTTTTCTCTGCAACCGCTTGTTAGATTGAGACAAAATTTTCAACATCGGAGTGACTACTCATGTAGAATATTTTAATGATAATAATTATGTCTTAGGAAATGTGGTGTGGCAGCCATGTTGGAAAAGAGGAAAAACTTTGGACCTCTGTTTTTCCAAAGCCGCACGAAGGAAAAATTTGAAAATTTCCACTTAGCAAGTACTACACGTGGGGAATACGTGTGATTTTTTTTTTTATGACGCCATAGGTGACTCCTTCATTATGATATCATAATTGCATACATAGAACACTACATCTGATTAGTATGAAAATTTTTGAAGGTAATCTAGGGATAAATTGGTCCACAGAAAAAAATTATTGATGATGTAATCCGTCACGTGGTTCAGCAGCTTTATAATGGTTTTTGGGGGTTTTTTTTTTTCAAACCTTCAAAAATGACCTTCTCTGAAACAGTTGAACAGATCGAGGTGAAGCGTTACACATATGATCGCCTATCCATGAGGAACAAAACATTCACACATATAATGTCAAAGGTCACATGGTTTGGCAGCCATATTGGATTTACCATAAAACCTATTAAACTCCTTCTCCAGAACGGCTGCAAAGATTAAGGGGAAATTACACACAAAAGTTCCCCAAGCCTTAGGGATACCAGGGTATTCACAAATAATTGAAAAGTTACATGGTCTAGCCATATTGGATTGAGCGGAAATCTTAAAAACATTCTTTCTCTGCAACCGCTTCATCGATTGTCATGAAACTTCACAATTATGATCTAGTAATCATGGTGAATATAGGTTTTAAATTTCAATCTGATTAGATGCACGGTCTAACAGCCAGAATATATATATTTTTTGATCTGGGTTATTTTTTATTTTTTTGATTTTTTTTTTTTTTGAACAAGGCTCACTTGGCTGCACCTGAATGGGTTTGATGGTAGAGTAGTAGCAGCTGAAACCCGAATTATATCCAGGTTCCCCCTGATGACTTCATCTTTGCTTTTTGCTTGCTTGGGTTCCTTCTGATGACTACAATGCAGAACTGTACCTATTTGGTCTTCATTTTTTAAAATTGAATTTATTTTAATCCTATTCTGAATTCAATTGAATAATAATAATAATAAATGTCATGGGTCAGGATCAAATGTCTGATCAAAGTGGAGTTGCATCAAAGCAGGACGTCTTCGTGCCCGGGCATCACTGCCAGCAGTTATTTCATGGCAGTTGTAGTTATGTCTCATATTTATTGTATAACACACCAGTACACAAATGCCACACAAAATACACCACACAAAACAAGTCCTGGTGAGGGTCTGCAATCTCTGATTGTACTTTTTCTTGTTTGTTATGTTATTATTATTTACTATCCGAAACCCCGTCACAGACGGATTCCGTTCCATGAGCCCAATATGACAAACAGTGGCGGCTCTTGTTAGAGCCGGATCCCAGTCGATGTACTCCATGGCAATACCTAATGAGGCCTACAAAACGTCCATGTACACGACATTTTTGGTGTACACTACTCCTTGTGAAGAAGTCCCCTGATTTGTGCATGTGTCTACTTTGACGTACAAACACCGTGTCAAAACTTCTCAGGTCACAGTTCCGAGAAAAACGTGACGTGACCGCGAGGAGGAGCACAAAATTAGTCCTTCAGTATTAATATATAGATGCAATGTTTCTTGATACATTTTTTGTGTCAAATTCACATTTTGAGGGAGTCAGCATTTGCAGAAAAGGGTTTTACATTGCGGACGCTATTTTCGAGGAGTGGAATTACACCTCTCAGCGGTGACAGTCTGTCGACGACAGACATAATGACGTCAGCGAATGACCGATGATGTCATGACGTCCTTACACCTCTCAGCGGTGATGTCACACGTCGCCATGTAAACGAATGTAAAACGAAAAGTGTTTATTCTGCTTCAGAGTTGAAGTTTGACTATTGGCACGATGTGCGATGCACTCTTACAGGTACGAAGTTTCTTTCAGTCCAGGTCACAGTACCGAGAAAAACGTGACGCGACCGCTAGGAGGAGCACAAAATTGGTCCTTCAGTATTAATATATAGATTTTTCAAATGTCCACTGGCTTTTAGCCCCTGCAAATCACGTAACCGACATACCAATGCTCTTTCTGTGATCTGTCCTCCCCATATTTCCGCAGGTTGCTCAAGGTCCACCAGCAACCTCCCTTCTGGTGAAACTACCTAAATCAAGAATCACTGCTCACCTTCACTCTTTCATTCCTCTTTTTTCCTGCCTCTGGAACAAACTCTCATACTCTCTTCAATCCCATTCTTCCCTCCAGGTCTTCAAAACAGCTGTTCACCACCATCTATTATCTTCCCCCATCCAAAACTATGATCTTTTCTACCCCCGTTAATCCACCCCAAATCTGCCTCCTTCAAATTCCCTGCTTTCCTTCCTGAAAGTCCCTGTGGTGTCCATCTTGTTTAGCCCGTGCACCCCTGCCCAATCCCTTTCACAGATCTCCTTCTGTCACTGTTCCCCACTGTCTTTTGCTTCCCTCTCCTACCCCTCTTGTCTCCTGCTGCCTTTGTTATACGTTCTGTATATTAGCTCTCATACGAGCCTCAACATTATATACAAAAAAAAATAGGAATAGCGCAGAAAAAACATCCACCCTGAAGCAGACCTCTGATCTTATCTCGTGTCATAACCTCAGTGATGTGTGGCGGCAGCTGCAACATCCCAATCTCAACAATTCACCTGGTGTCGACTTTGGTTAAATCACTTTTCACTTGCTCGACTCGATAAATTTTGTAACATTGAAGTTCAGATCCAGTGTTATTGTCAACAATATAAAGCGAATTACTCGAGAATATAGATACAGACAAATAAGTATTGAAACGTTGAAACTCTGGAGATTCTCCACTTACAGGAATATGTTGATGGTTTTGGTGAAAATAAAGTGTCCACTACTTTAGAAGAGGCGAGCTATGCTCAAGGCATAAATAGAATAAAATGTCTTCAGAGCATCAGTTAGGTTGATTTTGATGGTGGCCTTATTACCCAACACATGTGAAGCGAAAAGTGGGGTTAAGCAATTGGTTCACTTTGTCCGTCTGTCGACAAATGTCAGCTTATGATTAAGGAACAAGTTAATTTCTATTAAATGTTATATTTTGAACACAAATCATGACATGAATCGGAAAACGAACCTATAGTTTAGCGCAGTACTTTGACTGAATTTGTCCCAATCGCGAATGCGCAGAGAGGAATGAAATAATTTTTTTTTACTCTGTCTACCTGTTTGGCAGTCAAACAAAATTGAAAATGATTCCAAACAGAAACTTACTGTTTTAAAGGACATCATGAAGGACACAAATAGCAGGCACAAATAACTAATGTAACGTGTTAAATAAGGTGGTGTAAAAGATGCTGTATCAACGATGGTAAACTTCTGAATTCTTTCCTGCAATCTTTAAAATCTTTATTTTATTTCCATTTCATGATTTACTTGAACACAAGAACACAAATCACCTTTTTGGAACGTTCAAATCCTTTCCGTTTCGTAGTGCTTGGCCAAAATATTACAACATTTTACATCATCACGACCAATCAAATATGCCTATCACAGACCCTGCCCATGTCCTTGTTGTTCAAGACTGAGGGGTAAGGTGTTCCATGAACTCTCTAGTTAGACACTTGTAATGACTTTTTCAACTTTAAGATAGATATTAAGTGAGTTAGCAAATGCTCAGCTTCCCTTATAATAATGGTTATATTATTAACAATAGCACAAAAATGAAACGTTGTTAAATCTTATTTTAGGACTGTCTTCCATAACACAAGGCCAGCTGTGTGTCTGCAATGCATGATATCATCACGAACGTGCCCCAGCTGAATTGGCCTCAATGACACTACCTGGACGAAGCTATTACTCTTGATGAACATGAAGCTGTGCTTGACCACCATTGTGATCACAAAGCCACTGGTTACCTTCACAAACTTTGTTGCGAAGGTTATGTTTTGATCGCTGTGTATTTATTTATTTGTGAATATGTGTGTTTGTTTGTTTGTTTGTTATTCGCATAACTCCAAAAGTATTGAACTGAATCGCAGCAAATTTGGTGGGATGATTGGTTATTATCCGAGGACCATTTAATTAGATTTTGGGAGTGATCGGGTCAAAGGTCAACGTCATGAAAAGGTCAAAATCGTCTTTTTACCATTACGCGGTCAATTTGTATCCAATTTGCATGCAACTTATGCCCAAATGTTCAGAATTCAATGCCCCATCTTGTGATATGTGACATGACACAATGACGAAATAACCCTTATTAGCGGTTGGGAGTCAAAGGTCAGGGGGGGTCACGACATTGCAAAATGTGCGGTTTTAGTCATAACACGGTCAATTCTTATCCGATTTGCATGAAACCAACATCAAAATGTTGACTGTTCTGTTCCCCACACTCTAATACCAATTACAAAAGAGTACAAAGGTCAAGGTCGAGGTCATGAAAAGGTCAAAATCGTCATTTTGCCATAGTGCGGTCGATTTTTATCCAATTTGCATGCAACCAATGCCAAAATGTTGTGAATTTAATGCCCAATCTTGTGATATACGATATGACACAATGACGTCATTACCTTTGTTAGCGGTTTGGGTCAAAGGTCAGGGGGGTCAACGACCTTTATTATCATAACGCGGTCAATTCTTATACAATTTGCATGTAAGTAGATTCAAAATGTTTAGAATTCAATTCCCTATCCTGTGATGTGTAATATTTGATTTCTTATAATCTGACCAGTTGTCATCAGATTGAATTGACACCGACACCCAAAAAGGTCAGGGAGCTCATACAGAAATTGTACAATGTACGTGAATCAGTGTCAAACAGCAGGAAATTTAATGTTTTTAAGCCATAATAACACATATGAGATGGCAGATGTGGTATGGGATTAAATACCCTCACAATCAACGGTTTCTGGGGGGGGGGGGGGAAATGTAGCGTTGGCGAAGGTATGCGCTCTCCTGAGTGCCCGTTCTAGTTTGGATGTGGACTACCAGCTGAATTTTACGAAGCTTTCTGGGAACCACTTCGGCCAGCTGCTTTGCTTTCAGTTTTTTTTTTTTTAAGGTCTTTGCGATGGATTACGACTTCTTAGCTGTCGACGTGCAGTTGTATGCCTTCTAAGAAAAGGGATTTGCAGCTGCTACAGAACTAGAAACCAATTCCTTTACACTGCACACATTACAAGATTTTTTTTCGTGAAGCTTTGGCGAATCGTGTAAGGACAGTTTTTAGGACAATTACACATTCTGTTCAATCTTATTTTAATTCTGCATGAGTCGATACATGATTATATTTTTGTAATACTGGATTTATTGCATGTGTGTGCACTCCAGCAACAATGTACAGTACTGGGCTTTTCTTTCTTGATTAAGAGAAAGCCATCAACTGTTAAACATGAATATCTGTTTCATGATTGAAAGCAATGTGATATTTTTGGAGCACCTTTTGTCTTTCGTATTATATAATCGTATTTTTAGTCCAATGAAAGTTAATTGTGGTCTTTACTCAACCTTGCCAGTTCAGAGCAGAGTTTGCCAAGGCTGACCTTTGTCTGATATTCTACATTATCTCTGCATCATTATGTGTTGTTGAGTTGAGTGTGGAAGTTGGAAACATTATGTGTTGAGTGTGACACCCCAGGTCTTTCCAAAATAGCAACAATATCACAAGGAAAGCGAAGCTTCTCACAGATGCTGACATTGCATGTGACATAGTATTTGTTTTTAAAGCTCTTGTCATGATAAGGCTATGCGTAGAATTTTGTTTTTGTTAAAAATAAACACAATTGGAAAAACTTTAGACAAAGGTGGTGTATGAAGAATGTCTTGTGTGATTGAAACTTTTTGTTCTCATGGTTATCTTTATGTTGTATGTAGACTCATTTAAAATTTTATACTTTATCTTTTTAACTTTATTGTTAAGTTTTATTTGTTGTTGTAAGCCTATTTACAGTATTAAAGGATTTCAAAAGTCAAAATCTCTGCCATTCACCAATGCACACACACACACAGATGTGTGTGTGTGGAAATATTGTACCCATTGTTTCAAAAAATAACAAGACCGAGAATTGCTTTGCAATACATGTCCCCTACCAGTTTCAATGAATGTTCGTTTGTTTGGGCATTGTATAATGGTGTGTTCCGTCTCAAAAATAATAAAAATAACCGAATGTACATACATGAAGCAAAAACATGCGTACGGTTTGTATGCATATCTAATACATCATGGTTACATATCTGAGATCATTCCATTTGCAATGAAACATCGACTAACCACAAAGGTCGAAGGCCTGCCGATCTGTGCTGCCTCATGGAATGGCAACACATGATTTTATTGGTGTGTAGTGAGGCCAGCTGTCCAGCCAATGGGTGGAAAGCACTGGGGTGGAGTCAGGGCAGTTGAGCACTGACCCATGTAGAAATTTGTGATATTTTCTAAGTCTAAAAAGGGCATAACTCTGTGAAAAATTGAAGAAATGCTCTGAAACTCGAACTTGTTCTGTAACATCATAATAAAACAATGGACCAAGTTTCAGTTGAATATGTTTAAGGGTATGTGAAAAAAGTTGGAAAAACTACAGGTGGGACGGACAGACAGACAGGCAGCCAGACGGAGAGCAAACATAGAGATCTAGTCTCCTCCAGTGAAACCGGTAGTGGACTAATAATTATCTTTAAAGCACTCATTGTCTGCATACATTTCATCCTACTATATAAAATAAGGAAATTATTTGAATGTGTGTACGAATGTCTGAAAATCATGGAAAAAAAAACGGCTGTGCTCATCGCCACCAAATTTTGCATACGTGCTTGGGATAACCTATGGTAAAATCATTGGCACAATGCCCTCTTCCCCTACCCCAAGAGGGCGCAGTTCCCTTTGTAAGCAGGTCACCATAATGGGAAGAACGGGACCACAGGCTGACCAGATCTCATATTTTATGGGATCGCCCCCATTTTTTACCCAAATGTCCCATGTCCCGTTTCATACCTTCTTTGGACACCATTTGTCCATTTTTCAGCACTTCGAATCAACATTGGAAAAAGGAAAGGCGGCAAGCAGCACAGGCTCATACACCAACATCATGGCAACTGCATACTGTCAATAAGGCAAGCAGTCGTCGGAAATCCTGAAATGGAGTCATGGGACTCATTGCACAGGAGCGGTGTAACAATTACTAATCATGTTCAATTGCTTTTATTTTTTATTTGCAAATCAGATTAACTCTTTGGAAAAGGTGATGATGGAATAGTCTCAAAACCTCACTAACAATAATTATTTTGTTCTTTAGCAATTTACTTGAAAAAAAATGTTTTTTTTGTATACATTGATGAAGCTCGTATGAGAACTAACACACAGCGCACAAGGGGGGGGGGCAAGAGACAAGAGGGGTGGGAGCAGGAAGGACAAAACAGTGGGGAACAGAGACATTAGGATATCTGTGGAAGGGATGGGGCGGGGAATACGGGGTATGCAACATGGACACAACAGGGACTTTCAGGCCCTTACACGACAGGGAATTTTCGGGAAGGAAAGCAGGGTATTTGAAGGAAGTGGGTTTCAGGTGGATTAACAGAGGTAGAAAAGATCGTAGCTTTGGATGGGTGGATAAGAGGTGGTGGTGAACAGCTGTTTTGAAGACCTGTCAGGAAAAATGGGATTGAAGAGAGTGTGGGAGCTTATTCAAAAGGTGGGGAAAAAAGAGGAATGAAAGAGTGAAGGTGAGCAGTGATTCGTGATTTTAGTAGTTTTACCAGAACGGGGTTGCTGGCAGACCTTGAGTGCCCTGCGGAAATATCGGGGGGGGGACATATCGTAGACAGAGCAAGGGGGTGAGACTGGAGAGGAGACAGTGGAAGACAGAAAGACCACTGACCTGCCTGGGGTGAGAGAGTGAGAGGCCCAAAGACTCAGCCTCGTCACGGGAGATACCAATGATCTGAAATGCCTTTGTTTCCACAGTGTGAAGCCAAGAAAGGTGAGGGGCAGGAGCACCAGCAGAGGGGAGAGCAGTACTCAATCAGGCTGCGGCTGAAAGCTTTGTATGTTGTCAGGAGCTCAGGTGGGCTGAGGAAGGACTTTGCATGACGGAGGATTCCCAGTCGGTGACTGGCTTTGGAGGCGAGGTTTGAAATGTGGCTTTCCCAGGAAAGATCATGGCAGATAGTGAGACCCAGAAGCTTGAAAGGAAGGACTTCTTGCAGAGGATTGTTGAGAAAGTGGATGGGGGGATTTTCCACACGGTCCTTTCAGAGAGACATAGTGAGAGTGTGAGATTTGTCAGGATTGAAAGACATGTTCCACATGTTGGACCAGTTTGTGATTTTACCCAGATCTGCAGTGAGTGAAGAAGCTGCTGCTCGCCGATCTGAGGGATGACAGATAGTATGGCAGAGCGTGGAGTCATCAGCAAAAAGATAAAGAGGATTTTCTTGAGAGACGGAGAGACATTTAATTTTTATTTTAAAAAAATAACATTTATTTGTACACGTCTTGGTGATAGAAAAACATATTCAAAATCCTACAAATTAAAGTCTATGAATATACAAAATACAGCAATCATTTTGTGCTTGACCTGCGCCTGAGTGCCCGTTTTTGTTTTCTCTCAGATCTGGCCACCCTGAGTGAGAGGGAGTAGGTGTTTCGAGCTATATTAAAATAAGGGATGTGTGTGTGTGTGTGTGTGTGTGTGTGTGTGTGTGTGTGTGTGTGTGTGTGTGTGTGTGTGTGTGTGTGTGTGTGTGTGTGTGTGTGTGTGTGTGTGTGTGTGTGTGTGTGTGTGTGTGTGTGTGTGTGTGTGTGTGTGTGTGTACACATCAAAAAAATAACGACTGGGCTAATTGAGGGAGATGACTTACAATTTTTGCCTGTACATGTGGAATAGTGCAAATAGTTTAACCACTGATCCCTGTCTTCAGGAGGGGGTACTGACATTATATTTCACTCCCGTAAGGAGCGGGTATTACTCATATATTAAAAACATAAGGGTAGTGATTATTGAGAAAATGCAATTTCCTGAAGCTGCAGAAACTAAAGCAAATGATCCTGACTGGTAACCAATTAGACATGACATGGAATGATAATGTTGTCGTAAAGGGGGATGTGTATCATAAAAGGAGGGTGCATGTCGGGGAGAGGTGACAAATGTACTCTTTGCAGTCAAAACTTTTGTGCAAAGCAACAATAAAATTTGGCTGCAGTGGCTCGAGTAATAGATTGTAGATATGATTGAACAAAAACGATTCAGTTGAATAAATCAAAATTGGAATTTTTCTGCATAGATGGGAAATCACAAATATGGAGCACGTCGCCTGAATTATTCATGTACAACTCAAACTGAGCGCGCTAATAGAGGCAGTCTCATCATGCAGTACATGTTCTCCTGTATATAATCTCTGGTGGGTAGAACAAATGTCACTTTACTTGAGTCGAGCTGCAAATTAAGCACACCCTGCAATGCTGCAGTTGCACCGGTCACCATAAATAGTTACAATTCAAGGCAAATCAAAGTCAAATTTCAAAATCCAATAAATAATGTTTGATCATGATCGAGTTAGTTATCATTTTACATCCTGAGTGAAAAATTAAAAAAATGCACAATCTACCATCAAATATAAATTCAGAAAACTGTAGAGAGGGAGAGAAGAAGCTGTGTCTTGCATTGGGGAGAGCAGGTGGTCTTGGAAGGGTCCTGATTGGCTGTGTTCAGCATGTGACATAAAATTGCATTTCATAGTCAACCAGGGTTGAGACATGGCTGCCTCCAAATTTATAAATCACTGCAAAATTCACTCAGTCCTTAACACAAGGGTGCCACCATACCCACTGTCATCATCTGTTTGAGAAATAGGTAAACTTATACACTATTGGGTCTATTCCACATCATTTCAAGGTTGTGACTGGGTGTAAATGATGGCTCAAACTGATATAAGGCACACTATAGGTCTTCAATTTGTTGAAGTGTAGATGACATATCAATGTATATATGCTGCAATGATTCAGTGCCCTCACAGTATCGCTCTAACTGTGAAAACCCAGCATGTGTCAGCCTGCAAGAGGCATATCAAAGCGCTTCTCAGTATAAAGCTACTCAAGTCTGGCTGCCAGAAAGAGACTTTGATGGCTTATGTAGCATCCCACCATAAGGGAAAAGGCAATTTGTGCATTGCCCATTCAGTACACATATGCAGAACCTACCTCTTTTGAATGAAATCATGGAATATAATATCGTAAAGTGGCTCAGAGATGTGAAAGCATAATGGTGTACCGCTGGGATATCACTGCATTTCAACAAAGATTGATAACATATCAACAACAAGATCGATATTCAATGACCTTGTATCATTCCTCATAATTTATTTTCTAAACTATCAGTTTGCCACCCACCATTCTCCAGCTCCACATGACATCCTTCAATAAAGCTGTGTTTGTACATCTCTATGATGTTTTCAGACCATACCTTCTGCCAAGCACTTTCAGAACACGGTGGGGCTGTACCATCCACTGTGGAGTGGAGCATTTTTGTGGTTCAATCAGAAAAATGGGCAACTTAACTTCACCAAGTGTTTTTTAAAGCAATTTTGGTGATCACGGAGAAATCAAAGTGCTCGTAGAGACACCATAGCCAAAGCTGCAGTTCGATTTCACACTTACTACTTACTTGCCTGCTTTTCTGCTATCTGTGCTATGAACTTCCTTACACCTTCTAATCCTGCTCAACTCCTGCAGCTTAAAAATATCCAGGCATGTGATGTTTTATCAGCACAGGTAACCACAGTAAAGGGCTAAGTTCAGAGTGCCAGAGATTATTCACATTGCATAGTTCAGAAATTTATCAAGACATTTGGTATGACTGCTCCCTGCCCAGACAAGTGCAGAGCACTCCACAGTGGGATACACCAGAGAAAAGGTAGAAGTGCAAAGGATGTGTGGCCCGGCTCCCCATCTAATGCATGTGAGTTTGCAGATGATGGACAACCTGGTCTTAAGTTTTCTCACATACCCTTTTGATATGTTCTCCGTACTTCATGCTGCAATCTCAAATAACTCCAATATATTTAGGATGTGGCTCATTGTGGACTGGCTTACAACAGGAGACATATACCGTAGTTTGGCCTTAGCCAGAAGATTACTCAGATGGAAGGTGGTTATAGTGCTTTTTGATGGATTGGGATTGAGTCTCCATTTAGTGAAATGCCACTTCAAATTCTGGGGTCATTGGTGACAACCCGGCTCACATCAATGTACGTGATTGGTAGGCCAGAGCAAAGTTGACAGCATAGGTGACTTCTGCGTGGAAGTTACAAATCAGTCACTTGTATCTATTTTGAACAGCATTGGTGCTACCACCAATCATTCAGAGTTCTTGGTGCACTGGTCATATCCCCAAATAGGACTTCAGCACAAGTATAGGTACATTCAAAGTACAATGTCCCCATGACAAATAAAGAAATAACAAATCCTCCAGCACGCGACATTACCAGGGCACCTTTGGCACCCACAATGCCGCTGTGTAGCACATTGAGATGGAATTGGGAGAGAGTAGTGTTTCACAATCATTGATTTATTAATTGCATAATTAAAATAATTAAATAATAATCGTAAAATAATTAATTTCTGAATCAATTGGCAACTAGAACACCAAAACCACTATTGTTTCACCTGAATCTGTAATTTTTTGAAAATCAAGTAATTCATCTAAAAAATTAACAATGAATCAATTTATTGATTCATAAATAAATCAAAAAATACTCTTTATAGCCAAATCACTTGTTCACGGTTGTGTCCAAATATCAGCTCTGGGGCTCAAAAGGTGCCTGAGATAATGCCCAAATGGGAAAAAAATAAATAAGGAATTAATAAACCGATAATAATTAAGTAATTGATCAATTTATCAATTAAGTGATTAATCAAAAAATAAAAAACATTTTTTGCCAAAGCTTGTCTTCACTTCTGTCCCCAAATTTCAGCTTCCAAGCTCAAATGATGGCTGAGATATCGCCCTGAGAAACAAAAAAAAAAACAAGAAAACAAACAGAGTAAAAACTGAGTACTCCCTGCTATCGGCGCCCAGTGATGACGTCGTGCATCACCTGTAAGTGGAATTGGGAAGGAGCAGTGTACAATATTGCCAGATGCTGAGCATTGATGCTTCTACTTACGTGGTTGCTCGACAGGGAAATAGCTTTGCTGTCTTGAGAAGCAGACCCTGTTTCCAAACTGGCATAAGCTGCTAACACATGTATTAAGGCAACACCATTCATATCATAATAATTTGAGTTCCCTTACAAGGAGCTTTGACACAGAAGGGCGGCCATTAGGCCCAACAAAGCCTGCACTAGAATTGTCAACTTCTGGTTGTTTCTCTCTACTCTGTCCATTTAAATGCTGAGCATCAAACAAGGAAGTAGCAAGTACTATTTTTAATGTCTTTGGTATGACTTGGCTGGGTTGGGTTTGAACCACCAACCTCCCAGATTTAGAGGGGAACCTCTAACCATTACAACACAACACAAAGTCTGGTTCTTGAGAAAATGTTGGTATCCAGCCTTAATATAGCTTGTTAATGTCAGGACCTAATCAACACAGCGTTCCCTGTTTTGATTTCTGCCTGTTCCACTGGGATATAGTGCTCAACTAGAGGTGAGATGTGGTTTAAAAGGAGACGCTCAAACAGTTTGTATAAAGTGCAAAGCAATGAACCAATCTGCCATCATCAACCAATGGACGAGTTGTTTGAGGGCATAACTACTGGCTTCCATACCTTCGGTATTGTGATCATCTTAGCTTCTGTCCACATCGAAGGGATAATGGCAGATTGGTTGATGAACGGAATGGAGGTGGCGATCCAAGCTGTACCCTGAGGAATTCTGTATTCTTTAGGAATTCTGGGTATATGCCATCTTGGCCAGCTGCTTCCCCAGACTTAGTAGAATAGAAAGCCAGTGAGCCACATCTATTTTATGAAGAGTGATGGTGCCAAGTCAGAGGTAGAAGGTAGTACAAGCTCCTTACACACCTTGGTCATCATGTGCTTGGACCTTCAATGATGCGCCAAACCCAGAGATGAAAGAAGTTGAGTGGCTGCGTCAGGATTGTCAGTTTTATCATACTCTTTCAAAAGGCCTTAAGTTGATGGCTGCCAACAAGGGGTGAAAGTTTCCCTGTAGCCTCTCGGGATGTTGTTTAAGCCAGCAGACTTGGGGAGTTGACAAAAGATTTTGTAGTTCTCATCTCCATATTGGTGATCTTCTCATCTACTTCAATGGCAAAACCTGGTCAATTGGTTTTATGGAAGGTTCATTGAGGTACAGGCTTTAATGAGATGAGTGGCACTGTTGGCTGTGAGGGGAAATGGAGGATCCATCTTACGTGATGCCATTACGGGCTGCGCGACTCATCAATAGATACAAAGCAGTATCACGGTGGAAATCCTTATTCCATCTGCAGAAACCAGTGGAAGAAACCAGGTTGTTTGGGATCATGCAGGAGGAAATGGTCATTAGCCGAAGCCTGATCAGACAACTATTCGCCAATGGCGTTGTTGTCACTATATCCCCAGGCGGAATGGTGCCTGTTGAAAACAACGAGGTGATTTCAGGATGCTGTGATGCTAGAGGTGTAGGACAAGATGTGGCCACACACGAGCAGGAAGTTTTTAGATGTTATTATTTATTGTCAAGCAACCGATTTTCACGATTGCTATATATATATATATATATATATATATATATATATATATATATATATATATATATATATATATATATATATATATATATATATATATATATATATATATATATATATATATATATATATATATATATATATATATATATATACATATATATATATATATATATATATATATATATATATATATATATATATATATATATATATATATATATTGATGTCAGGTCATGGTCAGGTCAGGTTCGATCTGTGACCTGCTACAGGTACCATGTAAACCTGTACTAACCTGTTCCATGGTCGGGTTGTCAGCGACTAAACCGTCTCCCCCACCAGGTTTTCTGGTGAGGGGGGTGTTTGGATATGGACACCCAGCAGGATTAAAAACAAAACCTATCAAAGGGCGGAGGAGCTCCTTGTTAGCCAACGGCCATCCATATCTAGTGCCCAACTGTGTCTGCGGACGTCCTCCTGCAGTTGGGTTACTTCTTATTAGGAGGTTGGTGGCAGGATTTGCACTCCGGCCACCATAAAACCCCTCATTCCGCAAAACGCAAAAACGCAAAAAAATCTGAAAACCCAATCCGTGGGAGTACCTCCTGTGCAGCTTCCCTTCGCAGGGCAGCTCACCGGATGACGGGATTGGGGCAAAGCCTTCGGGACCCCCAATCTTTGATAGGAGGGAAACCACGGGGTAACATCCCTGGGTCAGATTGCGGGAGAGTGTGTCGGAGTGGTGCTGAGGTGTCGTCCACCAGACGGCGGTCTCCTTGGGTTAACCTGAGGCGGTCCCTTCGGGTGGGTGCCTGGAATGTCCTATCCCTAAGAGAGGATGATCACCTGTCTCTGTTATCATCTGAGCTCAAGCGTTTGGACATCGGGATTGCAGCTCTCTCTGAGGTTCGGAGACCGGATTGCGGCGAGATAATGGTGGGTGGTTACACCTACTATTGGTCTGGTCGCTCTGATGGTTACCATACCCAAGGAGTTGCTGGAGCTGTGTCCAGTAAGCTGACCCCAATGATAATTGAGGTAACACCGGTCAACGAGTGTATTATGAGATTAAGGATTCGTCACTCCTTAGGTGTCATTTCCCTGGTCTCTGTTTATGCTCCGACTGAGGCGAGTGATCTCACCGTGAAGGATGCATTCTACGCCACACTCGAGTCTGTGGTTGATCAGTGCCCCAGACGAGATACACTTCTAGTCTTGGGGGATTTCAATGCATCGACTGGAACTGATAGGGATGGTTATGAGGTGTGTGTTGGTCCCCATGGGTCAGGAACTATGAACCAGAATAGCACTAAGTTCCTTGACTTTGCAAGAAGTCATGGACTTAGGGTGGCTGGTTCATTGTTTCAGCGCCCACAAGCTCATCGCTGGACTTGGTATTCCAACGCTGGCGGTGTGGCAAAGGAGATTGACCATGTCCTCATTGATGGCCGTTGGAGGATGATCCAGAACTGCAGGGTCTTCCGGAGTGCTCAGTTCCTCAATACTGACCACAGGCTTGTTGTAGCAACTCTAAAGCTGCACCTTAAATCCTGGAGAATGGTACCATCCCAGCCTAGGCTGGATGTTGCCACGCTCAGAGATGAGAGAGTAGGTGAGGAGTTTGCGAACAGGCTGAGTGGACACTTGGGGGGTCTGGGTGCTTTGGGGGGTCCTGAAGAGTTGTGGAGCACCTTCAAGACCACCGCCCTTGATGTTGCCGGTGGATGTCTTGGAACTCACCGCAGGGCAAAGAAGAATTTTGTCTCTCAAGGGACACTGGATACCATTGATCAGAGTTGCAGGGCCAGGCTGAATGGCAGAGCTGAGCTGTTCAGGGAGCTGAGGCGTAAAACTGTACGTGCACTGAGGGTGGACAAGGAGGCCTATGTGCAAGGAATCTGTGAGGGGGTAGAGCATCACCTGTGGACAGGTGATTCTCGTCCCGCTTACAGGGGAATTCGCGCATTACGTTCATCCAAGCCCATCCCTCGGAGCACTGCAGTTCGAGCAGAGAGTGGTAGGCTCTTGACAGAGGAGTCTGAAGTGAAGGCCCGCTGGGCCGGTTACTTTGAGTGGTTGTACCAGGCTGATCCCCCAACTGTCGAGTTGGACGTCAAGGGTGTTACAATCCCTGTTGCTGACCCTCGAATCAACTGTGGTCCACCTTCGCTTGTGGAAACACGGGCTGCGGTGAACCAGTTGAAACGGGGCAAAGCTCCAGGGATCTGTGGCATCCATGCCGAACTTCTCAAGGCTGGTGGAAGTGCTGCACTCGTGTCGTTGCATGCAGTTTTGTGCTCTGCCTGGAACACAGGCGTCATCCCAACTGATTGGAAGAGGGGCCTTGTTGTCCCTCTCTGGAAAGGGAAGCGTGATCGCCAAGACTGCAACAACTACCGAGGGGTGACGCTGCTCTCAGTGCCGGGCAAGGTCTTTGCTCGGATAATTCTTGATAGGGTTCGCCACCATCTGCTTGAGCACCAGCGTCCAGAGCAGTCAGGCTTTACACCAAAGAGGTCAACGATTGACCGTATCCTTGCACTTCGTGTCCTCACCGAACGCAGACGAGAGTTTCGGCAGGGGCTGCTTGCAGCCTATGTTGATCTCTGTAAAGCGTTTGATTCCGTGAATCGGGATGTCCTCTGGAGGATTCTTGGTCTTCGTGGGGTGCCACCAAAACTGATCGATCTGATGTCTGAACTCTACTCTGGTACTGAGAGTGCTGTGAAGTGTGGTGGTACCACCTCTGACTTATTTCCAGTTGTTACTGGAGTTCGTCAGGGATGTGTACTTGCCCCCACACTTTTCAGCACTTGTATGGACTGGAATTTAGGGAGGATGTCGGAGAGATCAAGTTGCGGAGCATCGTTTGGGAATGTCAAGATCTCGGACTTTGATTTCGCAGATGATGCAGTCATCTTTGCGGAGACTTTAGACATCCTTTTGGGGGCCCTCGAGGTGCTGAATGAGGAGTCGGAGCCGCTGGGATTACAGGTTTCTTGGGTCAAAACTAAGATCCAGGCTTTCGGTGACATCTTGGATGCTGCTGTCCTGTCTGTGTCTGTTTGTGGTGAGGATGTTGAGGTCGTGGAGAGATTCACTTACCTTGGCAGTGATATTCATGTCTCTGCTGGCTGCGAGTCAGAGGTCAATAGACGTCTGGGTCGGGCCTGGGGAGTCATAGATTCACTGGATCATGGGGTGTGGCACTGCCGGTACCTGTGCGGGAGGACGAAAGTCCGAGTCTTCAGGTCCTTGGTACTTCCAGTCTTGCTCTATGGGTGCGAGACTTGGACTCTGACCAAGGATCTGAGACGGAGACTTAATTCCTTCGGTACCAGGTGTCTTCGGAGAATCCTTGGCTATCGCTGGTCGGATTTTGTGTCCAACGAGCGGTTGCTGAGAGAGACTCGGATGAGATTTGTTACCTGCATAGTTCGTGAGCGTCAGTTGCGGCTGTATGGACATGTGGCTCGTTTTCCTGACGCTGATCCTGCTCACCAGATTCTCTCAGCGAAGGAGTCTCATGAGTGGAGGAGGCCAGTGGGCCGACCACGTGCCTCATGGTTGCAGCAGGTTGACCATCATCTCAAGGAGATGGGGATGGGCCTGGCATCTGCCTGGGGGATGGCCAGACGGAGGCCCCTGGAGTACCGGCGGAAAGTGGACGCAGCGACGCGCTGTTCTGGCACATGCTCCCATACCTGACCTGACCTGACCTGGTTGCACCTACTATTGGTCTGGTCGCTCTGATGGTTTCCATGCTCAAGGAGTTGCTGTAGCTGTCTGTGTCCAAGAAGCTGACTCCAATGATAATTGAGGTAACACCGGTCAACGAGTGTATTATGAGACGAAGGATTCGTCACTCCTTAGGTGTCATTTCCCTGGTCTCTGTCTATGCTCTGACTGAGGCGAGTGACCTCACCGTGAAGGACACATTCTACGCCACGCTCGAGTCTGTGGTTGATCAGTGCCCCAGACGAGATACACTTCTAGGTCATGGTCATCGGTCATGACGCACAGCAGCAACTAGTTTAAAACTAGAATTTTTTAACGAGAGGGAGGTGATGGGTTACCAATGTGTGTTTCCTGGAGGACAATAACATCAATGTCAAGCTCTTGGGAAAGTCTGGCAGGAAGTCACATTTAGCTCACAACAGGCCTTCTTCGTTGAGTTGTTAAATCTGCAAACTCGTTCCTAGGTTCCAGACAAGTTGGCCTTCGCAAGGGCCATTGAGGTTAGATTTATACCAGCGTAAGTATAAATATGTTTGATGACATTAGTTTGGCTATAAAGCACTTAAAAAGGTGGACAATAGGAATGTTGTCACCTTCCACCCCAATAGATCAAGGGTTAATATTACAACAAGGTACACACTTTACTGTCCTTTTGGATAAACACAGGGGCCTTTCAAAGAAAGCGTTTTTGAAAGGAATCAAATAATAAATAATGTACAATGGATATGAACTGAGAATAATAACAGATGCAACCCTTTTGTTCAAAATAAAGTTATGCACAATTGAGCCTGATCTTAAGAAGATTTTTGCTTTTGTCGTTCTCCACTCGTTTTCAACATGAATATCATCCTGTGAAATGTTAAGGTTTTGCAATTTGAGACACAGGTTACCTTTCTTGATCTTTTCCCCCTTTTTGCCTTGTCAAGCCAAGTGGCAGATGCCTGATGTGACATCGTGGCACAAACTGTGGCTGTATTACAGCTAATGCTTGGAGGGGGCTGTTAGCAAAAAGTACCCTCTGATGGAGAATGTTGCAAAGTTGGCAACAGCCAATTTGTGCATGATGGAAATTGATCCATTGCTGAACCTGAGCCATGAAGGCAATTTTCTTTGTTTTCAATCCCAGGTGCAGCGGTATGCTGCCAGTGATCTGAACAAATGTAGTTCCGACTGATTAGTGTGCATGATCTACTCGTACTCATTTGCAACATTTCCCTTTCAGTGAACTGAGAAAACGTTTAAACTTCCCCTCACCCACAACTCTCCCATCCCCACCCTTGCTTTCACTTTTCCTTCCCTCTCCTCCCTCCTTCCCTCAGTTATTCTCCCCACTTCCCTTCCTGTGCCCTCGACCCCTTCCTTTCCCTTTGCCTCCACAATATTTACTCCTCACAATAAAAATGAAGCAACAACTTTTAAACTGTGAAATAAATGACGGATTCACAGTTTAAAAGTTTTAATCCAGTGTATGCAAACCCATTGAATAAAGAAACCCAATCAGGAAATTGGATGTGCAACATGTAACGATATTGTTTCCGACCAGTATATTCATTTAATTGTGTTTGGAAAATGTTACACTTGCTGTAAAATTTCCTGTTAAGTAACAAAAACAACGACGACGACGATGACAACACGAGGAAAAAGGCAATGACAGTTTTAGAACAGAAGGGGGAGAGAGAGAGAGAGAGAGAGAAAGACGATGAGGAGAGCAAGAATTTGTGGACACATTATCTTGGGTTGTCACGCTCTGTTTTGATGGCTGCATATCCTTTTACAACCGACATACCCAGTGAAGGAGGAATTTCAGTCTTCTGTATTTGAACCCGTGGAGGTATTCACCAAATCACGATGGGTCCCCTTGAACCCACTGCGTGCTGGGAGGTGAATATTCAGCTTCTCTTCTTATACATACCCGTGGAGGTAATCGTCTCAGCTGATTCCCTCAACTATTTGTGGGACATCCCTGTCGAGCATGGCATTCGTGTTATCTTGGCGACGAGTCCAATGCTGCTCCTTATATTCCCTAGTTGGCACCATTCTGGGTGATTTTCGTGCCATTTCGATAAGGCACTTGGCGTCTTGACCGGTGCGTATCTTTGGAGCTTATTTGTCCCTTCAACCTCTCCTGTCCTTCAACCACCTCATCCCTTTCAGCTTGCAATTCCCTTCTTCCTCATCTATGGTGCAACTTTAACAGTTGACTTGCATTCTTCTCCATGCTTCGGTGATTCACCTTCTGAGGACTGGTTGAACATGACAGACTGACTGCCTGTGTCAGCTTCACCATTTGTGCACACCACATGGACTTTGATCCTTCAAAATGGGGTCACTACAGACCTTTCACCCATTTAAAACCCGATGGGGTTTAATGTGCGAACTGCTTGATTAAGCAGAGTTGCCAAGTCAAGAGTCGTGACTGCATTGTTGTATGTAACGTTCATCTATCTATAATTCCAGGTGTGTGTGTGTGTGTGTGTGTGTGTGTGTGTGTGTGTGTGTGTGTGTGTGTGTGTGTGTGTGTGTGTGTGTGTGTGTGTGTGTGTGTGTCTGTGGTCGCTGTTTCTCGACAACTACTGGTCCGATCTAATTGAAACTTGCCAGGTATATTGCTGGGGACCTAAGGATGTGCCTTTTCAAGGTTTGTTATTAATCGGAAAAGTGCTTCCCAAGTTATGGCCATTTATTTACCAAACCAATGATAGGACATTTACCAAACCAATGATACTGGTAACTGTTGCACTTGCTGCAGTGCCCCAGAGGTCGACACATAACAATTTACAGTTATTGTCAACTCAACTGAATGATCCTGAAAATTCACATGCTATTCATGTCACCCACAGAATCTGTGTACATGTGTGCAGAGTGCAGACGACCCATGTCAATATCCGACATACAGGGTGTTCCAAAAAGACCTGGACAACTTTGATTGTTAATATTGTTGCGGAGGTGGCGGCCCAGGTTAACCCCGGGACCTAAATTGTGGTGACGGGCGGTCAACACCACCAGCCCCCGGGGGGGTCGAGTGGTTCCTTATTAAAGGAGGCAGACACGGTTATCATCAGAGATTATAATGCATGCAGGAAGGGCGTGGGGCAATGGTGGAGGGACGGAGGCACAGGGAAGCACAGCAAGGGGGGGGAGGGGGAGGAGGGTTATACTTGAACCCCACTACAAATACATGAATACGGTTTCTTAAAATGAACACATTTAATGAAAATAGACAAATATTTACAAAGGACAATAATTCAAAAGGTAATGATAACAACATGAAACTAGAACTGCCACTTTATAACTGCTGGCAGTGATGACTGGGTACCAAGGCATCCAGCTTTGATACAACACAAGACTGACGAGTGATGGACTGAGTAACACGATGTGTTCAATCTATTTATTACGTGTGCAGTTAGCCCTTTTTCCTGGAGACATTGTTGGTAACAATTGAATTGGTGTTTAAATTACCTGAACACAAAGAAATAAATGTGCAGGAAATGTCACCATGTGTCCATCGGGTAAACTGGAACTCCACCGAGCAATAGGAGGCACCCCATATGTCTCTCTAATATGTGAGATTGATGAGTTATGGACCCAGTAACATGCCATATTCAATGCATTTATTACGTATGCAGTTAGCCCTTTTTCCTGGAGACATTGTTGGTATCAATTGCATTGGTGTTTAAATTACCTGAACACAAAGTAATATATGTGGACACCATCGGTGCAGGGTGTAAGGCAGGATTCCTCTGAGTCTAATGAGTCCCCACACGTTTCTCTACAATGCGGGATTCACAAGTTTTGGACCGAGGAACAGGCCACATTCCATCCATATATTGTGAACACAGTTGACCATTTCTCCTGGGGCCATCATTGGTATGAATTTAATTGCTACTCCTGTACCCTCAAACGCATGCAGGCGCAGCCAAGTGAGCCTTAGGCAAAAAAAAACAAAAATTCTAAAAGTTGTCAGATTCAAATAATTAAATAATTCTGGCTGCAGACCTTGGGGCCAATCGCATTGAAATTTAAAACATACATTCCCCATGTCGCCTACATCATATCTGTGCAAGTCTCACATTTATAGATGCAGCAGTTCCAAAGAAAACATTATTTAATATTTTACTTCAATCCAATATGGCTGCCAAACAATGTGACCTATCAATTATTCATTGATAAAATTATATCCACTTGCATTGCAAAAAAATTATTTGCAAAAATTTTTTTTTTTTTTTTTGCAAAATTGCAAAAAAAACAAACAAAAAAGAAAAACACACTTGCAAAATTATATCCACTTGATATCCATTATATCCACCATGACACATACATTATATCCACCATGACAAAATTTAAAACATATATTCCACCTGGAAGCTGCATGATAACTCTGAAGTTTCATATGAACTGACGCAGCAGTTCCAGAGTAAACATTATTCAATATTTTTACTTCAATCCAATATGGCTGCCAAACCACGTGACCTACATCAAAAGGAGGTTTGAACTCTTTCTTCACTTTAGAAAGGTGGGCAAACTGCATGAGTAATAAATATATTTAATGCTGTTTATCAAATTACGCAATTTATCATGCAGTTTGAAAAGAAACTTTAAAGTTTCACCTCGATCTGTTCAGCCGTTTCAGAGAAAAAGACTTTTTAATTTTCAATACAACATGGCTGATGAACCATGTGACCTATGATGACATAAACTTAAATTCTGCCTCAAATGAGCTTGGGAATCAAACTTGTGAAGTTTCGTGTTAATTAGATAAGGTATGTTTTTCTATCCAAGATGACTGCCAAACCATGTGACTTCTGACATCATAATTTTTACTGTATATGCAGGCAGGGCAGTTGATGATAGTTGCAAAGTTTTGCTTCGAGAAGATAAATGGTTCCAGAGAAAACATTATTTAATATTTTTCTTAAATACAATATGGCTGCCAAACCATGTAACCTATCAATTATTCATTGATAAAATTATATCCACTTGCATTGGAGAATATATAAGTGAAGTTTCCCCTCTATCTGACCAAATGGTCTAGAGGGGAAGATGTTTGAAGGTTTTTGGGTAAATTCAATATGGCCACCAAACCATGTGACCTATCAAGTCGAAATTAACAAACTTGTTCAATCACATCTGGGGGAATATGTGTGTAAAGTTTCACCTCAATCTGTTCAGCCGTTTCATAATTATTATTTTTTAATTGTCAATCCAATATGGCTGACAAACTACGTGACTAATGACATCATAAATTTTGATTCTGCCTCAAATGGTGTCAAGGATGATGCTTGTGAAGTTTTGTGTTAATCGGATGAGGTGCATTTTTCAATCCAAGATGGCCACCTAACCATGTGATGTGTGATATCATAATTTTTATTGTGTCTGCAGCCAAGGTGGTCGATGATAGTTGCAAAGTTTTGCTTCGAAAGGATAAAATGGTTCCAGAGAAAACATTATTTAATATTTTTCTTCAATCCAATATGGCTGTCAAACCATGTGACCTATCAATTATTCATTACCAAAATTATATCCCCTATCCTTGGAGAATATGTGTGTCAAATTTCCCCTTGATCTGACCAGCCATTCTGGAAAAGATGTTTGAAGGTTTTAGGGTAAATTCAATATGGCCACCAAACCATGTGACATCAATTAGAAATTAACAAACTTCTAAAAGGATGTCATGGGAAATGTGTCTGTAAAGTTTTGTCTCAATCTGTCCAGCCGTTCTGGAGAAGATTAAAAAAAAATATATATGGTTGCCAAACCACATGACCTATGACGTCAAAAATTTTTTTTTTACTTCAGTGAATTATTACATAGATGACGCTCAAGAAATTTCAATTTTTTTCCGATGCATTGTTCTACCCGTCGAATTTTCACCAGGATACTACTTCACTGATGAAGCCTGGTGTTGGCTTAGTGGTTAGGGTGGTGGCTTGGGATCCCAGGGTTCTGAGTTCAAGCCCCGTTGGCTGCTGAATTAACACCAGGGGGTTGACTCAGCCTGTCATCCTTCCGAGGTCGTCAAAATGAGTACCAGTGTACTGGTCCCGGTGTATGCCCCGGTTAGAATAGGTGTACCATATCCCTGTGTGTCGTAAGAGGCGACCAGGGTTGGCGTCAGGAAGGGCATCCGGCCATAAAACATTGCCTCAAGAAAAAGCCCAACCCCAGCACAGCAGGGAAAAATGGCTGTAAAAACGGTCACATACTACTTCACTGATGACGTCATGAAAAATCAGGCATCTTCCACCTGAGGAGTTCTTGCCAATTGCCAAGTTTAAATTTTTTTCATTCCACAGTTTCAGAGATTCAGAGGTCCAAAGTTTTTCAGTTTTTCAAAGATGGTGCCCATACCACGTGAGATATGACGTCATAATTATCAATTAAGTATGCTATCAAAAAGGATACATACGACAGCGAAAATTGTGTTCATCGGACTTACCGTTCCCGCGAAAACAAATTTTAAAGGGAAAAAAATCCACAAATTGCCGGCACAAGAAAAATATTAACTACAGCTGCCACTTTTTTTACCGCTGGCAGTGATGACCGGGTACCACGACGACCGGGTACCGGGTACCGCGCAGCTTCGATACAATGTGGGACTGACTAGTTACGAACCGAGTCGCACGAAGTATTAAATATATTTATTACGCATGCAGTTTGCCCTTTTTCCTGGGGGCATTGTCGGTATCAATAAATTGGCGTTTAAATTACCTGAACGCGAAGCAAGAAATGTGCGGGAAATGTCACTGTGGGTCCGCAGGGTAAAGCGGAACTCCCCCGAGTAATTATAAGCCACCCCCCCCCACCTCTCTCTACTATGCGGAATTGATGTGTTATGGACGCAGTAACATGCCGCATTCAATCTATTTATTACATAAGCAAGTCGCCTTTTTTTCCTGAATACATTGTCAGTAGCAATTGCATTGGTGTTTAAAATAACCTGAACACAAAGTAATAAATATGGACACCATCAGCGGGATTCCCCTGAATCTAATAAGGCTCCACACCTTTCTCTACAACGCGGGATTCACAAGTTATGGACCGAGGAACAGGCCACGTTCCACCAATCTATTTTGCACACAGTTGAACATTTTTCCTGGGGCCATCATCGGTATCAATTGAATTGCTATTCCTGTACCCTCAAATGCATGCAGGTGCAGCCAAGCAAGCCTTCTGGGAATTTTTTTTAAACTTCTCAGATTCAAATAATCAAATAATTCTGCCTACCAAACCTTGTGGCCAATTGGGTTGAAATTTTAAACCTTTATCCTCCATGTTGGCTCGATTAAAATTGTGAAGTTTCACATATATTGATGCAGCAGTTGCAGAGTAAATATAACTTAATATTTTTCCTTCAATCCAACATGGCTGCCAAACCATGGGGCCGATCAATTTGAAATTTAAATCCTTCATTCCGCATGAAGGCTCCATCCTAACTGTGAAGTTTCACATTTATTGATGCAGTGGTTCCAGAGTAAACATTAATTAATATTTTTCCTTCAATCCAATATGGCTACCAAACGTTGTGTCATACATCAAAAGAAGGGGGAGAACTTTTTGTTCATCATGGAGAGGCATGTAAAATTTGAAAAGTTTTCATGTAAAGTTTCGCCTCGATCTGTTCAATCGTTTCAGAGAAGAAGATATTTAAAGTTATTAATTTTAATCCAATTTTACTGCCATCACATGTGACCGATTACATCATAAATTTAAACTCTCCCTCTAATGGTGTAGTGGATCATGCCTAAGTTTCGTGTTTTTCTATCCAGGTGGCCGCCAAACCATGTGACTTGTGATGTCATAATTTTTACCATATATGTCGACATGGGGGTAGATGATAGTTGCAAATTTTTGCTTCGATATGTTAAGTAGTACCAGAGAAAACATTATTTAGTATTTTTCTTCAATCCAATATGGCTGCCAAACCACATGACCTATGATGTCAAAATACTTTTTTCCTACAGTGAATTGTTGCGTCCATGCTGCTCAAGAAATTTCAGATTTTCCCGTGCAGTGTTCTCCCAGTCGAATTTTCACCGAGATACCGCTTCCCCAATGACGTCACGAAAAATCACGTGTTCCCCATGAGGAGTTCATTAAAATGTATGAAGCGAAAAAAAAATTCCATTGCACGGTTTCAGAGATACAGAGGACCAAAGTTTTTCGTTTTTTTTTCAAGATGGCGCCTGTAACACGTGACCTATGATGTAATAATTATCAATTAAGTATGCTATCAAAAAAGATACATACTATGGTGAAAATTGTGTCGATCGGACTTACCGTTCCCGAGAAAATGATTTTTAAAGGGAAAAAATCCAAAAATTGTGGCGGAAGAAAAATAATAAATAAACAAAAGAAAAACTAGGTTGCCCAGCCTTGTCGGCTTGTTACCAGCCTAACCAGCCTTGTAGGATTGTTACCCCAATAATAAACAGAAGAAAAACAATAGGTTACCCAGTCCATTAGACTGGGTACCCTAATTAACAGAAGGAAAACAATAGGTTACCCAGCCTTGTCGGCTTGGTACCCAAACCTGCCTTGTAGAATTGTTACCCTAATAATAAACAGAAGAAAAACAATAGGTGAAACCAACATTATCGGCTTGGTACCCTAATAAATATATCCTATAGTCGAGGCACCACTTCACATGGACTCAAATACAGACAAAAGGAAAACAAAATAAAAAGAAAACCCTTCCTTTCAACTATTCTTGTACTTAGTTTGGCCCAGAGCTGATCTTTGTGGAAGTTGGAATCGAGGCGCTTCTACCGGCACGTGCATACGTGCGCAAAATGGTGCTTCTCTCGTAGCAGGACAAACGTATCACGTTTGCTTGTTTTTTTTTTTTATCATGCTTTTGGTTATAAAAACATAGGGAAAAGTCACAGGGGGGAATTACATACTGGGGAAGCTTATTCTTAAACCCTAGCGAATTAACACCACACCACCCCCATGTGGTGACACATAACACTTAAGCTCAGAGTTTCCCAACTCAATTACATTGAGATGCCTCCTACACGTCGACGGACCAAACCACTCTATTCCATGCTAAATTAAGTTCCTCCATATATCCCCACAACCGTAACAATATATTTAGTACCACAAAATATATGATACCCTTTGTTTTCGATGATACAGAAACTCATAAAGTTTTTCTTTATTTTCAGGTCTGGTGGTTAAATGTAACAGAAAATGGTGACTCCACAGGAGAAAGCTCAGTGCATCGAATGGTTCAGAGAAAAGATCTGACACACAAGTTCTTCGTAATTTCCGTACAAGGTATGGAAAGGATCCGCCATCGCGGACTGGTATCAGAGAGTAGTACAAGGGGTTTAAGGAGCCTGGAGGCTGTTAGAAACAGAAAAGTATTGGTCGATCAAGCACAAGTGCAGCAGACGTTGAACGAGTGCATGAATCATTTCAACAAAGTCCCAGAAAATCAATTTGACGTGCATCCAGAGAACTGGGACGACCAATTACCACTGTACACAGGAATTGGCATAAAATACTGAAGCTTTATGCCTATAGGGTGCAGATGCTGCAGGAACTCAAACCAAATGACGGATCCAAACGCAAGGCGTTTAACTTGGAAATGCTCAGTCGCATAGAGGATGACGAAGATAACCTGAAAAAGGTCATGTTCACAGACAAAGCGAGCTTTCATGTATCGGGGAAGGTCAACCGGCACAATGTGAGGATCTGGGACTCCGAAAACCCCCATGTGGTCATTGAATACATAAGTGACAGTCCAAAGATGAATATGTGGTGTGGCCTTCTCCAAGACTGCTTGGTGGGTTTGTTTTTCTTTGCATTGGATATAGTGACCTCAACAATTTACATGAACATGTTGGAGGGATTTGCCTTCCTACGGATTGAAGACCTGCAACCCAATATCATTCTTCAATAGGATGGAGTCCCACCTCCTCACCCCCCACCCCCAAATTGGGTCTTAATCGTTTGAGCTGTCCTGAGTAAAAAGTTTCCAGGTCACTTGATATTGGCCGAGACAGACCAACCTGCCTGTCCCCCACGATCATCATATATTTTCTTGATTTTTTTTTCTGTGGAGGTTTGTCAAACATGTTGTCGACAACACCAAGGTGGCAAACCTGCAGGATCTTCGTTCTCGGATCACAGCTGTATACGCACTGATGGATGCAAACATGCTGAGCTAAACATAGCAAGAACACGTGTACCGCCTTGATGTCCTGGGTGTGGCAAACGGAGCTCACATTGAAGTGTATTGATGGTGTGCACAAAACTTTGTGAGGTTCTGCATCATACAAACAAAAGAATATTGTTGTATCATTTGTGGTTCTAAATATATTAACAACCAAAGTTGTCCGGGTCTTTTTGGAACACCCTGCACTGTAAATTGGCCAACAATATGTTGCAAGTCCGTTTAGAAATGGCTAGACATCATTAGACACCAAATGAATTTGCTCACCCCATCGGTATGGTTCATAGAGCGACGACTTGAACTGCCTTTGCTTCCCAGTAAAATGTTCATCCAAGCATCATTTATAAGGCACTGACAAGAAACCATCAGACTGTATCGTCACAGAGAGACCTCATTCAGTCAGCCAAGGGATACAACAACTCGTGAGGATTTTTATCTTGTTGCTCTTGCCAAAAGGAACAGCTTTTCCACAGTATGATATCTCCAGAATGACCTACAAAGAGCAATGAAATATCGAATTTCCACCCAGATAGTTCGGAGCAGGCTTCATGCAAATGGCATGAGGTCCAGCAGGCATCTGCTCTGCACTGCTCTCAGAGCACAATAAATAGTTATACATGCAACGGGTGGCACAACATCACAGCTAGAGGGTAAACCAAAGGTGCCACGTTGTTTTCACTGATGAGTTTAGATTCGGCCATGACTAATTTGATAGCGGATGTGAGTTTAGAGATGAGGTTGGGCGCGATTTGCCAATTGTACCATGAGGCAGCATGATCGCTTTGGTGGGGGCAGTCTGATGGTCAAGTTGGCTGAAGAACTGATCTTGTCATCATTCAGATGAGTGCTATAATGTGTCATATGTCGGGAAGACATCTTTATGCCCTTATAGTCATCCATCTGGCCTAAAAGCAAGGTGCCAACACAATCCTTATCAAAGACAATATCCATCCACACTGTGTACTTGCTGTCAATGCACAACATTACTCACGTGGACTTGCCTGTATGATCTTCAGTGTTAAATCTGACTGAACATGTTTGGGACTACATTGTTGTCACCTTGTCTGCTCACAGTTTCTTGATCAATTGTCAGTGGACCTGGTCAAAGAATGGTGCAGAATCTCATCGCGGGAGTTGGGTCATCTGATTTGATTAAAAATAATAAAAATAATAATAATAATAATAACAACAACAATTTGGATCATTTCACTTTTGTCAAAAGGTCAAAAACCGAAAAACGCAATTACGGGCACATTTTAAAACGTTTCAAATCAAAACTTTGTATATACAGTACAATCAACATCGGGGAACAAATGAAATATGAAACGATTCTTTGAATTTCACCCTTGGGTTCACGCCCCGAGAGGTGGGGAGTTAGGGTCACAGACATCAAAACGGTAAAAAAAAAATTGGGTTATTCCTGGTGGAACTTTTTGCCATCTATCAGCTTTGCTTTACGTGGGAAGCACAGGGATTTTTGATGGCGCACCATCGACTTCGCTCTAGTTTTCTTTTTGTAAGCACTGTATATACAATCCCTTATCCGTGATGATGGGGATTTTTGGGCAGCATTATCTTTTTGTAGGTAACATTATTGTGCCCAAACTGTTCTGAGAGCATTAAAATGTCAACGATATTGTGTGTGAGCTGGCATGACATTTAGATGACTCTCAACAGGGCAGGCACATTTGCCCCTCCTTGAAGATAGTTTTCTTGATGCTTCTAGAATCCAAATCCTTAAGACTTCGCATTTAACCAAATTTTATCTTACAATCTCTGGAATGTAATCCCATGCTCTCCTCACTACATCGCTAGACCACCATAATTCCTTGTTCTGCAGATTCTGCTTCCAAGTTATCTTCCATTTCAAACCAGATTTCGTACTTTTTCTGGTTTGATAATAAAGGATAAATACTGTGCTGTTTTTGAGTTGTTCCCAAGCAAAAGCAGTTACCATCTGGTCTATTTCCACGAGAGGGCATAACTCTGTGAAAAACTGATGAAACATCCTGAAACTCGAAATTGTTGCGTAACTTATTATAATAAAGCCATGTACCAAGTTTCAGTTAATTATGTTAAAGGTTGTGGGGAAAAAGTCTGAAAAACCACAGGTTGGATGGACGGACAGATGGAGAGTAAACCTATAGTCCCCTCCAGTGAAATGGGTGGAGGACTAATAAGTGCACCAGGTGGCTGCAAGTTGAACAATCAGGAAACAATGTAAAAAGGAAAAAGTTTAGTGATGAGAAAAAGGATAATAAATATGGTGTAAAGTTGTTAAAAACCCTCCACATCTTCAACACCACCTTGAAGATTCTCATTTGTTCTAAGAAGATTAAGGTATGATTTGTGATTCAGTTTCGTTTTAAAGTTCATATTTTTGGATGATTTGTGGATCCCTATTGGGCTGAGTAATTTTCATTTCTCACATAATTATCCACACTTGGGTAAAAGAACCAAGTCTGTGAAAGTGAGAATATTAAAGGTAGTTCATCTCACATTGCGACTTATTGTCAAATTTATTATGTTCAAGGCAAAGCTGGTACGTGGGATTGAGAAGTGCATGCAATTTTATTCCATCACTCTTTCCTGAGCTCTCATCCGAGTGTGAACTCTGCTTTCTGACGTTGTACATTGGGTAATAGCGACACCCAGAGGTCTAATTCGAATTCGCCAATTAGATAACCGGCTGCTCATGGCCTACCCTTTTCAGAATTGTGGTTCCGAAGCACTTCAATACAAAACAAAACATTAATTTGAACAAGATTTGTGGAACGGAAAATACCGATTTTAAGACGTGTGTATTAAGTATATACAAGAAAATGCATCATTTCATAATCCTTCGAGGAATAAATACACACATTATACCTAACTTACCCATCCCGTGTAAAGAAAAACCTCACATATACCACAAATACCAAGAAGAACAGCAACTCCGATTGATCAAATTATTGCGCAAATAACAGGGTTATTAAATATCCATGGACTTCAAATTAATATTAATGATGTTCGGAGATATCATTGAGTCGATCATTTCATTAATAAAACTCAGTAGAGTGCATACATACCTCTGACAGGCTGAACAGTTCATATTTTATATTCCACTGATGATCCGGATCTGGATCCGGACCTCCAAAATCTAATCGGCTTGTTCTTGTCACCGAGCCAACTCATCCACCAAGTTTCGTCTGAATCCGTCAATACATTTTTGAAATATCATGCTGTATATCGTTTTTGGCCCAATCTCTCAATGGTGAAGTCATATGGAAATTAAAAAAAATTCTCGTATTCGGATTCAGATCTTCACCAAAATCGAACCGATTCAGCCTTGTCATACACCCAACCTGTCCCTCAAATTTATTCTGAAACCGTCAATAACTTTTTGAGATATCATGTTGTATTGTTGTGGGCTGGGGTTCGGTGGCGATAAACGACCACTAGGTGGAGCAGTAAAGTCATCTCACACCGAACACCCGGAATTTAGGTCATGACTCTCGGACAACTCCGAAAGGTCACGGGTCACTTAGAGGACCATGGTCGCCAATATTTTGACGGCGTGAGGTAGGGTCCACTTGTCTAATTCCAATTTACCCAAGTACTCACGCCGTCCAACTACCGGGGAACCCACGCGCCTCGGCCGACTTTGTCCGAATCGAGTTGCTATCACCGACTCGGATCCGGCGCAACCGAGCGGAATTACCAAAGCCGCGCCGGACCAAATGAACAATTTACGGCACAAACGGCCTTACTAATTCTCAAACCCGCACCATGCTAGGCCAATGAAGGAAAGCACGAACAACGAACTGGAACATTTTACAGGGGTTTATTTATTACAATAATCGGGGAGGGGGAGCACAAAAAGAGCAGAGTTATCACGAATAAAAGGCAGGCAATGTACAATGAACGAAAACACTTAACAGCTCTACTTAACAGACTGAGCCCACGGACACACACACACACACACACACACACACACACACACACCCACACACACACACACACACACACACACACACACACACACACACACACACACACACACACACACACACACACACACACACACACACAAAAGAAACTGGATCCCGTGGGTGTATTTCGGTCCTCAGCCAGGCCAGGGTACCTGTCCCGCCTCGGGCGGTCTATTCGAGCTTGTCCGGTGGTGGTACTTGAACCCACCGCCGACAACGCCGCACCAAGCTCGGGGGGACCAAGAACAGTGCCACGGACACCAGTCAGCACGGCCGCAGACGAAGCAAATCACCACCGGACTGCAGACCCTCCGCAGTCGCCACGAAGACACCGGTCTGCCGAAAAAAATGCTCCTCATGACCATTCTGCAGTCGCCACAATCACTCGGCAGAACCCTTGTCGACCAAGCCAATCGCCCCCAATGACTGCTCACCACTCGACTTATCCTTCCCCTCCCCGTCAAGGGAAGCGAGGGAAGAAGCGAGGGAAGCGCTCTGAGGTACTCGCCTCGGGATTGGACGAGGGGTTGTCGGGCGACTCGTGGCTGCCGTTGATTGGACCAGCTCACGGTGGGCGGAGGCAACCTCACCCCTGTACGTGACACGATGCTCGTGGGCGATGGCGTTGTTGTTGTTGTTGATGATGTAGAGGATGTAGTTGTTGTAAAAACCTAGCTAAAAATAACTCGTAGCACACACATCTAATTCCCATTAGACAGAAGGAAGGATTCTAACTATAAACACACACTTATCGAAATAACTGAACTACCGGAACTCTGGCTGCTTGTGCGCACAAGGTTTCCAAATCCATAACAGTATATTGTTTTTTGCCCTATCTCTCAATGGTGAAGAATCACTTGAAAAATTCTAGTATCTCGACCCGGATCTTCACCAAGATTTAATCAATTTTTCTTTGTCACACACCGAGCCTACCACCAAATTTCATCCGAATCCATCAACAACTTTTTGAGATATCCTATTCAGAGTTAGCCAAACAAACAAAGAGACACAGAGGTGAAAACGTAACCTGCATCCGCCTTTAGTGGCTGAGATAAATAGCAATCAGAGAGGCCAAATTACTTCTATGTAAAAAAAACTATGGGTGATATCAATGTACCCTTTTCTATATATTGACAACAATGGGAGATATCAATGTCCCCTTCTGTAAACAATAGAATATATTGATCCATTAAGACCATACTCTGTGCAGATCGTTGGTGCTGCCGAAGCAGTCTCCTTGGCTAATAGACAAAATCCTGGACAGGTCACCACTCCAACACAGGATACCAGCAAGCTGGCACTCATTTTGCCAACCTTGGAAGGATGACAGGCAGAGTCAACACCAGCTGGAAGTAATTCAACAGCAAGTGGGATTTGAACTCAGGATCCAAGGATCCCAAGCCCACCACCCCTAAGCATGAAGCCAACACCAGGCATGGCAGAAGATATCGACATACTTTTATACTAGCATTAGGAGATATTAAAATACTATTATATTAATACCAAGGATTTCAGGAGACATCAATACACCTTCATCAAAATAATAATGACATTAGGAGATATTAATGAACTTGTATATGAATACCATTGCTGTACTTTTATATTAATGACATGGACTATATGGGAAATCAATACAGCATAATTAAAACAACAAGGACATGAGGAGATATCAACATACTTTTACAAGGGTTGTTTTAATTGTTAGCATAATATGCCAATTGAAAATAAGAATGTTCATTAATATTTCCTGCAAAACAGATTACAGTACAGAACTGCACTTGCAAAATTACATCCTCCAAAAATTACACAATATCTAAGTTTAGTTCACATGCTGTGTTTCTCATGATGGTGATCACATGATGTTTTTGGAATGCTTGCATTTAGACAGCAGGTGGACAGATATGAACAGTTTTTTTTCTGGCAATGCTAACAGCAATGCTTTTAGACTTAAATTTGAAAGGAAACTCAACGGAAAGGTTAAATTTTCATTATCGGGCAGCAAATCATCTAGCTTTAAATTTGCACAATAGTATTTAAGAATATTTAGGCCAAACGAAGCTTCTGCGATAGTGATCGTTCAATCGGACCAAGCATACGAGATGCAGATGTCAGATGTTTAGTTGCATGATTAGCAGGGACAAGTGAAGGGGGAAAGCTTATTCCATATAGTGAATCCTACAGACTCAAAGAAAAAGAAGAAAAAAACCCCACCAGGATTGGTATATATATTTATATATATATATATATATATATATATATATATATATATATATATATATATATATATATATATATATATTTCATCTTCTTCTATCGGCTGCTCCCGTTAGGGGTCGCCACAGCGGATCAACCGTCTCCATTTCGCTCTATCCTCCACATCTTCCATTGACACTCCAAACACCCGCATGTCCGCCCTCACCGCATCCATGAACCTCTTCTTTGGCCTTCCTCTTCTCCTCCTACATGGCGGCTCCATCCTCAGCATCCTTCTCCCGATATACTCTGCTTTCCTCCTGTGCACATGTCCAAACCATCTCAATCTCGCCTCTCTCACTTGGTCTCCAAACCGTCCTACCTGCGCTGTCCCTCGAATATGCTCATTCCTTATCCTGTCCATCCTCGACACTCCCAACGAGAATCGCAGCATCTTTAACTCTGCCACCTCCAGCTCTGCTTCCTGTCTTTTTGTTAGTGCCACCGCCTCCAAACCATACAACATAGCTGGTCTCACTACCGTCTTGTATACTTTCCCCTTCACTCTTGCAGCTACCCTTCTGTCACAAATCACTCCTGCAACTCTTCTCCACCCACTCCATCCTGCCTGCACTCTCTTTTTCACTTCTCTCCCACACTCTCCGTTACTTTGGACAGTTGATCCCAAGTATTTAAACCCATCCACCTTCCCCACCTCAACTCCTTGCAACCGCACCATACCACCACCCTCCCTCTCATTTACGCACATGTACTCCGTCTTACTCCTACTGACTATCATTCCCCTTCTCTCCAGTGCGTACCTCCACCTCTCAAGGCTCGCCTCAGCCTGCTCCCTACAGATCATGATGTCATCCGCGAACATCATAGTCCATGGAGACGCCAGTCTGATCTCGTCCGTCAACCTGTCCATCATCATTGCAAACAGGAAAGGGCTCAGAGTCGATCCTTGGTGCAATCCCACTTTTACCTGAAACCGGTCCGTCATTCCTACCGCACACCTCACCGCTGTCACACTGTCCTCATACATATCCTGCACAACCCTCACATACTTCTCCACCACTCCCGACTTCCTCATACAATACCACAACTCCTCCCTTGGCACCCTATCATAAGCTTTCTCTAAATCCACAAACACAAAATGTAACTCCTTCTGGCCTTCCCTATACTTCTCCATCAACATTCTCAAAGCAAACATCGCATCAGTGGTGCTCTTTCCTGGCATAAACCCATATTGCTACTCACAGATCGTCACCTCTCGTCTCAACCGAGCTTCCACTACTCTTTCCCATAACTTCATGGTGTGGCTTAACAACTTAATCCCTCTGTAATTTCCACAGCTCTGCACATCACCCTTGTTCTTGAAAATCGGAACCAGTACACTTAATCTCCACTCCTCCAGCATCCTCTCACTTTCCAAGCTTTTATTAAACAATCTGGTTAACAACCCCACTGCCATCTCTCCTTAGCACTTCCATGCCTCCATTGGTATGTCATCTGGGCCAACCGCCTTTCCACTTTTCATCCTCTTCATAGCAGTCCTCACTTCATCCTTACTGATCCACCCCACTTCATCATTCACTATCTCCACCTCTTCCAACCTTCTCTTTCTCTCTCTCTCTCTCTCTCTCTCTCTCTCTCTCTCTCTCTCTCTCTCTCTCTCTCTCTCTCTCTCTCTCTCTCTCTCTCTCTCTCTCTCTCTCTCTCTCTCTCTCTCTCTCTCTCTCTCTCTCTCTCTCTCTCTCTCTCTCTCTCTCTCTCTCTCTCTCTCTCTCTCTCTCTCTCTCTCTCTCTCTCTCTCTCTCTCTCTCTCTCTCTCTCTCTCTCTCATTTTCTTCATTCATCATCTCCTCCTCAAAGTACTCCTTCCACCTTCTCAACACACTCTCCTCGCTCGTCAACACATTCCCATTTGCGTCCTTTATCACCCTAACCTGCAGCACATCCTTCCCAGCTCGGTTCCTCTGTCTTGCCAATCGGTATAAATCCTTTTCCCCTTCTTTTGTATCGAACTTCTCATACAGCTCGTCATATGCCTTTTTCTTCGCTTTTGCCACCTCTCTCTCTGCCTTTCGCTGCCACTCCTTGTACTCCTGCCTACTTTCTTCATCTCTCTGACTATCCCACTTCTTTTTCGCCAACCCCTTCTTCCTTATACTTTCCTGTACTTCCTCGTTCCACCACCAAGTCTGCTTATCTTCCTTCCGCTGTCCAGATGTCACACCAAGTGCCTTCCTAGCTATCTCCCTCACCACTTCTGCTGTAGTTGTCCAATCATCCCACCCATCTTTACCGCCATCCAACACCTGTCACGCCTTCTCCCTAAATTCCACGCAACAGTCTTCCTCCTTCAGCTTCCACCATCTGGTCCTTGGTTCAGCCCTCACTCTCTTCCTCAGCCTCACCTCCAAAATCATCCTACAGACCACCAATCGATGCTGTCGAGCTACACTCTCCCCTGCCACCACTTTACAGTCTCTAATCTCTTTCAGGTTGCATCTCCTGCTTAAGATGTAATCCACCTGTGTGCACTTTCCTCCACTCTTGTACGTCACCCTGTGTTCCTCCTTCTTCTTGAAATACGTATTTACCACTGCCATTTCCATTCTTTTTGCAAACTCTACCACCATTTGTCCTTCCACATTTCTCATTTTGCCGACCTCGGAAGGATGACAGGCTGAGTCAACCCCCTGGTGTTATACGACTTGGTATATACATATATACACATACATTCATATATATGTATGTATATATATATATATATATATATATGTATATATATATATATATATATATATATATATATATATATATATATATATATATATACATATATACACATATATTCAGTAGACAACGGGGCTTGAACTCAGGACCTTTTGGGTCCCAAGCCGCTGCCCGAACCACTGCCCCAACACCAGGATATATATTTAATTGTGTTTAATCATTAAGGCATAATGATAAGCATCTGCTCTTTGTCTGTTTTTATATCAATGCCTGATTATTTCTTTATTTGCTTGAGATTATTTTGATTGATTTGAATTCACCTATTTTCACCACAAGGAAATAAAAAGTTCATCTGTTTATTTATTTTTTCCTTATTAATAAATTCATTGTTGATGTTTCAACCTGTCCATTCTTGTCCGGTCCTTCCATTGATCCTGCATTGCCCAAACCAAGATAGACTGGGAGGTAATTACCAAACTAATTGACCTGTCATAGTCGGCACGCACCAGCGGTAAATGCTCAGCCTCCTCCCTAATTAAGATCAAATCAAGATAAGATTGGTGCGTTACCGAGGGCACGCTCCCTGTTCAGGAAGCCATGTGACCTCTAGTTAAACGGAATCATTAGACGGCAGACACCGGAACTCATGGTGAACTGATTGGCGTTCGTGGTTGTAAAGCAACCCACCTACCACAAAGTTAATTGTGAGCAGTGGCCCCAGGTGCGGCTCTTCCGAGGAGAAACGGGGATTAATCCCCCTGAGTGACAAGCTGGTGTCTCGGTACCCCCGTGACCGCAACAATATATTCCATTTGGCTAATAGATCATAATTGTGATGTTTCACATTGGTTGATGAAACGGATCAAGAGAAATACGTTTTTTTAAGATTATTGTTCAATCCAATATGGCTGCCAGACTGTCACCTATTAATTATTCGTGAACATCTTGATATCCACAAGACTTGGGGAACATGCGGGTAAAGTTTCCCCTTTATAAAACAAGTTGTTCTGGAGAAGAAGATTATTAAAAGTTTTTTCTTCAAAAAAAATCAAAGCTGCCAAACCATGTGACCTATGATGTCATAGGTGGAAAACATTTTGTTCCTCATGGAAAGATGATCACACCTGTAAAGTTTTGCTTCAATCTGTTTTACTGTTTCAGAGAAGATTTTTCAAGGTTAAAATGGTTAAAAAAAATGGCTGCCGAACCACATGAACGATGACATCATCAAACTTTTCCCCCATACAATTTAGTCCAAAATGACGCTCAAAGATTTTCATACTGATCGGATAAAGCATTCAACACATGCAATTATGACATCATAACGAAGCGACCTATGACATCATCAAAAACAATCACACTTATTCCCCATGGGGAATACTTCACATGTGCCAAGTTTGAAATTTTTCCATGGAGCGGTTTTGGAGATAGAGGTCCAAAGATTTTCATTTTTTCCAACATAGCTGCCACACCATGTGATCTATGATGTCACAATTATCATTAAAATATTTTAAATGAGTAGTCACACCTGTCATGAAAATTTTGTGTCAATCAGATAAGCGGTTGCACATAATAGAGAAAAAATTTTCACGCACTTCGTCACTGGAGGAATAAAAAAAGTCAATCCTGCATACTTTTGTATTCCCATTATTGATGCATAATTTCATCGCTTATGTCGCAACCAGCTCTGAGATGCAGCTGTGCAGATACAGCATTGGCAAACCAGAAAGAATGAAAAAAAAACTGAAATGGTGGTTTCGTACTCCTAAGGTTCTCAGAAACTCTGGCATACCATGAAAAATTTGGACCACTAATTGTGGAAACAAACCCTACAACAGGTCTTCACCTCCCCCTATTCTATCGGGGAAGGATTCACAAGGGGTTAACTCCCTGAAATTATTCAAGTACAGATGACGCCTTGACTTATGGAACAATTTCTTCAGTAAATCGGATGATTCAGAACTGCAGGGTCTACCGGAGTGCTCAGTTCCTCAATACCGAACACAGGTTTATTGAATAATCTCTGAAGTTGCAGCTTACATCCCAGAGAATGGTACCATCCCAGCCTTGGCTGGATATTGGAAAACTCAAGGATGAGAGGGCATCTGAGGAGTTTGCAAACAGGTTGAGTAGGGATTTAGGGTGTCTGGGTGTTTTGGGGAATCCTGAAGATAGGTGGTGTTCCTTCAAGACTACCATCCTTGATGTTGCTGGTGGATTTCTTGGATCTCACCATCAGGTGAAGAAGAACTTTGTCTACCAACAGACACTAGAAACCATTGACCAGAGTTGCAGGGCCTGGCTTATTGACAGAGCTGAGCTGTTCAGGGAGTTGAGGCATAAAACTGAATGTGCACTGAGAGGGTTGAAGGAGGCCTATGTGTGAGGAATCTGTGAAAGGGTAAGCATCACCTGTGGTCAAGTGATCCTTGTCCTGCTTACAGAGGAATTCATGCATTACATTCCTCCAAGCTCATCCCACGGTGTAATGCAGTTAGACGTGCGGAGGTACAGCACAGTATACCACGGTATACTGCGGAGGGTGGCAGGCTTTTGACAGAGGAGTCCAAAGTAAAGGCGGGCTGAGCCAGTTACTTCAAGCGGCTGTACCAGGCTGACCCACCAGCTGTTGAGTTAGATGTCAGGGGTGTAGCTATCCATATTGCTGACCCTCCAATCAACTGTGAACCACCTTCGTTGGTGGAAACGCAGACTGCGATGAAGCAGGTGAAAGGGGGCAAAGCTTCTGGGATCTGTGGCATCCATGCTGAACTTCTCAAGGTTGGTGGGAATGCTGCACTCATCTCATTGCATGCAGTTCTGTGCTCTGTCTAAAACACAGGCATCATCCCAACTGACTGGAAGAGGGGCCTTGTTATCCCTCTCTGGAAAGGGAAGGGTGAGTGCCAGGACTGCAACAGCTACCGAGGGGTGTTGCTGCTCTCAGTGCCGGGAAAGGACTTTGCTCAAATAATTCATGAAAGGGTTCACCACCATCTGCTTGAGCACCATCACCCATAGCAGTCAGGCTTTACACCACAGAGGTCAACGATTTACTGTATCCTTGCTCTTCGGGTCCTCACCGAATGCAGACGAGAGTTTTGGCAGGAGCTGCTCACAGCCAATATCAATCTCTGCAAAGCATTCGATTTAGTGAATCGAGATGCTCTATGGAGGATTCTCGGTCTCCGTCGGGTGCCACCAAAACTGATCAATCTGATTTCTGAACTATAATCTGGTGCAGAGAGTGTTATGAGGTGTGGTGGTTCCATCTCTGACTTCTTACCATGTATTACTGGAGTGCTTCAAGGTGTGTACTGGGCCCCTCACTTTTCAGTGCTTGTATGGATTGTATTCTGGAGAGGATGTCAGGGAGATCGAGTTGCAGTGCATCATTTGGGAATGTCAAGATCTCTTACCTTGATTTCGCAGATGATGCAGTCATCTTTGCAGAGACTCTGGATATCCTTTTGGGGGGCTCTCAAGGCACTGAATGAGGAGTCGGAGCCACTGCGATTTCAGATTTCCTGCGTCAAAACGAAGATCCAGGATTTCAATGACCTCTTGGATGCTGTTATCTTGTCTGTACATGTTTGTGGTGAGGATGTTGAGGTCACAGAGAGATTCACTTACCTTCGCAGTGATATTCATGTCTCTGCATGTTATGAGCCAGAGGTCAATCGATGTCTGGGTCAGGCTTAGGGAGTCATGGATTCACTGGATCATTAGGTGTGGCACTGTCAGTACCTATGCAGGAGGACAAAAGTCTGAGTTTTTAAGTCCTTGGTGCTTCCAGTCTTGCTCTACGGATGTGAGATTTGACTCTGACCAGCAATCTGAGATGAAGACTTAACTCCTTCGGTACCAGGTCTCTTCAGGGAATCCTTTGCTATTGCTCATCAGATTTGTGTCCTACGAGCATTTGCTGAGAGAGACTCAGACAAGATTTGTTACCTGTATAGTTCGTGAGCATCAGCTGTGGCTGTATGGTCATGTGGCTCCTTTTCCTGATGCTGATCCTGCTTACTAGATTTTCTCAGCAAGGGAGCCCCGTGAGTGGAGGAGGTCAATGGTCCAACCACCTGCTTCATGCTTGGAGCAGATTAATCGGCATCTCAAGGAGATAGGGATGGGCCAGGAAGCTGCCTGAGGGATGGCCAGTCAGAGGCCCATGGGGTACCATTGGAAAGTGGATGCAGAAACGTGCTGCTCTGGCATATGCTCTCATACCTGACCTGACCTGAACTGGGGAGTATCATATTAGAACATTACCTTACTCTGTGTACTCGGGACGAGATTCCCTACATTTTGCCAAATTCAGGGCCAAAATATTGCTGAACTGCAGGTTCATATTGCGATTCATGTTCTAATTTGTGTGCTACAGTATTGAAAATATAACATTCAATTGAAATGAAGTACATAGTTTCTTGATCATAGACAGGCACACAGAGTGAAGCGATTGCTTCATCCCGCTGTGCGCTATGCACGTGGCGTAATGAGAGCATTTCTTTACAGTAGCAATGGCAATCCCACCCTCCAGAGAGGGCCCCCCTCCAGATGGAAGTCTTCATTTGGGTTACCTTTGGTGAGCAATTTAAAGTGCTGATATTTCCACAATGTGATACTTTCTTCTGGAACACACTGAACACTTGAAAAAAATTTGTGATGACTGTAACCATATTTGGCCTTGCTGGAGCACACTGTCATGGTTTTTTACTATTAAATGAAACAAAATGGAATTTTCCACAAAGTGATGCAGTTCCTATAGAAAGTCTACACCCCCTTTCAAAATTTTAACTTTTTGTTGCCTTATAGCCTGGAATTATATTGCATTAAATCAGACTTTTTCCACCTTTATTTCCACATCGTAACCCACGACTTCCAAGTGAAAAACAAATTCTACAAATTTCAGAAAATTCATTAAAAATACAAAACTGGAATATCTTGGTTGGATAAGTGTCCACCCCCCCCCCTCCCACTCCCGAGTTAACACTTGGTGGAAGTACCTTTGACAGCAACTACAGCTGTGAGTCTGTTGGAATAGGTCTCTACCAACATTAGACACCTTGGTTGGGCAATGTTTGCCCTTACTTCTGCACAAAACTGCTCGCAGGTCTCCTTCAGGGCTCTCTGCTGACGATCTCAAAGTTAAGTTTCCGGTCATTATCCGTCCCGTTTTAACTGTTTATTTTCTCACCTGCATGTTACTGTGTGATCCTAGTTCGGTTTTGTTTCAAAAATCGTGCTATTTTGTGAGTTTTCGTCAAACTTGTCTTACCGAGTGCTTGAGGCCTACCCATCCTTCCCCTCGGTGTACGATCGTCTTTATGTGTATTTTCTCCCCATTTCCTTCAATTTCTATCTTCCCCACTTTCCCAACGTCCCCCATCCCTGCCAACTAAACACTATTTCTTGTCTTAAATCCCCCCCCCCCAAAAAAAATACCTTTTCCTTGCACACTCACGGGTCTCAATCTTTCTCCTTCTTCCTCTTCTGCTTCTTCTTCCTCCTGCCGGCACACCATCTTCATTCCACTGAGCTGATCCTCTCTCCTCGCCATAACATTCACAATTTCTTCCTACAACCCTCCATTCCCAAATCTTAACCTGTTCTTCAAAAATACATCAAAAAATAATAATCTTCCTTGTATCCTTTCGATCGCTACACTTCCTGTAACCACGTGTCTCTCTTCTCTTCTTGATACTTTTCATCGACCCAGCAGCTTCACACTGTGTTTACAGTTCCAAATTCGCCACACACTTCCATGATTTTACTTCAACCTTCCCTATTCCGAATGTGACGCAATCCTTATTTAAAATAAATAATTTCACTTTTGACTATACACCTCCCATAGCCACATGCTTCTCCCGTAACCACGTAATCTGTTTCCACCCTCTGCGTTTCCCGATCCAAATTCACCAATCACCTCACGATTTTTTCTAAAGCACTTCCATGACCTAATCTGATGAAAACTCTCTCAAACAATAATAATAATAATAATAATAATAATAATAATAATAAAAATAATAATAATAATAATAATAATAAAAACGATCTCTTATAATGCTTCAACTTCATCTTTCACACATGAGGTTCTCTTTACTGTATCATAATGCACCACTCTTCTACTATTTAAACAGACTGCTCTCAATTCGACCTCTCTTTCATACCTTGCCTAAAAAATCCAACTGTTTCAGTGTTTCTTCTCTCGATTCTCTGAATTCGCATTTATTGCATCCATCAAGAAACGTCTTTAATCGCATCTCTGACCTAAAACTATTTAAAACCCCAGTTTGCGATGAATGTTCGCTTTCCATCAACCAATCTTTTTTTCCAATTTCAGTGCCAACTCACCCCTCTCACCCCTCACTCTCAAAGCAACCATCACACTCTTCTTCCTCCAAGCCTCCTTCTCACCTCTCTCAAAAACTCCCCCCTCACCTTTCTCCCACCATTCACCCCCTTACTCATCCTTCCCAAAGTTGCCCCCCTCTCATCCACAAAGCTGCCTCCTTCCACTGCCCTCTCACCTCCATCTCTTCACTCCACCACCTCAAATCCTCAACTGCCTTCTTCCCCCTCTTTTGTCCTCCTCTCCCCAGCACCACAGAGCCTTTTCTCCTCCTCATCCAGCTCCCCCCATCCCTTGTTCTACCCTCCCCCTCCCCTCCCCCCCTCTGCACCCAAAGCCTCCTCCCCTCCCTCTTCATTAACAGTGTGGACCTCAAATATCCAGGACCTTTGCTCAAACCTTTCAGATCTTTCCATACAGGTTGCCACTGACAAACCAGACATAATCTGCTAACAGAAACTTTCCTCTCCCAAGACGTGTCTGACTCCCAAATATCTCTCCCTGGTTACTCCCTCCTCCGGTATGACAGACCTGAGTCTCGTCCTGGTGGAGGAGTTGCTCTCTTCATCAAAGACTCCATTCCTCACTCTCCGTGCACTGCTCTCACCCCCCCCCACGCCCCCAGGAATACCTCTGGCTACGGCTTCCCCTCCACTCCCACCACATGTTTATATGTGTACTGTACCGTCCACCTAACAGTGATGACTCCATCTGCACCTCACTATCCGAAAACATGGACCAACTTCTATCTTCTCATTAAAAACTCTCTCTTCCTCATATGAGGCGACTTCAATTGTCATCATGCCAGTTGGCTGTGTGTGTACTTCTCTCACCTGTCATGGCACCTCAACAAAAGCTTTCTTCGACTCATTGGGACTGACTCAATCTGTCAACTTCCTGAGCCGGATCTCAACCAATGGTACACCATCTCTTCTGCATCTGATTTTGACAAATTTCCCTGACAATATCTGCTGCTCTTCCTCCATTCCAATCGGTTCATCTGACCACGTCCTTGTCAAAGTGGACATCTCTCTGGCTATTATCAGAGAACCACCTCACCACCGTCGAGTCTGGCATTTCACTCAAGCCGACTGGCAAAGTCCCCAAGCAGCCCTCAAACTTATAGACTGGTCTCCTATCGCTACTTTCTCCAACATCAACTCATCCTGGGAATTCTTTCAAAGAAACTTACTCACCCTCATGCACAGATTTATCCCCTCTTATCTTCAGTTGTCCTACCCTTCCTCCCGCCCTTGGTTCACGGAAGCTTGTGTTGAGGCAGTTGTCCTGAAACAACTTGCCTTTGCCTCATGGAAAGCAAACCCAACTGAGGGTAATCTCAGTTCCTTCCATAAAGCTCGTAACAAGTGTGTATCTACCCCCAGGAGAGCCAGAAAACAACATCTTTCTAATCTCAAGTCTGAACTTTCAAACCTCTCTCCCTCCTCAAAATCCTGGTGGCATCTAATCAAATCTGTTTCTGGTGTAAGAGCCCCCTCCATCCCCTCCCTTACCTCAAATGGCTGCACTGGTGATACCGCACGTGAAAAGGCTGAATGCCGAAACTCGGTGTTTGCAGCTAAATATTGTGTCCAAAACCCATCACTTTCTCTACTCACCTAACCCAGTCACACCCAAGTGTGCTTGGACTCTGTGTCCTTTTCTCCTGACAAGGTGGAGAGTTTGCTGTCAAACCTCCACTCAGATTCTGCAACCGGTCCAGACGGCATCAGCCCACATGTCCGAAAAACCTGCTCTTCTGCTCTTGCTCACCCTCTCTCTGTTCTATTCACCCTCTCATTTGCTCAAGGTCATCTGCTATCTGCTTGGAAATCAACAAACATCACTGCCCTGCAAAAAAAGGTGCAAAAACAGATCCCTGCAAATACAGACCAATCAGCCTTCTCCCAATCATCAGCAAGGTTATGGAATCCATCATTACTTCAGACATTAGATCCTTCCTCTTCTCCAATGGCCTGATCTCCAATCATCAATTTGGTTTCAGACCAGGTCACTCTACCCTGGATATGCTGCTTTTGCTCTCCCAACAATGGATGGAGGTCCTCAATGCTGGACATGAATTCCGAGCCGTATCCCTGGACATATCATGTGCTTTTAACAGGATCTGGCACCGTGCCCTGCTCACCAAACTCTCTTCCAATGGTATCCAAGGCCATCTCCACTCATGGCTCGCAGACTTCCTCTCCTGTCGCAGTCACCATGTGGCCCTAAATGGAGTTCTTTCATCTCCTCTTCCTGTCCAGGCTGGAGTTCCTCAAGGTAGCGTTCTGGGCCCTGTTCTTTTTCTGGTTTTCATCAATGATCTCTCCCACTCTCTGGAAAATCCTCTCTATCTCTTTGCTGATGACTCCACCCTCTGCCGTACCATCGGTCATCCCTCAGACTGGCAAGGGGCAGCTTCTTCACTCACTGCAGATCTGGGTAAAATCACAAACTGGTCCAACACGTGGACCATGTCTTTCAATCCGGACAAATCTCACACTCTCACGATGTCTCTCCGAAAGGACCGTTAAGCACGCCCCCCCTCCCCCCCCCCCCCCGCAATCCACTTTCTCAACAACCCTCTGGAAAAAGTGCTTTATTTCAAGCTTCTGGGTCTCACCATCTGCCATGACCTTTCCTGGGAAAGCCACATTTCAATTCTGGCCTCCAAAGCCAGTCGCCGACTGGGAATCTTCCATCAGGCAGGAGCACCTCGGCCCACCTGAGCTCCTGACCACTTACAAAGCTTTCATCCGCAGCCTGATTGAGTACTGCTCTCCCCTCTGGTCTGGTGCTCCTGCCTCCCACCTTTCTCAGCTTCACGCTGTGGAAATCAAGGCATTTCGGATCATTGGCATCTCCCGCAATGAGGCTGAGTGTTTGGGCCTCTCACTCAATCACCGCAGGTTGATCGGTGGTCTTTCTGTCTTCGACCGTCTCCTCTCCAGCCGAGCCCCTCCCCCCCACCCTCTCTGCAATTTTTCCTCACCACATTTCCGCAGGGCGCTCAAGGTCCGCCAACAACCCCATTCTGGTAGAACTACCAAAATTACGAATCACTGCTCACCTTCACTCTTTCATTCCTCTTTTTTCCTGCCTTTGGAATAAACTCCCTCACTCTATTCAATCCCACTCTACCCTCCAGTCCTTCGAAACAGCTGTTCACCACCACCTCTTATCATCCCCAATCCAAATCCTCGATCTTTTCTACCCCCGATAATCCACCCCAAACCCACCTCCTTCAAATTCCCTGCTTTCCTTCCTGAAAGTCCCTGTAATGTCGATCTTGTATTCCCCATGTTCCCCATCCCATCCCTCTCCCTTCCACAGATCCCCTAATGTCTCTGTTCCCCACTGTTTTGTCCTTCCCACTCCCGCCACTCTTGTCTCATGCTCCCCTGGCTGTGCGTTGTGTTAGCTCTCACACGAGCCTCGACAAGGTATACCAAAAAAAAAAGAAAAAAAAAAAGCTCAGTCAGGTTGTGTGGGGAGCATTGACAGCAATCTTCAAGTCATGCCACAGATTTTCGATTGGATTTCGGTCGGGGCTCTGACTGGGCCACTCGAGAACATTTATCTTTTTGTTCCTTAGCCGTTTCAGTTTAGCTTTGGCTGTGTGCTTCGTGTCATTGTCATGCTGAAAGGTGAACTTCCATCCCAATTTCAGCTTTCTTGCAGAGGGCAGCAGGTTTTTCTCAGATTTTTCTGTATTTTCCTCCATCCTTTTTCCCTTCAAGGGAAACAAGTGTCCCAGTCCCAGCTGATGAGAAACATCCCCATAACATGATGCTGCCACCACCATGTTTCCCAGTAGGGGTTATCTTCTTTGGGTAATATGCTGTGTTGTGTTTGCGCCAAACCCACCGTTTTGCATTTAGGCCAAAAAGTTCCATCTTGGTTTCCTCAGACCACAAAACGTTTTGACACATGACTTCAGAATCTCCAGAATTTTTTTTGCACACCTCAAACGGAACTCAAGGTGGGCTTTTTTGAGTAATGGCTTCCTTCTTGCCACCCTACCGTACAGGCCAGACTTCTGGAGCGCTTGGGATATTGGTGTCACGTGCAAACAGTGACCAGTCGTTGCCATTAAAGTATGTAGCTCTTTCAAAATTTGCATTGGCCTCTTGGAGGCCTCTCTGATCAGTCTCCTCATTGCTTGGTCATCCAGTTTGGAGGAACGGCCTGATCTATGTCGGGTCTTCGTGGTACCATGCGCCTTTCACTTCTTTATGATTGTCTTGACTGTGCTCCAAGGGATATTCAAGGCCTTTGAGATATTTTTATACCCATAACCTCATCTGTGCCTTTCCACAACTTTATCCTGGGGGTCTTTTGAACGCTCCTTGGGACTCATGGTTGAGTCTTTGCTGTGAAATGCACTCCCCAACAGAGGAAACCTACAGGAGCAGCTGATTTTATTCTGAAATAATCAGAATCATTACAATTTAACACAGGTGGAGGACAATTAACTTGGTGTGTGATTTTCGAATGTGATCAGTTACATCTGAGCTCATTTACAATTGCTATTATAAGGGGGATGGACACTTATTCAACCAATATATTCTCGTTTTGTATTTTTAAAGAAATTTTCTGAAATTTGGAGAATTTGTTTTTCACTTGGAAGTTGTGGGTTACGATGTGTAAATAAGGTAAAAAAAAAAAAAAATCTGATTTAATGCAATTTAATTACAGGCTGTGAGGAAACAAAATGTGAAAATTCTGAAAGGTGGTGCAGACTTTATACTGTGTTTTCTGGGACACACTGTACACCTGAAAATTATTATTATTATTATTATTATTATTATTATTATATTAAGATGTGAATACCAGTGCATACAGAGAACATATGTAGGTGTGGTATGCCTCATGGGGTATTACATGTCCATATTTACCTCCCTATTGTGCATATAAAGTTATCATATTACGTAGAAAGCGTTATTTGAGACTGAAGTAAGCCAAGTGGTACCTTATTTATTGCATTAGAATACTGCAATGGTTATGTGATATACAATGCAAACCAGAGGCAATTTGTCATCTCATTTTAAAACAACCATGTGCTGATTTTAAATTTGCAAGTCTGTTTGCCTTTTTACAGTATAACTTGCATGCTGATTACAAATACACAATCAATCTGTTTCCCCTACAGCGAAATGTATGTGTAATGAAGCACCGTGCAAAGGAGGTTGAATTGAAATCAAGTGACGTAGTTCATCGATCATAGACTTACATCTCTCAGACAGACAGACAAGGTGAACCAATTGCTTAACCATGCTTTTGGCTATCATATTTACCATATCAATATGTCACATATATACATATGCAAGTTGTTGGTCTCTCTGTCTTCTACAGCCTCTGTTCTGGTCTTGCACCCTCTGCTCCTTCCATGCTTTGATGCCCCCCCCCCCCCACAGATTTCTGCAGGGTCCTCACAGTCCACCATCAACCCCCTTCTGTTGAAACTCCCACAATTCAGAATCACTGATCACCTCCACTCAATCATTCCTCTTTTTCCCACCAGTGGAACCAACTTCCACATCCTCTTCAATCTCATTCTTCCCTCCAGGTCATCAAGACAGCTGTTCACCACCACCTCTTATCTTCCCCCATCCAAAACCATGATGTTTTCTATTCCTGTTAACTCCCTCACCCCAAGCCCACTTCCTCCCAAATTTCCAGTTTTTCCTTCCTGAGAGTTTGCTTCTGCATATACTGCATATTGTCCACTCCGGTGTATCCTCTTGCCCACTTTCATCCCCACTTCCATTATTTGTCCAATTTTCCCTATATTTTATCCTTCAACCATGTTGTTGGTGTGTTTACCACCTCTCCACTCTTCCTTATGTTCTGTTGTCACTCTTCCACAAGCCTTTATCTTGTATACAAAAAAAATGGTATATTGACCAGAGATATAAAAAATGGGTTTTATCATATGTTCATGATTAAATACGAACAGTAACATTTTAGCACTATCCAAATTATGTATTCATACACATTAGTATGGGCTGGCAGGATGTCCGAGAGGTGTACACACTCACCTCGAAGCTATCTGTCTAGCCTGGTTTCGAATCTTGGTGCAACTATAAACCGTCATCCCGGTGTTTCACAGGCAGGATGATTCATCTATGAGTGGAACATCCATCGGATGGACGTTAAACTGGGCGTCCCGCCTGTCGGAATTAGTTCATGGATGTTAAAGATCCCACGGTGTCCTTCTCGTAGAGGAGGCGAGCCATTGCCAGCACCCTGAACAAATTCCAAAATTTCTGCCCTAACTACTGCTGGGAAGGCAATGGCAAACCACCTAGTGTACAACCCTTGCCAATAAATTGCTTTGGCAGCACCGACACCCTCGAACAGAGCATTGTAAATCAGAATCGGAATAAACTTGTATATGCATGGGTATATCAATGTTCTATTGTTATTATCCACATTATCATCGAAATAATTTTGCACAAAGTGAAACAGTGCTTAGTTTCTTTGAGCTAACTTATGTGGTACTGTTGTGGACCGGGGGTCGGTGCCGAGAAACAGCCACCAGGTGGAGCAGTGGAGTCGTCTCCCACCGAACACCCGGAATTGCAGGTTGTAACCTTCAGACAACTCCGAAGGTCACGGGTCACTTAAGGACCGTGCTCGCCAATTCTCTGACGGTGTGGGGTAGGGTTAATAGTCAAATTTCAATATACCTAAGTACCCACGTCGTCAAATTACCGGGGAGGTCACACCCTCGACGGACCTCGGGCGGAACGGGCCGTTTACCGAGCCCGAACCGGGTGTAAACCGAACAGGGATTACCAAGGTCCATCGGTCCAAATGAACAATTACAGCACGACGGCCTCCATAATTCCCAATACGCACCATGCTAAACCAATGAAAGAAAGTGATAGACAACGAGCTGGTACATTGAACAATCAGGGTTTATTTATAATGGGGCAGGGGAGCACAAAAAGAGCAGAGTTAAACCGACTATCAAGAAGGAATGCAAGTAATGTATAAGGACCTAGGTCGAAAAACCAGTTAAAACCAGTACACATTTTCAACTGGTCTCTATTGGTTCTAATTTGTCTTTAACTGGTCTCTATTGGTTTCAACTGGTACCAGTTAAATTCAGTCAGAATTCCAATTTCCCAGTTGAAAAAACCAGTAGCTCATATTTGTACCAGTTAAAGTCTTACTGGTTCCAGTTGATACCAGTTGCAATGTACTGGTCTCCCAGTTGATACCAGTTGCAATGTACTGGTCTCCCAGTTGATACCAGTTAGTTAAATACATGTATTTCAACTGGTAATATATCACTCTATTCCAATTTCCATATTAAAACCAGTAAGAAACCAACTGGCTTTACTGGTACCAGTTGGCTACTGGTTTTCAACTGGTACCAGTTGACCAGTAAGCTACTGGTCTTTACTGGTTTTTTGACCTGGGGCACTTAAACAATTGTTACTTATAGACTGGGCCCACAGACACACCCAAAATAAATGGTGGCCGCGACCTTTATTTGACCCTTCAGCTCGGGAGGGAAGGCGAGCTGAGGGAAAGAGTCTGCACTTGCACCTGTCCGCCTCATGAGGTCTGGTCGAACTGGCTCGGCGGGACTCGAACCCACCGCCTCAGCACAGCACCAAGCACCTGGGACGAGGGATAGAGCAATGGACGCCAGCCAGCATGAAGGCGGACGAGGCGAGAGATGACGAGGCGACAGGTGATCAAGGCCAAAAAAGCTTCCAGGCGGATCAGACGACACCATGCGAGGTTGACCCAGCCAGAATCATCGCCCTGACCGTTATTCGTTCCTCTCGTGAGGTGGGAGGGATTTCTTCCCTGGCCACTCGCCTCCTGATTGGACAGTTGCATTACACGATTCGCTGGCTGTCCCTCATTGGACAGGCCCACGGTAGGCGGGGCAACTCCCACCCTTCTGTGTGGAGTTCCGATCTGAGGCGATTGTAGCTCCGCATACCTCCTCACCTAAGACCACGTGCGTAATGGCGACCGAGTTGAGTGAGGGACGGGGTGGGTGAGACGCTCGCTCCTTACCAATTGGCTAAATAGGGAGTGGGCCCTGCCCACAGTTGCGTTCGTCGCGCATGCGCATGAAGGGGGGGGCGGGGGGGGCAAAGGTGGAAGAAGCGAAGATGTATGTTGTTGTGGTTGATGTATAAATTCTAACTATAAAATAACTCGCAGCGCACACACGAAATTCCCATTAGACAAAAGGAGGGATTCTAACTATAAACACATACTTACCGAGATAACTGATCTACGGGGACTCTGGCTGTTGTGTGCAATGGCTTCCAGATTCGTAACAGTACAACTTTACCCAAATCTCTCAGTGGGATTGCACAGGTTGACAGCATTGCAAGTACATGCTGGTGTGCATTTTAGAAGACTCAAGTAGCAGTTGCAGGTTAACGTCTTGCACTTTGTTCAGCATCCACAATAAAGGAGTTCTAAGCAGGTGGCTCAGATGCACGGAACCTTTTTCCATACAACCTTCAATCCATCTGGTGTTTCTTCCCAGCATCAGTTTCTGCAGGGCTTCCAACCTCCATGATAGGTTTGTTGGTCGGGGGCAGCTTATCCAAGTCCCGTTTGCCCTTCACAAACAGGTCATGAATCATGATGCATGGTGCCCACATTTGTTGGTGAAACACTACAAACAAGCTCCTCGGATAGTTCATATGCCCCAACCTCTTCGCACTCCTTGTGTCAAGAATGCCAGTAATAATAGTTGTGTCAATCATACGAACAGTATCCATGTCGATGGAATGTCCAGCACAATGAAGGAGGTTTGACAAACCCTTCTGATCATGTTCCCTCGTGTCGGATTAGGCCAATACCCGCATGTTTTGGGATCAACTTCCTGTTCTTGATGCTGCATGCACCACATCTTGTTCAATACTACAAACACCCCTTTTTAGCTGTTCTTCACAGTTCTCTGAATAACCATGGTTTTCATGAAGGCATGATATTCCTCCAAGCAGTACAGACAGGAACAGGTGCAGGGTTTTCTGGAATAATACTTTTGTCATGTTCCTGGTCTATTCCTCTGTGTGCAGAGCAAAGGCCTAGGGTGTCTTAACAGTCCATTCTAATCTTCAGAGCTGTATGAATCATCTCTAGTAATACTGGGTCATGATTCTCCAGAAGGAATTCCACATCCTCTACAGATTCGAAGGATGTGTCAGGATTTTCAACATGAAAATCTCTTGTTGGTGTTCTTGCAATGTCGTAATCAGATTTATCACTGGGATACAACCATGTAGGCTTTTTCCACTTTGAGCATGGGAAAAGCTGCCTGGTGGCATTTCAGAACAGCATCATAGAATGGTCTTCTCATGGAAATGTAACTCTGAGCTATAAGGACATCAGCTTCTCCAGACAGATGAAAATATTTCTCCCACACATGTCTCATGACATACACATTTCACAGCTGGATGCTTGATATTATATCCAAACACAATCCATCCAGAATTGTATCCTGTTCATGATCGTATTTTGCCTGGTCACCAAATTTTTCTATCTTTCTCTGGAATTATATCCAGCACAGAACATGGTACTGCACAATCCATCAGCAGCTATAACATCAGCAGCAGCAGCCATCATCACTCTCATAGTACCATCCTTTGGTGCTAGTTTCTCTTTTCAGATAAACTGAATGTTGCAACATTGTGTAACTGTTTACCGCATTGTGTTTGGCAAAACATACACGTATTGTGATCATACAAGAGTGTTGAACTGCGCTTGACTGGCTTATGGCTTGTTGCTGGAAGTTTCTCAGTCCCAGGTTGTTGATTTTATGGAGATTGCTTACTCAGCCGTTTCAGCATACTTTCAGCTGTGAATTTGCAGTTGCAAGTTTTGTGCCATTTGATAAGGTTTTCTTGCCAGAGTTCACTTTCAGAGAGTCGAGTTATACGATCCGTAATATGAACCGAGTCAGAATCTTCAAGCTTTCTTCATTCATTGGCAACGTTTAATCACCTGGTCTTTCCATCCTCTGATGGAGAGGGGCTGTCCTCTTGGTAAATGATGCACTGAGTGCGAAATCTCATCTTCTTCCCTTTCACGTTTACATGAAGTCGGTTGATTCACCTCCATGGCTTAGTTTTCAATCAGAACCTGAAATAAAAGATGATTTGCCTATGAGGTTACCTTCTGAAAATCTGAAATAATGAATACGGACTCCATATAAATTCAATACAAATCTAATTTTAAACACTTACTCTTTCACTAGGTTGACCTTGACACTGATCTATAACATCAAAGGCAAGTGGAAAGAATGGATATGCATTGACCATTGAGTGCCTTAAACCTCTTTTAATCCCAAAATAATAGAAACAAAATGCACCAAATGTATCGTTTCACTTAAGTCTTATTATGACAAAGCAGAACCGGCATGTTTTGAAAATATTTTCCTCAATATGACCTTGAAAATGACCTTCAAGGTCAAATACAGAAAAAAATGTCTGCCCGATTTAATAATTTTGAGTCAAATGAAATGCATCTACGGAGTATGAGATACCGAGTATGGGAGTCTTATTTACATTTGGCAAAAGATAACGAGCGAGTTACGTGGAAATTCCAACATTGGGAAATTTTCATCAAAATGACCTTGAAATTGACCTTGAAGGTTAAATGTTGAAATGGTACATCCTCTCACTCAAAACCTTCGGTCATAAAGAAGAGATCTAGAAGGGATACAAACTTGTGCCAAAAAAGCCAGTATAAGTGTATTTCAGGATTTTGGCCAGCCGACTATTAACAATGCAAGAAGCTGATATTCGGGGACTCCCGCCTTTTGGGTGGTATGAGGAATCGGTCTGTGTAATGCGAAAGCTAAATATTGAACGTTTTTAGAAATGTCGCATTTGTAAGCCAAGTAACTGAGATGGTTGCCATGGCAAAAGAATTCAGCCAAACACAGCCGTGATCTAATCAGGTTGAGATAATGTCACGAGGAATAGATATCTGCAATATGAAAGCTAAATGTTCAACGGTGTTTGAAATATCACGTACATAAAAGTACATGGACGGATGATCAGTCGGTCGGTTGGTCGGATGATTGGTCGGTCAGATGGAACTCATTTTAACGGCCCCCCATCTCCGACCGACCTTGTTTTAGGGGCGGGGGACCAAAATGAATATGCATATACTCCATGTTTTCACGAATATGAAAACCTTATAGTATTTTACAATAAGTCAGTAGGCCCAACTGCAAAAATTAAATAGATATTGATGTGTGGCTCAAATCCATGCAATGTGTCACGGTGGTTAATTTTGTGTTCATTGGAATACTTTTTTATTGCAGCTGGGCTTACAAGGAATTATTTGAAAGAGAATGTTCTGGTGTCTTGTGTAACTCAGAGGCTGCATGTCTGCACGAACAACTCGATCAGGAGGATTGCAGGAGTGGAGAGGTTGGAGAGAAGGATGATGGATGAACCGAGGGAGGAGATTGGTGTGCCGATGAAGTTGATAGAGAAATTGGTACAAAGCCGACCGAAGTGGGTTGGACACTTGGTGAGGATGGAGGAAGAGAGGATGGCAAAAAAAAAAATTAAAAAGCAGATAGATTGAGGGAGTGAAGTCGGAGGAAAACACGAAGACCATGGCTAAGATGGGAAGATTGTGTGAGGAAGGATATCAATAAGGTGGGGGTGGTTGTGGAGTGGAGAGAGTTGGTTGAGGAGAGATGGAAGTGGAGTGGAATTGCTCTCAAGGTTTGGTACCATCCAACCTCACCCCTTACAAAGGGGAGAAAGGAAGAACCTTTGTAGTAACAAAATTTCACAGTTGGCCTGAACAGCACTCACTGAGTAGACATTGTTACTCCACGCAATTATCCATCCATGTATAGATCTCACCATTCCAGTGTCCAGAGTAGGTTGGTCCTGGAATAATAATCTTTCATTAAGAGCACAATTTTATTGACCGAGAGTAACAGAAACTCTCACCACCCATCTTTCAGCATGCAGTCATCACAGCAAGCTTATGGGTGGGAATCTTTCTCATGATGGAAATCATTGTTGTTTCTGTGGGGATAAAGGAAAGCCACGTATTTTCAATTACTGTTTACCCTTCACCCCCATCCTGTGTCTGTTGACATGCCACCCTCTTTCCTTCCGTTATTCTGCTCTTCCAAGTCAGTGGTAGAGATGACAGTAAAAATTTACATGAGTCTGCGATGTCAAATAACAAGCAATGTGGGATGATCAGCTGGATTAGGGAAACGGGATGACTGGCCACTTCAAACGATCACCAAAGAAGGACTGCTCCAAAAAAATAACTAAATGCAACCTCATCGCCTCCCCACAAAAAAAAAAAAAATGGTTCTGCTGCCACCATTTATTATTTTCCCAGCATATGAAACTAGGTTGACTTTGTCCCAGCATGAAAATGAGGCATTAGGGTGAGAAATCATAAGTGGCCGAGCAAGCCAGCTGAGGGATGCAGAAACCTCAACAACAATGTTAACATCAAGTCAATTAATTCAGGACAAAGTTTTCCCCATTGTGTTTCATCAAGATAATTCGAGCGGTGATTTCACAAAACACCACACTATGACAGATGGAATTAAGCTTCTGGTCGGCGACAAAAGCCACCGAGTCGTTCACGACAAAAAGGTGTAAAAGAGTCATCCTCCAGATGACATGTTGGAAAAGACATTTGTGAATAGTAAGGAAACTTATGTTAAAAGAGTGTGTGAGTGGGGTCACTTCGTCGTTGACTGTGGGGGGTTTAATGGTAAGGGGCTACTATTAGTGTGCTTGATAAATCAGAAGCTCGTGTGAAGGTAGCATGGAAGATTAATTACATCCCCTTACTCATTGTATACCCCCTTTGGACCATTAAACCCACCAGGGTTCATTTAAAATGCATGGAGGATAAACTGTTTCACAAAACAAAAAGTATAATTAACCTGAAATCAAGCCTTGTGCGGGGAATCTCCTTAAGGAGAGATCATAGCCCTCATTTGTGTAGGGAAGCTGTATCAGGAAAAATCCCCATCATCCAGCTTGTCATTGAAGGTGGCAGAGAGAAGAATATTCACCCATCTTGTTCAGGAAGGTGGTGTATAGGAGAATCTTTACCCACATTGTGTAGGAAGGTGGTGTATAGGAGAATCTTTACCCACATTGTGTAGGAAGGTGGTGTATTGAAGAATCTTTACCCACATTGTGTAGGAAGGTGGTGTATAGGAGAATCTTTACCCACATTGTGTAGGAACGTGGTGTATAGGAGAATCTTTACCCACATTGTGTAGGAAGGTGGTGTATTGAAGAATCTTTACCCACATTGTGTAGGAAGGTGGTGTATAGGAGAATTTTTACCCACATTGTGTAGGAAGGTGGTGTATAGGAGAATCTTTACCCACATTGTGTAGGAAGGTGGTGTATAGGAGAATCTTTACCCACATTGTGTAGGAAGGTGGTGTATAGGAGAATCTTTACCCACATTGTGTAGGAAGGTGGTGTATTGAAGAATCTTTACCCACATTGTGTAGGAAGGTGGTGTATAGGAGAATTTTTACCCACATTGTGTAGGAAGGTGGTGTATTGAAGAATCTTTACCCACATTGTGTAGGAAGGTGGTGTATAGGAGAATCTTTACCCACATTGTGTAGGAAGGTGGTGTATTGAAGAATCTTTACCCACATTGTGTAGGAAGGTGGTGTATAGGAGAATCTTTACCCACATTGTGTAGGAAGGTGGTGTATTGAAGAATCTTTACCCACATTGTGTAGGAAGGTGGTGTATAGGAGAATTTTTACCCACATTGTGTAGGAAGGTGGTGTATAGGAGAATCTTTACCCACATTGTGTAGGAAGGTGGTGTATTGAAGAATCTTTACCCACATTGTGTAGGAAGGTGGTGTATAGGAGAATCTTTACCCACATTGTGTAGGAAGGTGGTGTATTGAAGAATCTTTACCCACATTGTGTAGGAAGGTGGTGTATAGGAGAATCTTTACCCACATTGTGTAGGAACGTGGTGTATAGGAGAATCTTTACCCACATTGTGTAGGAAGGTGGTGTATTGAAGAATCTTTACCCACATTGTGTAGGAAGGTGGTCTATAGAAGAATGTTTTCCCACATTGTGTTGACCTGTGGAAGGAAGAATATTCACCCACCTTTTGTAGGGTAGCTGTGTAGTCTAAGGAAAAAATCACCACCCACATTATGGAGGAGTGATATGGAAGGACGAATCTCCCCCTTCTCCCCCCAACCTTGCGCAGATAAGGGAAGAGTCAGTTGGCAGGGATGGATGGGATGTAAGAGAAATCTCCACGGGGAAGTAATACCAGGGGTGTGTTCCGTTCGCAAGCAGCTTCCTTGCCGCTTGCCAAGTGGATTCCCTGAGGCAAAGCGCTCAAGCAAGCAGGATAACAGAACGGAGTGCTCGGCACCGGTTAACAACATGGAGGTCTCCAAGTAAACAATGCTATGGTGGTATAAGGTACTCGAGCAAATGCTGTTCGGGCCGTCGTTTTCAGTTTTACTCGATCCTCTTGTGACAACTTCCCCAAAGGAAATGATTGTGTTTACAGCGACTGCAGAGTACGAGGAACAGGGAAAGAAAGATAGAGGAATGGGGAGTCAGAAGGAGGCGCACCCTACCGAGCTCATCTCTACCGAGATAAAGAGTATGTTCCAATCGTAGTTATGGGGGTCAAAAGGGTCAAAAACAGTGTAATGGATCTAAAGTGGTCGAAAGTGTATGAGGGGTCTGAAGGGGGTAAAAGGTCTCAAGCATCAAGAGGTCTAAAGTGTCTTCAAAGGTGTTAAGGGTCTAAGGTGTCTTAAGGTTCCAAAGGGTATGTTGCAATAGTAGATGGGGGTCACTGTTTCGTATGCAGTCTGTGGCTGCTGGTTGCATCATTTATCTGGAAGCGCAGCTGTGCCACTGCTGCAGTGCAACCTGTTACCAAGAAGCTGGTGCTATTTTTGCCGATCTCAAAAGGTTGACAAGCTGTCAACCCACCTGGTGTTAGTTCAACAGCACGACAGGGGCTCAAACTCAAGACCCTAAGATCTATAAGCATAAGCCAGCCACCTTCAACGTTAAGCCAACACCAAGATTTTGTAGCTGGGGGTCTAAATAAGTCTAACAGGGTCTACAGGGCGCTAAAGGTCAAAAAGGTCACGGGCTCAAAGGGGTCTAAAATGTCTAAATTGAGGATCCTAAAAAGGTTGAATATGTCGAAAGGATCTGAAATGTTCAAAGGGCTCGAAAGAGTCGAAATGAAGGGTCTCAAGGTACATTCCAATTGTAATTAATTAATAGACGTAGACACGGTGCAACTGACATTCAAACAGTTTGTTATAAAGAGACATAAGTATGTGGTGTAACTTTTTTCCACAAACAGACACACACACATTGCTGGAATTATAGATAGATAATTATTTATGAGTATACATAAGAGTATGCCTCTGAACATTACATTGAGTATCGTTTTGAATCCCACGACGAAGGACATTGATGCTACCGTGACAAAGCTTCTCTCTTAATCGCTTGTTCTGTTTGCCCGAATAGCTTGGCCAGTGGATTGCAAAACGGTTAATATGGAATGGATGGCTTGGAAATCTTATTTTCTTTGTTACTTGCAAAATCGAAGATTTTTCAATTATATTAGTCAGTCGATTTTGTTATTCTGTCTGACTCTCTGTCTGTCGCCTACAGGTCACAATTCTAAACTGATCGTCATAAAAACTTTATCAAGTTGTCGAGGTCGTCTCAACTGAGAAGCCCATTGATTTTGAGGTCAAAGCTCAAAGGTCATCTTGAAGTCAAATTCCTGGAATCGTCATTTTTCATCCGATTGACTTGAACGTTGAACAGGATTTGCATATTCCATCACTGAATGGGGAAAGAAACTATTTTTGAGGTCAAAAGGTCAAAGGTCAACTAACTCGAGGTCATATTTCTAAAAATCAAATTTCATCTGAAAAAATCATCAATTTTCATCGGATTAAGCTGAAAATTAATCAGACATTGCATAGTGCACTGCTGAATTTGGAAAACAACTATTTTTGAGGTCAAAAGGTCAAAGGTCAACTCAAGGTAAAACTTCTAAATTCATCAATTTCAATCTGAAAAATAATCAAGTTTCATCCGATTGACCTGAACTTTGATGAATATTGTGAATTTTAATCATAATGACATGGACAATTTGATGTATCCATGGCAACCTTTGGAGAGAGGAGTAGATTTTGCAAGTATCGTGCTCTGCACGATGTCTTTTTCTCGTCTTGCTTCTTGTTCTTGTTAGTTTTAACATGTCAAATGCTTTCTGCTGTTCACTTCCCCAGTACCAGTGCTTTCTCTTCACCAGCAGGTCTCTCAGTGGTTTGTCCTTTTCGGATAAATGTGGAAAAACTTCCCAAGCTGGTTTCCCATCCCTAGGAAACTCCTCAGTTGACTGCTGTCTGTTGGCTAAGAAACGGCCCTCTTGGCTTGCAATTGACAATCACCGACCCGGCATATTCAAAATACACCTCCCGGAGACGCCCGAAATGTCAAACATGTCCAAATTGGACAAATGCACACTTTTCTCAGAGTCGGAACTGCTTGTAAGTTCGATTCTGGAGCTTAAATTTTGTAATTCTTCTGAGTTTAAGAGATGCTCGTGGTGATCGCATGTGCGGAAATAAAATAAAACAATGAACGCTGACGTCTCTGGGCGTTTATAAGCATTGCAATGTACCCAGTGATTTGTAGCTATGATGAACAGGCATTCGATAATATAATTATAGTGAGGAAGGTGAAATAAAAAAAAACTTTACCGTGAAGAAATTGTTGCGGCTTGTTCCAAGTCAAGGCATGGTTGAGCAGGCCAAAAAAAACATGGTGGCTTCAGACCCCAGCGAAGTTACCGAGGATACGCCTTAATACCCCATAGAGAGTGGTGACAGAGGATGCACCTGCTAAAGGATATAATTAAATAAGGCTGTTAATTAACTATCTTCAAAAGGGGTATTTTAATTGACCCAAAGACCCAATTTTCACTCATGTACTTCCTTGGAGTTTTCTTAGTATACATGCAAAGTTTCGGGCTGTGAAGTTTAATGGTTTTTGGAGTTAATCAGGATACACACTGACACATACACACACTGACATTGAGTTGTATCGATAAAGCATACAAGTCATAACTTGAGTATGAGGCTCTGACCAAGAGCTTACAATTCCATGCACTTCCCTCTGGCTCAAACCGCCGGACTCCTCCCCCTTGTCCTGTCACATCCTGTGATGGGTATATGTGCATCACAGCAAAGAAAGCACGGACAGAGTGGGCATGCTGACCACAGCGGCGGGTGGGGGCTCGCAGGGTACAACGGAGGTCCCGTGTACGTTCCGTTCCGTGCGAGCTCCTTGCCAGTTTGCCTTGCTCATGCCTTGTCCGTTTACCATGTCACCCTTGTCATGCACCCACCCCCAACACCAAAGAACTACTCACCATACCAGGTTGGAGGGCAAGGACCACCCATCATCCCTGTGTCACTTGTCATCATTTGTGCGAACCAGAGACTAATTTATGGCCATGCCGACCTGCTGTCAGACATTACAGAGGACCAGCAATGATTGTGCATAGTGTTTTAAAAGTGTATAGTTGAACCCACCTAGTCATACATGTGTAGATAAAATATTGATTCTGGAGTGTAAGTTATGCACCTCAAGTGAATCCTTTGGAATAGTTACACAATACATTCGTGGGGACGGGTATGGAGATCATTTTTTCCTGTACAAAAATGTCGCACGCAGGAATCCGATAGGCTAGGTAAAGGTGATAAAGAATACACCTGAAATACACTGGAGCCGGCACACTCGGGACGATTCTGGAATGGAGGAGGGAGTGGTGTGACGGTTTTCCGAGACTCACGGGAAGCACATATCAAGACACCTAAAGACACCTAAGTACAGTTATCTCCATAACAGTGGGGCAACTTAGCTAAATATAGCATAACAATTGTGCATTTTGTGAGGAAAGCACCAAATTTGGCACACTAGTAGCCTATCATATTATGAACAGATTTGGATATTGGGCCATCTCAAATTCAGCCGCTGATGGCTGTGGCAGCCATTTTCCACTGCCATCAAAAACTTTGAGATGGCCCAATATCCAAATCTGTTCATAATATGATAGGCTACTAGTGTACCAAATTTGGTGCTTTCCTCACAAAATGCACAATTGTTATGCTAAGTTGCCCCACTATAATATATTATGTCGCCAATTCACACCCACCCCCAACTCCCCACTCCCCATGTTCAGTGGGAAGGGAAAATGCGTTGCGTTTGTGTGAGAATCAAACCCCATTGTAATTCTTTCCTTCTTTGTCTTTCTCTCTATCTCACCACCTCGATCTCCTTCTACCTACCTCCCTCTCAATCCCTCTGCACATCTCTACAGCACCTCCACACACAATTTACACCACACTTTGAACTTTACAACACGCTTCACAGAAATGAGACGCTTTGCACCGCAAACATCAACTGACTTTTCATGCAAGAATGGATCAAACACGGCACTTCAGACAGCACAGGAAGAGACAAGACTGCCAAAATGGTACCGTGCACTGGAGTTCAGAATGGCACGCATCTGGTCTGGAAATGGAGAGGTCGAGTGAGCTGGTATCCAGCGACCAAGGAATGAGGGAGAGTGAGCAGGTGGACAAGTGCAAGCGAGCGAGGTCTGGTACCAGGCAGGTGCAAATCCAGCAGAGAGTTCCTGGACACGTCAGCCATACACACTGATTTACATGATCTTTCTCTTACTGTCCCTATTCTACCTCATTCCCATTGGTTACACAAGCAACAACACAAAGCACCAATTGCTCTTTTCAGAGCTTACTGACTGTCACACTTCATACCATTTTCCCTAACTTCACACACATCCACCCTCCACACCTTTCAGAACACGTCACATTACACCAGCTTCTTATTATTATCCCCCCCTCCCCCCACTTTGCTTTGGACATACGTGAGCCTGCCGGCTTACGTATGGTGAACAAGACTGACAACATGCCTCGTATTCTTCTCTTCTCCCTCTGTCCCTCTTTCTTTCGTCATTTCCCGCTAAAACTGCGGCCCGTTTGTATTTTGAGACAAATGACTGTTTACGAGTGGGCTTATGTGCTTGGGGTAAGGAATTCTCTGTTGTGACACTGCCTTTTGGTAATCATTACAAACCTTTCCCAAACTGTCTGGTTGTCAGCTCTGTTGGTTAGGCATAGTGCGTAGAAACAAAGAGTTTGTCCCCGCCATTCCGACTTGGGTCCACATTAGCCGGTGTGTCCAACTACAGTAAAGCTCAGCTGTATTTTATGAAGGTGGCATGCCAGGAAGCACAGTCCGTATTTGGGATGATAAATTTGCCGGAAAGGTAAAGCAGGATTGGACGCTGGACCCTATCTAAATTAAGCATTTCAGACGATGTCTGTGGTTGATCAGCAACCCATCGCACCACGGAATTATCCGCGATTCCTCGGCTTCAGGATCTTTGGCCAGGAAGTGGATCTGAGAACTCCCCTCACAATTCCTACAGGAGACAAATCCATAACATTTCTTTTTTGGTTCCTTTAACTCATATGAGAAAAATTATACAAGATTTTTGGCATCTATTGGTGAAAAAAGCGTGTGTGTGTGTGTGTGTGTGTGTGTGTGTGTGTGTGTGTGTGTGTGTGTGTGTGTGTGTGTGTGTGTGTGTGTGTGTGTGTGTGTGTGTGTGTGTGTGTGTGTGTGCGCGCGATTTTTCATTCAGGGACAGAAGAATTCTTGGTTTACCATTTTGAAATTGCCACTCTTTTGTCTAAATGCTGTAAAATTATGTTTAAAAGACGATTTGAATCACACATTTTGCACAAGCAACGGCAAGTTAAAAGTTACAGTGTAAACACACACAGCGCATGGGTAGAAACCCTCATTTAACATCCATAAAACATTTTGAAAGTCGATGTCGCGAATTTCCTAATCCCGCTTTTCGCTTCGTGTATCACGGCTGGCAGGAATGGCCGAGCGGTGCACGCAGTGCTGGATTAACCATTAGGCAGACAAGGCATGTGTCTTAGGGCCAGCCAAAAATTATTTTCACATTAAATATTTGTCTTTTTTTGTATTAAATATTTGTTCTTGAATCAGTGCATCTTTTGTCTGGGGTCCATTTCCATGAGCCCGAGATCTAATTTAAAATTTTCAGGCCATTCTCTAAAATTTAAAAAATGTGCCTTAGGGCCAGCCGAGGCTTAATCCGGCACTGGGTGCACGCACTCATCTCTGGGCTGTTCAGCCTGGGTCGCAATCCCGACCCATCTATTAACTGTCATCCTGGTGTTTCGCAGGCAGGTTGATTCATCGGTGTGTCTGCCATCTCCTGGAGCACGTTAAACACTCGGAGTTCGGAATGCCACGAATATTCGTTGGTGAACGTTAAAGATCATTCGCACCTCATTCAAGAGCACCTGCCACCACCATCCCCCCTTCCCCTCATTCTCTCTCCACCCAACCCCCGTCACCCCTCTCAACGTATCCAGTTGGCTCCTTCATCCAGAACCAGCGCGTTTCGCTCGTGTTGCTGAAAAGCATCCATTTGCAGCTGGAGGAGCGAAGTGTTTGAAGTTGTAAACCCAGCGGAGCCTCGAACACGCACAATATACACTCCACTTTATACGGTATTTTATGGTCCCAACTTCCGAGCAGAATTCTCTTTACTCACAGTGCCCGAGAGAGGCCCCGGTGGAGTAAATGAGTGTCGAGATGTTTATTGGAGCTCAGTTTATAATGCCGTTACGAGTGAGACTCGATCGTGGATAAACAGAAATATAATTGCACAGAAGGACGTGCATTCGGGGTCCATTGTGAATCCCCGCACGTTAAATTAAAAAAAAAAAAAAGTTGGAACCGCACACAAACCGCATTACCTGTCTGCTCAGGTGTCGTTTTAAGGTCTTCGCCCGAGGCACGCAATTCACATAACACGAGTCTGCGATGCGACGTGGTGGAATGTTTTTCCTTTTTTATCCTTTTCAGAGAAAGAAAGCCTTTTGTGGGAGAAAATTCTGACTTTGGAGGTGGGAAAAGCCATTCATTTGGATGACGTGCCATTTTCATGGAATTTCATCAACAACAGCAAAATCTATCGAAACGTTCAATGGAAATGATGAAGAAATCTTTAAAAAGCCTCCTCGTCCTCCCGAGTCCCCGACATATTGTACAACGACATACAATGAACGTGGACTCCCGGACGCCATTTGGCACATCAGGCCTGCACTCCATCAGCACCTCGTTAGTCCAATCCATCAGTGTATCGACTTGATTTCACCTTTTGGGGGGGGGGGGTGGAGAGGAGTGGGGCAGCTCCAGCGACATCACAAGTGTGTTTACACACACACACACACACACACACACACACACACACACACACACACACACACACACACACACACACACACACACACGACTATTATAGGAGGTATATATATCTTTGTTTGTTTTTTGGGGGGCATTGGGGGGACACGGTGGGTTGGAGGGTGATGAATGAACACATTCGCCTTTTTACAAGACCCTTTTACAGATATCAGAATCACTACACATGTAAACAATCACCCATCCACACCTACACTACCTACCAGTCCTGCTAATGTCCGTGTACACCTCCACTCCCAATGCTTCCAGGTACCGTTCAAACTCAAATTTATACCATCCATCCATCAGGACCATACTGTGTGCAGAGCGTTGATGCTGCCGAAGCAGTTTCTTGGCTATTGGGCACAATCCTGGACGGGTCGCCACTCCGACACAGTATACCAGCATGCTGGCACTCATTTTGCCGACCTCGGAAGGATGACAGGCAGAGTCAACCCCACCTGGTATTAATTCAACAGCCGAGCGGGATTTGAACTCAGGGTCCTTGGATCCCAAGCCCACCACCCGATCCAATAAGCCAACACCAGGCATAAATATATACCTCTCTCCTGTTTCTGGTGCCACGACACTCAGACCTTTCCAGGGAGATTATTCCATGCATTAACTACTCTCCGAGTGAAAGATACTTATAATAGCTTCCTCCTGTCCTAATTATCCTCTTCTTTCCGATCAAATACAGTCGCAGAAACCACTTAATTAAAAGGAATCTGGGACAAATGGTCTATTTGTACACATTACATGGCACAGCATATTAAAAGTACAAAAACAAGTTGTCAGGGTTAGAGGACAAGGGTGGCGATCATTTTCTCTACAACGATGGGATGACTGGAAAATCCAGTGACCTGATTTTCTGCAGGAACAATAAAACGAAGAACCACTCCTTTTCACATCCTCGCATGCACAGGGCTGCCAAGACAGTTTTTCTTGGTTAGGGGACACAAGCTTGGACAGGTGACCACGACAACACAGAATACTCGACTGGTTCATTCTTCCTGGTAAGTTGGTACTTGTTTTGCTGACCTTGGAAGGATGACAGGCTGAGTCAACCAACCTGGTGTTATTTTAACAGCACAACAGGGGCTCAAATTCAGGACCTGAAGATCTTAAGCCAGCCACCTTAACCGTTAAGCCAACACCATTCTTTTGTCGAAGAGAGTTTAATAGATTCTATATGATTGGCAATAAAATGAACACCGAGGAACATGAATTTCTTTATCGTGTAGAAGTTGCAGCCCAGATGACAACCACACTCTGATATTGCGAAATAGCAAGCAGCAGAATTTTGTGTCGAGGAATGCCCAACAAAGATCGGACTGCTTGCTTACGGAACCACGTCCCATTGAGCCAGTTCAAGAAGTCTTGAGAGAGCTATCAGAATCGTCGCCTGGATTATGCGTGAACTTGTTATTGATTGCGACGAACCACTTCTTTTGAAATTCCCATGTTTGTTCTTTGTGCGGTCTGGTTTTCAAAAACACCTGAAAATCGAATGCTCGAGGGCATCCACAAACATAGTGTTTTAGTCCGATGTGAATGTTGCGCAGCACTTGCTTTGTCCACTCGCACATCTTCTGCCGCTATTGCTGTAACCTACGACTGCACAAAATCGACCGGTAGCCTAATTTATCAGTAGAACGTCCTCCAAAGTAACATTCCCCCGGAGCTCACAAAGACGGTGGACGTGAGTATGGCGGAGCTCACACGGCGCGACTCTTGCTGTCCAGGTGCTGCCGCAATAATGCGATTGTCTACATCGGCACAGGGGAATGCCAAGCAGACAGTGGATGGAATGCAGTACTGTGATGCTTGCGTGAAAAATAGATGGATCAAATAGCCCATATTATCAACCCCTAATGCTGCATGATGACGTCACAATACATTTGAGGACCAAACTCTTCTTGAATCGACTCAACTGTTCCACTCCACTGCAGGAAGAAGGCCTCCCTCTTGATCCATTCTTTTCTATTGTCTGCAAATCAGGGCCATTTCACACCAGTTAGATTTTTCAATTATTTCTCTCCAACTGATCTTTTATGTCCCTCCACGTCTTCCAGGTCCTTCTTTCGGTTGTCAGTTTGAAATGCTCGTCATACATTGGTTGGCTGTTATTCTTGCTACGGGTCCAGCTTAGTAGTTTTATTGATTGTGACCACTATGCCATTTTATTTATTTGTCTTCTTGTCTGTGTTTGTTTTATGAGAATGCAGCATTTTTACATAGCTCTATGTACGATCATCAATTTTTTCTACATTTTTACCCTTGCCAGAGGAGAGGGTATTGCATTTGGGTCCGTTTGTTTGTCTGTTTGTCTGTCTGTCTGTCCGTACAGAACTTTAGTATTTTTCTCTGCAACCGCTTGTCGGATTGATACGAAATTTTCATCATTGATGCGACTACTCATGTGGAATGTTTTAATGATAATTATGACGTCATACGTCACGTGGTCTGGTAATTATATTGGGAAAACGGAAAAAACATTGAACCTGTGTATCTCTGAAACTGCACCAAGGAAAAAATTGAAACTTGGCACAAAGCAAGTACTCATGAGGGATGAGAGCGATTTTTATGACGTCATAGGTGCCCTCGTTATGATGTCATAATTGCATATGTCGAACGCCATAGCCAATCAGTATGAAAATTTTTGAAGGGCATTGAGGGATAAAATGGTCCACAGCAAAAAGAAAATTAATGACGTCACCGGTCACGTGATTCGGCAGCCATATTGTTTTAAAAAAAAATTCAAAAATCTTCTCTGAAGTGGCTGAACAGATCGAGGCGAAACTTTACAAGTATGACCGCCTGACAATGAGGAACAAAAGGTTCACACATATGATATCATAGGTCACATGGTTTGTCAGCAATATTAGATTTACCCTAAAACTGATAAAAATACACCACTCCAAATAAGTCCTGGCGAGGATCGGCAATCTCTGATTTTTTTTCTTGCTACCTCCATCACCATGATGGAAGTTATGTTTTCACCCCTTTCTATCTGTTTGTTACTTAGGAAATCTAAAGATTTCGTAAGTATATTGATGACTTCCATCCTCTGTTTGTGTGCTGTTTGTTTGTGTGTGTGTTTGTGTGTTTGTTTGTAGGCACGATAACTCGAGAACGGAAGAAGCTACCAATGTCAAATTACACCACGTGATTCAGGATGATGATGGCTAGCGCTGATTAGATTTTGATCAAAATCGGTCAAAGGTCAAGGTCACAGTGAGGTCAAACATAATTCCGTAAATTCATGTGGAGAAATGGAGTATTTTTGCTTCGGTCGACGTTACGAGTTCGTTTTAACTTCGATTTTAATTTTGTCTTTGGTTTTTGCGATCGCTTAGGACGCTTAACACTCGGTTGTCGAAATTATGGTAAAAATTGGATGTTTTGGAGACGTTTTAAGATTGTATAAAAAATATTTCACTCGCCGCGTCACAGCTCGTCACGTGGTGCAGCGCGCACGAGCAGACGCATCGTTGAGTCACATAAAGGTTTTGCGTGTGCGCGTTGATGGTGTTTTCGATAAAGATGGTGTTTAAAAGTCATTTTTTATCCCAATAAAGGTTATCGTCACATGCCTGACTCGGTAAGCTGTCGGATTATGTAAAGATTGTTGGTGGATGGCCGAATATTACGGTTTTGTGACTTTGATAAAAAATAATATGAAATAATTGCGTGGAGAAATGGAGATTTTTGCTTCGGTCGACGTTACGATTTTTGATGGTTTGGTACAGAATCATCGTAGAAACTTCTGGTTTGCGTCGCTACCTTCTCAAGAGACAGCTTTTATTAGACAAGGTCAGAGGTCAAGTTGACGATTTCATAAGTACCAGTCTATGACTGCTTGTTTGTCTGTTTGTTTGTGTGCAGGATATCTCAAAACGTTGTGGACGGATCCAGATGAAATTTGGTGAGCAAGTTCAGTGTGTGACAAGGTCGAACTGATTAGATTTTGGTGAAGATCCGGATCCAGATCCAACTACTCGAATTTTATGAGTGATTCTTCACCATTGAGAGATAGTGCCAAAAATTAAATATAGCACGATATCTCAAGAAGTTGTGAACAGATTTGGACGAAACTTGGTGGGCATGTTGGGTGTGTGACAAGGAAGAATTGATTCAATTTTGGTGAAGATCCGAATCCGATAATTTTTTCAGTGATTCTTCACCATTGAGAAATTGGGCTAAACTAATATATAGCACAATATGTCAAAAAAAAATTGAAGACGGATTCGGATGGAACTGTTTGGACAAGTTGGGTGTGTGACAAGAACGAATTGATTCGATTTTGGTGAAGATCCGAATCCGGATCTGGATGCGAGAATTATTTAATTTTTTAAGTGATTCTTCACCATTGAGAGATGGAGCCAAAAACGATATATAGCATGATATTTCAAATATATATTGGGCCCGATTTGTTCTCGTGGGTCAGGAATTATGTGGCTCTATTACGACATGCTCTACCTCGTGTCCTTCTCATCTTTGTAAGAAACCACTTTTCATGTCAATTCTGGAATTATTCTTATTGATCGGAAACTTTACTTCTTTTTTTTTTTTTTTGTATAACTTGGTCGAGGCTCGTATGAGAGCTAACACACAACTCACAGCAAGGAGGCATGAGACAAGAGGGGCGGGAGTGGAAGGGACAAAACAGTGGGGAACAGACACATTAGGTGAACTGTGGAAGGGAGAGGGATGGGGATGGGACGGGGAACATGGCGAAGAGAAGATGGACATTACAGGGACTTTCAGGAAGGAAAGCAGGAGAAATGAAGGAAGTGGGCTTGGGTGGATTATCGGGGGTAGAAAAGATCGAGGATTTGGATGGGGGAAGATAAGAGGTGGTGGTGAACAGCTGTTTTGAAAGCCTGGAGGGAAGAATGGGAAAGAATAGAGTGAGGAAGTTTATTCCAAAGGCGGGAAAAAAGAGGAATGAAAGAGTGAAGATGAGCAGTGATTCGTGATTTTGGTAGTTTTACCAGAAGGGGGTTGTTGGCGGACCTTGAGCGCCCTGTGGAAATGTGGTGGGGACAAATCGCAGAGAGAGCAGGGGGGCAAGGCTGGAGAGGAGTCGGTAGAAGACAGAAAGACCACCGACCAACCTGCGGTGATTGAGTGAGAGGCCCAAAGACTCAGCTTCATTGCGGGAGATGCCGATGATCTTAAATGTCCTGGTTTCGACAGCGTGAAGCCGAGAAAGGTGGGAGGCAGGAGCACCAGCCCAGAGGGGAGAGCAGTACTCCATCAGGCTACGGACAAAAGCTTTGTAAGTGGTCAGGAGCTCAAGAGGGCCGAGGAAGGACTTAGCACGACGGAGGATTCCCAGTCGGCGACTGGCTTTTGAGGCGAGGTTGGAAATGTGACTTTCCCAGGAAAGGTCATGGCAGATAGTGAGACCTAGAAGCTTGAAAGAAAAGACTTCTTCCAGAGGATTGTTGAGAAAGTGGATGGGGGGGGGGGTTTGTAAACGGTCCTTTCGAAGAGACATCGTGAGAGTGTGAGATTTGTCTGGATTGAAAGGCATGTTCCACGTGTTGGACCAGTTTGTGATTTTATCCAGATCTGCAGTGAGGGAAGAAGCTGCTGCTTGCCGGTCTGAGGGATGACAGATGGTACGGCAGAGGGTGGAGTCGTCGGCAAAAGAGGATTTTCCAGAGAGTCCGAGAGATCATTGATGAAAACCAGAAAAAGAACAGGGCCCAGAACGCTACCTTGAGGAACTCCAGCCTGCACAGGAAGAGGGGATGAAAGAACTCCATTTAGGGCCACACGTTGACTGCGACAGGAGAGGAAGTCTGCGAGCCATGAGTGGAGATGGCCTTGAATACCATGGGAAGAGAGTTTGGTGAGTAGGGCAGGGTGCCAGACTGTGTCAAAAGCACGTGATATGTCCAGGGATACGGCTCGGATTTCCTGTCTGGCATTGAGGACCTCCATCCATTGATGGGAGAGCAGAAGCAGCATATCCAGGGTAGAGTGACCTGGTCTGAAACCAAATTGATGATTGGAAATCAAGCCATTGGAGAAGAGGAAGGATTTCATATCTGAAGCGATGATGGATTCCATCACCTTGCTGATGATTGGGAGAAGGTTGATTGGTCTGTAGTTACAGGGATCTGTTTTTGCACCTTTTTTATGCAGGGCAGTGATGTTAGCAGATTTCCAAGCAGATGGCAGATGACCTTGGGCAAATGAGAGGGTGAGTAGAACAGAGAGAGGGTGAGCAAGAGCAGAAGAGCAGGCTTTGAGGACACGTGGGCTGATGCCGTCTGGACCGGTTGCAGAATCTGACTCGAGGTTTGAAAGCAAGCTCTCCACCTTGTCAGGAGAAAAGGATACAGAGTCCAGGGACAGTTGGCTGTGACTGGGTAAAGTGGGTAGAGATAGTGATGGGTTTAGGACACAAGATTTAGCTGCAAACACCGAGTTTAGACATTCAGCTTTATCACGTGTGGAATCAGCAGTGCGGCCATTTGAGGTAAGAGAGGGGATGGAGGGGGAACATACACCAGAAACAGATTTGATTAAACGCCACCAGGATTTTGAGGAGGGAGAGAGGTTTGAGAGTTCAGACTTGAGATGAGAAAGATGTTGTTTTCTGGCTCTCCTGAGGGTAGATACACACTTGTTCCGAGCTTTGTGGAAAGAACTGAGATTGCCCTCAGTTGGGTTTGCTTTCCATGAGGCAAAGGCAAGTTGTTTCAGGACAACTGCCTCGCCACAAGCTTCAGTAAACCAAGGGCGGGAGGAAGGATAAGACAACTGAACACGAGAGGGGATAAATCTGTGCATGAGGGAGAGCAAGTTTCTTTGAAAGAATTCCCAGGATGAGTTGATGTTTGAGAAAGTCGTGATAGGAGACCAGTCTGTAAGTTTGATGGCTGCTCGGAGACCCTGCCAGTCGGCTTGAGTGAAATGCCAGACTCGACGGCGGTGAGGTGGTTCTCTGATAACAGCCAGAGAGATGTCCACTTTGACAAGGACGTGGTCAGAAGAACCGATTGGAGCGAAGGAAGAGCAGCAGATATTGTCAGGGAAATTTGTCAAAATCAGATCCAGAAGAGATGGAGTACCATTGGTTGAGATCCGGGTCGGGAAGTTGACCGATTGAGTCAGTCCCAATGAGTCGCAGAAAGCTTTTGCTGAGGTGCCATGACAGGTGAGAGAGGTACCCACACCTAGCCAACTAACGTGATGACAATTGAAGTCACCACATAAGAGGAAGAGAGAGTTTCAAACACAAGGACATTTTACTTTTCATGAGGTTTTGTCTTTTTTAATCTTTCCAAATGCTGCCAATTCAGGTACATCTCTTCACTCCTTCAATTCTGCTGAAAAAAAATCAATTCTGTACAAGATCGAGGCTCATAAGAGCAACGTGACGGCATGTATAAACTGGTAGTAGGGCAACGGGGTAACTTTTGGACACAATAAGGAAGGAAATGAACAAGAGGAGAGAGAGGAGGGAAGGAAATTCAGTAACCTGCAAGTAAGTGGTCTGGATGACAAAGGATTAATGGGGTAATAAAGATCATTGAGAATGACATGAGATGATGGTGAACTGTCTGCTTCAAGCGCTGGAGAATGACCGAACTGACAAAGCAATAACCCAACTCTCTGAGTCTCTATTTACTCTTTCAATTTACTCTCTCGTTTTATTTTCTGAATGCACAATGCGTTTTGAGCTGAAAAACTGGATTCTCTTGTTCGACTTTGAATTCCACATAATATGTTGTTGCCAATGTATTTGTATCACCAGAATCCACACCGCTTATGTATGAGTATTGTTGTTGTCAAATAAATAACAATATTGTGACGCGGTCCTTTTGATCAAACAGCTGAGATACCCTGGGCTGGATCAAGGACTTGTTTCCTCCTATATCAAGCCCAATTTGGGACTCCTTGGTTGTCTGAGTGACACGATGGTCATCTCTCCACACCGAGCCACTCAAAATGGCAACTAGAGCAATTTGTCACACCCAATGAGGGAAACGTTTGAAATGGACATGAATCACCACGCCAAATCTGTACTTGAGAGGACTTATAAAAGCAAACGCTTTGACTGATCATGCTGACTCAAAATAACTCAAAGGAGACCCTGTGAATTACTGTGAGTATTGGATTAACGGGGAAAGGAGAACAAGAAACATAGAATCATTTTATACAATTATAGTCACAATTAAATACGCACTCCAGGTATCGTAGAAGTGGAAAATAACCTTAACAGGCCTCAGGCACACCACATGAGTAAGACCAGAAGAGGTAACAGGACTGAAATACCCATTGCGGCCTGGTCTGGAACTGTAAAAGTTCATCTGGAGCTATCGCTTCACAGCCCTGCCAGGGGAGTCAGGGCACACCATACTCAGCATGCTGCTTGGACCACATCTGGCTCACAGCTGAACCGGCCTGAGCTGGACTAGCAACAAACAAACCCAGAACAGAATAGGGCCAAGGAACAAAGAGCCAGCCAAGAGAACGACTGGAGCAGAGAGAGAGAGCCTGGACAGGATGTGCGTGTAGTCTCTTATTTGCTTGCACGACACCCCACCCTGTGATGTAGCATTGCCCTGTCTACCACCCACTGATTGGCAGTTCAGCCGTAAATCAAGGCGATCCTCTCCCCTGAGCCTCTCGACTCGTTCTCGATTGTGTTTGGGGCTTGCCCTTTGCGCCAAAACTTGCGCTTCCTCGACATTGTGTGGCCAAATTCCTAAATAAAGGCAATTTAGGACAGATTACAAGGGAAAGAACATTAAAAAAAAGTTAATGGAAAAGCCGTTTTGACACAAAAAGTTGGGGGGAAAAAAGACGACAGCTTTCTGTACAAATTTCGATGCATAATCCGATATCAATTAAATTAGCTCACGCTTTCACTAAACATGCACTATGGAAATAAGTATTGCTAATCTTAACCCCTAAAAGCCATTTCCGCAACACTATGATTGTATTAATTAATTCACAAGACGTCTACTATTATACCTAAATGTATTGCCTGGAACTTTATATGACATTTTATATTTTAAGACAAAGTACCATCAATACCAGCCAGAACACCTATTTTGTGATTAATAATGAAAAGAAGAATAAATCGTCTTATTAATTTTGATAATAATGTCGTGTTTGTAAAACCAGATCATTATACGCTATAATAAATAGTCTGACACCTGCTGCACATCACCATCTGACCATCACATCACATCTTACTGACCATCACATCACACTCGGATCGTGAGTACAATGATTGACGTTAGCATTTATAATTTAGCACAAAAAGCACGTCATAGCTGAGCCTTCCTGACAACTCTCCTGAAAGTGCAATTTTACCAAAGCCTCAAATGGACAAAGTACATTCAGACATGATTGAGTCACACGGTGTATAGAGTGTTGTAGAAATTGCTTTCATCATATAAACATCAAGCAATGCTGGGATTCTGTGAGAGTGAAATTAAAGTTTGAAATGTATACCAAAATATAGCAGGATTTATATGCAATAGGTGGGTGTGATGAAAATAAACATCGCTGTAATATCCTGATCATGTGCAGACAACTTGCTTTTTTCGCGAGCAATTATATTGGGACAAGAGGAGTCCAGCAATGACACTCCACTGGGTCGATGGCTCAGTGTGACACCAGAAGAAAGTTAAAAAGTTTGAAATCTTTGTGTCAAGAAGAGTGTTGGGAATGTTTCACCCATTGCTGGGACTTTCTCATAAAAAGTTCACCCTGAAATGCTCTAATTCAGCAGGATCCCTCAGATCAATGTGGAGCATGGGAAGGTCAAAGACCTGCTCCAGCTAATATATCTGTACTCCACAAGACTGGCATCTGAGCTAATCAAGAAAGCATGGACATTTGATTGTCTACACTGAGCCATTCAGTAACCTTGCATCATGTCTATTTGATTGAAGGATTTCATGATTCCAAGAAGATGATTCGATCAGCCTGATATGACGTTAATGCCAAACTTGTCATATACCAGGAGTAATTTTAATCTTTTTAACCAGGACTTGCTCGCAGGGTCTACGCCACGGCAACACACAAATATTATAATTATTATTATCCCTCTTTCGTTATACACGATTGAAGAGATACCACAAACATTTTTAAAGAGAATGTTGTTAGTAAACATTCGGGAAACCTCTCAGAGATTCACAGAATTTGGCAAGGGTGATATTTATTAAAACAACCTTTCACGGTAACCATTCATTGGAAACCTAATTCATCGATCAGTACTCAGACTCAACGGAAATTTATCTTCAGTTTGCAGATCGATACCCCACAAATTCTCCCTTTACTTTCTTATCCATCAGTAATCAGTGACAGAAGAGTCTGTGGCAAGTGAACTATGTTACACCCTAATGAATACTCGAGTGTAGAAGATACCTGCAGAGTGCACCACTCGATGAACCCCCCTGATTGACTGCCATACTGATGGAGGAGCCATGGAAATATATTTCCCATGCAGAGCAGGGGCTTAGGATATACATTAAGGTATATTTACCCTGTGCTCGCGAAATGAAAAGCGGGGTTAAGCGATCGGTCGCGTCCGTGTCTGCATTTTAAAAATTCATATTCTCAGCAACCATTAGTGTGATTGACAAGAAATTTTCCAAATCAGTGCGGCTCCTCTTGTATAATTATTTAGTCACAATTATGACGTCGTAGATCACGTGATACAGGCGCCATCTTGGAAAAAACGAAAAAAATTCACCTCTATATGTCCGAAACCACTCCATGGAAAAAAATTTACACATGACTCATTGTCAAGTACTCCCCATGGAGAATATGATGTGTCAATGAGGATGTCATGGCCATCTTCATTATGATGTCGTAATTCGACAAGTACAACACTTGATTCGACAAGTAATGAATTTTTTTTCTTTGCAACTGTTGGTCCAATTCACAGAAAATTTTGAACATGGTTGCGCCTCCTGCTGTCGGAATTTAATATGATAATCATGACGTCGTAGGTCACGTGGTACAGGCGCCACCTTGGAAAAACCAAAAAACGTTGCACCTCTATATCTCCGAAACTGCTCCATGGAAAAAAATGGAAGCATGGCTCATTGTCAAGTACTCTGCATGCGGAATAAGACGTTAATGATGATGTCATCGGTGTCTTTATTATGACGTCATAATTCGACAAGTGCATAGTTTGATCCAGTCAGTACGAAAAAAATTCTCTCCCATTGTTGGTCTGATTGACATGAAATTTTCCACATAGGTGCGCCTCCTCCTGTAGAATTTTTAGTCATAATTATGAGTTCATAGGTCACGTTGTAGAGGCGCCATCTTGGAAAAACTAAAAAAAAAATTGCACCTCTATATCTCCAAAACTGCTCCATGGAAATTTTTTTGCATGGCTCATTGTCAAGTACTCCCCATGGGGAATAAGATATGTTAATGATGATGTCATCGGTGCCTTCATTATGCCATCATAATTTGACAAGTGCAGCGCTTGATCCGGTTTGTATGAAAAATATTTCTCTGCAATTGCTGGTCGGATTGACACAAAATTTTGTCCATAGGTGCTCCTCCTCCTCCTCGAGGAATTTATAATGATAAAGATAACGTCATTGGTCACATGGTCTGGCAGCCATATTGGATCAAAGAAAAAAAATATCTTAAAAAACAAGAGTTGGCTCACACCAAGTCCTTCACAAGACTGTGCAGGGTATGTATTCCATGAATACCATCTAGTTTTTACATTAATTACAAGAACATTAGTAGACGAGAGAGTTCATGGAACACTTTACCCTGCACAGTCTTGAGAAAAGGGACATGGGAAGGGTTACCCTCTCCCTTTTTAAGCCAAGACAAGGAGCTTCTGCTTTGCAGCCCAAAAATATTGAAACCTCATGCATTATCTTTCCCATAAAAGGAGCTGTGCATGCGTCTGTACGTGTGTGCATGCACGTTCCACCCATTGGTTGGACAGTTCGCCTGACTCCACCCACAATTTCTGCACTACAGCCACCAATTTAGGAACCCTTTAGAATTTATCCTTTAGAACCTTTTACAATTACCCTTTAGAACGATTCAGAACTTTTGAATTTATCCTTCAGAACATTCTTTAATAATAACCCTTTAAAACTTCAGAATATACCCTTTACAACACTTTAGAATTACCCATTGAAACTTTAGAATTTACCCTTTAGAACACTTTAGAACTTTATAATTTATCCTTTACAAAAATTTAAAATTACCCTTTATAACTTTAGAATTTACCCTTTAGAACCCTTTATAGCTTTAGAATTTACACTTTATAACTTTGGAATTTACCCTTCAGAACTCTATAATTTACCCTTTGGCACCATTTAGAACTTTAGAAGTTATCCTTTCAAATTTATCCTTGAGAACTTTTGAATTTACCCTTTAGAACAATCTAGAATTACCCTTTAAAACTTTAGAATTTACCCTTTAGAACCCATTAGAATTACGCTTTAAAACTTTTCACCCTTTAGATTTTAGAACTTCAGAATTGACCCTTCAGAACTTTAAAATTTACCCTTTAGATCTTACCTTTTAGAAATTTCGACTTTACCCTTTAGAATTTCCCCATAGAATCCTGAAGGTGGAAGACTGCCCTTTAGAACCCAACTCTCAAGAAGTGCTTTTTCTGCAGAGGTTACGTAGGTCCAAACTATTATTTCCGACTATTTTCTCTTCAAATTGTGAGTTGATCAGGTGACTGTGATAGGTTTCTGTGAAGTTGGTGACAACATGATAGGGAAACAGAGAGCATTAAATATTCTGTTGTTTCGATGTGGGAATGCTCATTTGCTTTTATGAGTGGGAGGAGGGTAAAAGTAAAGATGAGACAACTTTGGTGGGGGGGGGGTTGTGGACTTTAGGTGGGGGGTGGTGAGGACTTTATGTGAGAGGCAGAAGCTGGATGGCATGAGTGAGGGGAGGGGATGGATGCTTTATGATTGGAAGAGGAAGGGTGACAACTTGGAGTCGTGGGTGGGGGCGGAGAGGAAAGATGGGACAGAGTTGGGAGGGAAAGCTGAGGCTTTTTGGTGAAATGTTGTCAGAATTGCATGTGTAAGTTTACTCACAGTAAGAAAGCGTGTGTGTGTGTGTGTGTGTGTGTGTGTGTGTGTCATTGTTGGGGGTGACACAATCACAATGTGGGTAATGTGCTTGTGGAGAATGAAAATAGGTCCAACAACCAGAAAGTGTGGGAACTTTACAGAGTGTATCTTTTTTGTATGTAAAGATGCACTAACGAGACATTTTGTTGTTGAAGTGAGCTCAGGCATTGCATCGGGGTTGTGAAAGGTGTGTCAGGGCTCATCGAAGACCCCTCACTATCTCTTTCTCACCCCTCTTCCTGCACTTTCACTTCTTCAGGAGTCTGGATCCATTCTTGTAGAGGTACTAAGTATTTGTTTTAAGGATCTGATGGTGGATATATCACCTAGGCCTTAGGGGATAAGGGGAATGTATATGTGCTTGCTACATTTGTGAATATTGCTTGCCTTGCCTTTCCTGAATTCTCCCGCCATCTTCTAACCGTCATTTCTCCCACCAATTTCCTGCTTGTCCAATAAATTGACGAAAGAGTTGATATCGTGTCTTGACTCATCCTGCTCGGGTTTGATCTGAGATCGCATTCTTGGAGCAATTGGCCCAAGTGATTAATTGGTCTGACAGACGATGGGGCATGGCATGTAATGGTGGTTCGCTCGGCCAATTAGTATTTGTTACACAGCCACAGGCACCATTCCCCATTTGCTTCTTTGATCCCAAAGGTACGGTAAACCATTCCTGGGCATGAAGATCTGGCACGAAGGACATTTATTAGTATAGATAGATGTCAGTGTGTGTGTGTGTGTGTGTGTGTGTGTGTGTGTGTGTGTTTGTGTGTGTGTGTGTGTGTGTGTGTGTGTGTGTGTGTGTGTGTGTGTGTGTGAGCGTGCGTGCATGCGTGCGTGCGTGTGTGTGTGTGTATCAGTGTATCTCCTCCATAACTCCAAAACAATGAAACCTGGCAGCCTGAAACTTTGTATGCATACTAAGAAAACACCAAGGAAGCGCATGACTGAAAATTGAGTGCTTCGGTTAATTAAAACACCACTTTTGAAGACATAATTAATGGCCTTATTTAATTATATCCTTGATCAGGCACTCCTCGGCAACCTCGCTTTCTTGGGTCTTCAGGCATATTCTGGATTACCTTGCAGTGGTCTGAAGCTGCCATGTTTTTTGGGCTGCTCAAACATACCTTGACTTTGAACAGGCCACAACGATTCCTTAACAAAATTTTCTTTTTTAACTTTCCTCTGCCTTACCTTGCTCTCCCATCACACTGTCTTCCCTTGCCCTCCCCTCATACTGCCTTCCCCTCCTCTCCCTTCACATTTCTTTCCCCTCCCTTTATACTGCCTTCCCTTTCCCCACCCCAACTCTCTCCCCGATCACCTATCCTCACTCCCCACCCTCATTGCTCACCCCCACCCATCCTCACCCCTCCCATTCCTTGCTCCCTCCCCCCTCTTTTTCTCCCCCTTCCGTTAGTATACCTGTCATCCAGACAGTGCTATGTCAGGATGGACCCTCCCCTCACACTGCTTTACCTTGCCCCCCCTCACACTGCCTTCCCTTCCCCCCCCTCACACTGCCTTCCCTTGATATACCTGGACAATGGTTATACCCGATGGTGGTTATCTCAGTACATATCTGGATCGTGGTTATCTCCATACATTTCTGGATACATCGCTTGAAAGAAAGGACTTTTTCCAGAGGATTGTTGAGAAAGTGGATGGGTGGGTTTTCTAAACTCTCCTTTCGAAGAGACATAGTGAGAGTGTGAGATTTGTCCGGATTGAAAGACATGTTCCACGTGTTGGACCAGTTTGTGATTTTATCCAGATCAGCAGTGAGCGAAGAATCTGCTGCTTTCCGGTCTGAGGGATGACCAATGGTACGGCAGAGGGTGGAGTCATCAGCAAAGAGATATAGAGGATTTTCCAGAGAGTCCGAGAGATCATTGATGAAAACCAGAAAAAGAACAGGGCCCAGAACGCTACCTTGAGGAACTCCAGCTTGGACAGGAAGAGAGGATGAAAGAACTCCATTTAGTATAGGGCCACACGTTGACTGCGACAGGAGAGGAGGTCTGCGAGCCATGAGTGTAGATGGCCTTGGGTACCATGGGAAGAGAGTTTGCTGAGTAGGGCAGGGTGCCAGACTGTGTCAAAAGCACGTGATATGTCCAGGGATATGGCTCGGATTTCCTGTCTGGCATTGAGGACCTCCATCCATTGTTGGGATAGCAGAAGCAGCATATCCAGTGTAGCGTGACCTGGTCTGAAACCAAATTGATGATCGGAAATAAAGCCATTGAAGAAGAGGAAGGATTTCATGTCTGAAGCGATGATGGATTCCATAACCTTGCTGATGATTGGGAGAAGGCTGATTGGTCTGTAGTTGCAGGGATCTGTTTTTGCATCTTTTTATGCAGGGCAGTGATGTTAGCAGATTTCCAAGCAGATGGCAGATGACCTTGAGCAAATGAGATGGTGAATAGAACAGAGAGAGGGTGAGCAAGAGCAGAAGAGCAGGCTTTGAGGACACGTGGACTGATGCCGTCTGGACCTGTTGCAGAATCTGAGTCGAGGTTTCACAGCAAGCTCTCCACCTTGTCAGGAGAAAAGGACACAGAGTCCAGGGACAGTTGGGTGCGACTGGGTAAGGTGGGTAGAGAAAGTGATGGGTTTTTGACACAAGATTTAGCTGCAAACACTGAGTTCAGGCATTCAGCCTTTTCACGTGCGGTATCAGCAGTGCGGCCATTTGAGGTAAGGGAGGGGATGGAGGGGGAACATACACCAGAAACAGATTTGATTAGACGCCACCAGGATTTTGAGGAGGGAGAGAGGTTTGAGAGTTCAGACTTGAGATTAGAAATATGTTGTTTTCTGGCTCTCCTAAGGGTAGATACACACTTGTTCCAAGCTTTATGGAAGGAACTGAGATTGCCTCATGGAAAGCAAACCCAACTGAGCGCAAAGGCAAGTTGTTTCAGGACAACTGCCTCGCCACAAGCTTCAGTGAACCGAGGGTGGGAGGAAGGGAAGGACAACTGAAGACGAGAGGGGATAAATCTGTGCATGAGGGAGAGCAAGTTTCTTTGAAAGAATTCCCAGGATGAGTTGATGTTGGAGAAAGTAGCGATAGGAGACCAGTCGATAAGTTTGATGGCTGCTTGGAGACCCTGCCAGTCGGCTTGAGTGAAATACCAGACTCGACGGCAGTGAGGTTGTTCTCTGATAATGGCCAGAGAGATGTCCACTTTGACAAGGAAAGGGCCGAGGAAGGAGTTTGCACTGTTGAGCGTCAGTGCCTTCTCTTTGCACCATTTCAGCAGGACTTCCAGATTACTCTTGTGATCTTGTATGGCATCCTCAGAGTTACCTCCAAAACCAACCACCAAAAAAATCATCAGCGACTCCCTCACACCCATGCAAGCCTTCCACGACTTTGTGCATGTGGCACAGAAAATGTTTTAATGCTGATGAGATACCAAATGACATGCACTTCCATCAGTACCATCCAAAAGGTTTATGGGATGTAATCAAATGTGATGACTCATCGTCGAATGGGACATGCCAAAATCCCGACTTCACGTCTCGGACTGAGAAAATTTTTGCACCTTGCAGGCAGTAACTGTGTCTTCAATTGTTGGCATCAGGTAATGTTCCCGTTTAATTGCTCTATTCAAGTCACGAGTGTCCAGACATATACATAGCTCTCCCTTCTTCATGGGCATGCGTGCGTCTTCGGCATCTTCGGTGCGTGCTGCACTGGCTCCACAGATTTGTCTATCTTGATGTGGTACTCCTCTTGTAGCTTGCCGACCTTATCTGTGAACACAGTTTTGTATAGAGATGTCAGTTCTTCTATAGTTGTAGGTGACCCATGCTCACCCTTGGTTAAAGTTGGAGCCACAGCATGCGCATAAGCGCTATGCACATCAGGCTTGTTCACCTCATCGTTATCCAGCACCTGAATAAGTTTCATACCAATGCAGGCTTTACGTCCCAAGATAGGGTGAAAGTGACAACCATCCACCAGCAGCAACCTCAATCTGGAGGTAAGCTTGTGCCGCCACATCCGCACAATGACGGTGCCCTTCACAGGCCACTTGTGCCCACCATAGGCTTATATGAGCGTGTCAATCGGCTCCACGTGCAGCAGCTTTATGTCACCAGTTGTGGCTTTGTAGATGTGCAGAGGCATCACATTCACTCAAGCCCCATCATCGATCTGGAACCTCACATAATTTCCAGACTCGAGTTTCAGTGTAGCAGACTTATCATCAGTCGGTTTGAGAAACAGCACATGGTTGATGCTCAAGATATCGTTTCTATCAGCAGCAACAACACACACGGGTTTACTGTCCTTAGCCTTGCACTTCTTCTTGAAGTGGTTCACCTTCCCACACTGTGTGCATTCTTTGCCCCATGTGGGACACTTCTCCTTGCGCATTTCATGCCTGGGGCCACAAAAAAAATTTTCAGCAATGCCGCCATTCTGTGGTTTCATGGGTGCAGGTGAACTCTTCACTCACTAACCTTTGTACCGGAGTGCAGCGTATTGACCACCCTTCCAGGTTGCAATTCACCCAATGCTCAAAGGATTCCCCATGCCTCTGGCCTCCAATGTTGAAATTGTACCTTTCAAACAGTATATTTACCTTCGGCAGAACATAGTCACGGAATTGCTTTAGAGTTGACTCAAGTTTATTCTTGTCTTCCAAGTTCTCCCACTGCAATGACTTGTATATTTCCCACGCAGCAGGTCCAATAGTGTGCTTTCGTACTGAAACCTGAATCCTCTCTGGCTTGGTGTCTATCCCTGCAGCAACCATATCGTTAAGCCTGGTAACTTCCCAGTCTCTCCATTGCTCAGCCACGTTTGCTCCCAGAATGACAAATGGCTCAGGAGGGGACAGGGTGCTCATAGTTGTGGTTGCCATGACCACAAAAGTTCACTCGGTCTCCGTTTTTGAGGCTCTGTTTAAACCGCTGCCACCATGAAACATGTAACGTTTCCTTATTCTGGTGATGTTCCCTCTACCACTTCCAATCAGCGTGTATGCGTGTCAATTGCCGAGTGCACCAATTCTGGGTGTGCCGAGTGTTGTGACTGGGGTGCATCGAGTCCCAGGTGTTGGCCGACCAACATGGATGCTCACTGCTCCGATGTGGGTCGAAGCCTTCCCGGTGGCACGCAGTCTTAACGCACAAACTCTCCGTGTACTTCACCGCATGACCAGCCAGACTCCAAATGAACTAACAACAAATAAATACTCCCTGACAAGTTTTGAAGAACTTTCATTTGTATTCAAGAACAAAAATGTCGTTACAACAAAAGAGACACAGCTTCTCAGCATGGGCATCAGACTCCATTCCACTTAACCAATCAGCAGCCGATTGCAGAAGGATCAGTCCATTATTATAAATCAAAAAAATAGGGGTAAAATGGGTCAGTCTATTAGTACAGACAAGTTAACATTGGTCTCCACATGTCATACAGGGTAAGTTTAAAATTATATTTACTATTAATGATGTGTGGGTAGAGTTTGGGAGTGGAGTGGGTGAAGTTTGGGAGTGGAGTGGGTGGGAGTGGAGTTGTGTCTGCTGTGAGTACCATTATAAATATATATTTTTTGTTTGGTTCCAGGGCCACAGGAGAAATTATTCTCCATTTTTGCATGAGAGAGAGAGAGAGAGAGAGAGAGAGAGAGAGAGAGAGAGAGAGAGAGAGAGAGAGAGAGAGAGAGAGAGAGAGAGAGAGAGAGAGAGAGAGAGAGAGAGAGAGAGAGAGAGAGAGAGAGAGAGAGAGAGAGAGAGAGAGAGAGAGAGAGAGAGAGAGAGAGAGAGAGAGAGAGAGAGAGAGAGAGAGAGAGAGAGAGAGAGAGAGAGAGAGAGAGAGAGAGAGAGAGAGAGAGAGAGAGAGAGAGAGAGAGAGAGAGAGAGAGAGAGAGAGAGAGAGAGAGAGAGAGAGAGAGAGAGAGAGAGAGAGAGAGAGAGAGAGAGAGAGAGAGAGAGAGAGAGAGAGAGAGAGAGAGAGAGAGAGAGAGAGAGAGAGAGAGAGAGAGAGAGAGAGAGAGAGAGAGAGAGAGAGAGAGAGAGAGAGAGAGAGAGAGAGAGAGAGAGAGAGAGAGAGAGAGAGAGAGAGAGAGAGAGAGAGAGAGAGAGAGAGAGAGAGAGAGAGAGAGAGAGAGAGAGAGAGAGAGAGAGAGAGAGAGAGAGAGAGAGAGAGAGAGAGAGAGAGAGAGAGAGAGAGAGAGAGAGAGAGAGAGAGAGAGAGAGAGAGAGAGAGAGAGAGAGAGAGAGAGAGAGAGAGAGAGAGAGAGAGAGAGAGAGAGAGAGAGAGAGAGAGAGAGAGAGAGAGAGAGAGAGAGAGAGAGAGAGAGAGAGAGAGAGAGAGAGAGAGAGAGAGAGAGAGAGAGAGAGAGAGAGAGAGAGAGAGAGAGAGAGAGAGAGAGAGAGAGAGAGAGAGAGAGAGAGAGAGAGAGAGAGAGAGAGAGAGAGAGAGAGAGAGAGAGAGAGAGAGAGAGAGAGAGAGAGAGAGAGAGAGAGAGAGAGAGAGAGAGAGAGAGAGAGAGAGAGAGAGAGAGAGAGAGAGAGAGAGAGAGAGAGATAACCACGGCCACCTAATTGTATTAACAGGAAATGATAGGAACCCAACTCCTCTCATCATCAGATATTTCTCGTATTACCCATATTCCCGTGAGTCCGATTTGCATTCAGGAACACAACAGTTTTGGTTATCCATTTTGAAATTGCAACTCTTTCATCTAAATGCTGAAAATTTATGTTTGCAAGAAGATTTGAATCACAGATTTTGTGCGAGCATCGGCAGGTTAAAAGCACCCAGTGAGCCAAACTGAATCAGTGTAAACACACACACAGCTTCATTTAGCCTCATTTAGTGCAAAAGGCCTCATTTAGCATTCATAGTCATATGGAAAGTCATGGATTACATTATTGGTTCGCGGGCGCCAGCAGTGACCACTATTTTCGTTGTGTCTGTCTGTCTGTCTGTCTGCTTGTGACTCTCTCCAGAGCATAGCTTCGTGACGTTTGATGCGATCTTGATGAAACTTGGACACGAGCTAGATATCATGGTGGAGTTGTGTCTTTTTGTATGAGGGGCGTCCCACGCCCCTTGTGGGCGGAGCCACGCCCACTTGAACTTTTTATTTATTTTTTATTGGTTCACGGGCGCCAGCAGTGACCACTATTTTTCGTTGTGTCTGTGTGTCTGTCTCTGTTTGTGACTCTCTCCAGAGCATAGCTCCGTGACGTTTCATGCGATGTTGATGAAACTTGGACACAAGCTCGATATCATCGTCTGGTTGTGTCTTTTTGTATGAGGGCCGTCCCACGCTCCTTGTGGACGGAGCCAAGCCAACTTGAACTTTTAATTTATTTTTATTCTCGATTTTTTTCTCGCAATTTCATTTCCTTGAAGCTGTGTGTAGTAATGTCCATGAGGCCAACATATTAAAAAATCCGATTTTATTTGGTCTATTTTGAGGGAAGAGAGGTTTTTACGGTAGGGCTTCCTCAAAAGCTTCCACTAACTCAATTGTACCTATCGTGGCATTGTTCAATAATGCCCACGAACCATCTTTACCTCTCGGCTAGTAAATTGTACATGTTCGGTTTTTTTGTGGCAGAGAGTATACATATACTGTAGATAGAGCATTACATCAGTGACTTAGCCATGGCTCAGAAATTATACAATGAGCAGCCAGGTGCTGCATATGAATAAATTAGATAGACAGATGCACCCTGAAGAAAATATAGCTGTTGTTATACTTCAGCACTCGCGCCACGGAGACGGACTCAGTCTTGGGTTGGACTCACGGAAGGGTTAATCCCATGATGAAGCTCAAATAACGCTTCTGTATGAGATTCATCCTATCGTCAGAGTGAAAAATAGAAAATTAGATTTTAATCCGATCCAGCCTGTGGAAGATCAGTTCCCGAAAGCAAACAGATGTCCCTCGATACAGAATCGTAATTAAGTCGAGCAGAGAGATGGAGCATAATGGAGTGGGAAGGGAGGCATGTCTCCTTGTGGGGTGAATTGCGACGCAGACCTGCAAAATGTTGTGAGAAACTTGTCGAAGGATTGCTTTGGAAAGCAAAGTTCTTGTCGTCAATGCTACATCATTATACATAACAAGTTATTCCAGCACACAAGAAGCCTGGGTCTCTCAATAATAATAATCAATGGACATGAATGCTTGATAAGGTGGAGCACAGGACCCTATAGCTTCAATGTCAGCTCATTATGTGGTCTTAATGTTGTAAAGCTTGTTCTCCATACAATAGATAACAATGCCAACACATTCAGGAAATCTATAGACTTGTAAATCGCAAGCTTCGGCTTAAAGTAATTAATGGCACTATAAAACGAGAAGACTATTTGTGGTTACGGAAGGAGGTTAATTTAGAGGATTCCGAGAGTACATTTTCAGGGTTTAAACTTCTCATTCGATCCCGCCTTTTCTCTCATCTTGCTCGTCCAATTTCTGTGTTTAAGACGAGAAGACAACCTCTCCTTTCCTAAATGGAGCCGACAACACGTCTACTTTGGGATTACCAGCTGCTTCCCACTCTGGTATCACGCAGGCAATTCACAGACTCACAAATGCATAAAATACGGTGATTGGACCTGCCCGACTGGCTCGTGAAGGGAGCAACACGGACGTCTGAGCGAACAGTCTCATTATGTGTTTTTGAAAAATCTTCAAAACTGAAGGGGAGGTTCCACCCAGTCTACTTTCACACCGTTACCAATGGAAACAGTGGCATGAGAAGATGGATAAAAATTTAGCTCTTTGCCAAAGCATACTCGTGTCAAACCCAAATGATGCACCTCAATACCTGATGACATAATATCCAGGAATTTATTCATAAATGATCACCATGAACGTTCCATGAAAGGAATAACTTAGAAATGTATGTATGTATGTATGTTCTCCATCCATCCATTGGGACGCGACTCTGCGCAGTGCGTTGGTGCTGCCTAAGCAGTCTCCTTGGCTATTGGGCACAATCTTGGACAGGCCACCACTCTGACACAGGATACCAGCAAGCTGGCACTCATTTTGCCCACCTTGGAAGGATGACAGGCAGAGTCAACCCCACCTGGTATTAATTCAACAGCGAGTGGGATTTGAACTCAGGATTCTGGGATCTCAAGCCCACCACCCTAACTATGAAGCCAACACCAGGTACATATATGATATAGCCTCAGTTATTTACTTTTTTTTGTTATGTATGTAGATATATACCGCACATGGATGTATTTGTAATATAACAAGAGCGAGAATTGCTTTACAATACATGTCCCTAATGATATGATATTTTCAAAGTCCAAAAAGGACACAACTGTGAAAAATTGACGAAACGCCCTGAAACTCAAACTTGTTCCATAACTTATTGTAAAGCCATGAACCAAGTTACAGTTGAATATGTTAAAGTATATGGGAAAAAAGTCTGAAAAACCGCAAGTGGAAACGGACGGATGGACCGACAGAGAGCAAACCTATAGTCCCCTCCATTGAAACCGGGAGGGGACTAATTATATACACACATATCTCGATTTTTCACACACGACTGTTCCAAACATTTCAATCACAGACACAAAAACAAACACACTATATATATATATATATATATATATATATATATATATATATATATATATATATATATATATATATATATATATATATATATATATATATCTTCTTCTTCTTCTTCTTCTTCTTTCGGCTGCTCCCGTTAGGGGTCGCCACAGCGGATCATCCGTATGATCCGCATAATGATTTGGCACATGTTTTACGCCGGATTCCCTTCCTGATGCAACCCTGATCGCCTCTTACGACACAGGGATATGGTTCACCTATTTTAACCGGGGTATACACCGGCCCAGTATACTGGTACTCATTTCGCCGACCTCGGAAGGATGACAGGCTGAGTCAACCCCCTGGTGTATTAATTCAGTGGCCCAACGGGGCTTGAACTCAGGACCTTTTGGATCCCAAGCCGCTGCCCTAACCACTGCGCCAACACCAGGATATATATATATATATATATATATTTATATATATATATATATATATATATATATATATACACATCTATATATACATATATATACATATATATATATATATATATATATATATATATATATATATATATATATATATATATATATATATATATTGTTGTAGATTTCCACCCGCCGGCGTGCGAACGACCGCGTCGAACCAATAGCGGTCGCTTCGCCCACCGAACGGACAATCCAGTCGCGGCTTTCCGGATCAACGCCGGAAACCAGCCACAGGTGTGTTTTCAACCACACCACAACCTTGTCCACACTCGACCCACGTGCTACAGGGTCCGATCGCCAAATCTTCGATTTACCTAATTATTCGCGCGGGTAGGTTACCAGGAGATTGTACCTCAACGGGACCGCTTGGAAACGAGCCGCTTAAGCAGCTCACTTCCTTTTGGGATAACCGAGCGGGGTATTATCGCGCGGTCCCATTGGACCCGATCACTTTACCGGCTATTAAGAAACCAACTATTTATTCCGATCTCAATACGGCAGTTCAATGAGGGAATGGACGCAACGAACAGGTTTACATTCACACAAGGACATTTATTACAATAAAGCACGCATGCAATTAAACAAGGCAAAACACGTATGCAATTATACAAGCAACAAAAGCACGACAAAAGAACTACGACCGTCTATACTAAATGCAATGCAAACATTTACAGCACACAAAGCACTTAACAATTTCCTACTTATGAGACGGGCCCACGGACTCATGGACACACACACACACACACCCAAGAAATGGTGGCAGAGGCCTTTATTAACGAGCTCCAGCTCGGAGGACAGGTGAGTTGAAACCCAGAACCTATCTCGAACCTCTCCACCTCGTGTGGTCTTCAAGTTGTTTGGACCCGGGCTCCAGTGAGAGCTAGCTGGACCCAATCGCCGGGAGCTGCGATCCTTCCCGAGCTCACGCGAATCCTCCCGCGCTTCTCAACACGTGCTGGTGAGATGAGGCGCCGATCCTTCCCGTCGATGAGTCGCTTCCCCGAGGAACCACCTCCAAGAAGAGGTAGATGAGTCTCACCAAGCTGGGAACAAAAATGGAGAACAAAGAGCTCCACAAACTAAGAAGAAGAAGAAGCCACCATTCGCAGCACGAGCCAAGCAACCGGCTCAACTTCCTTCCAAAGCAAAGCAGCTCGAAGCAAAACGCTCTCCCGAGCCAAACAGAAGCCAAAGCTCACTGAACCACCAAAGCAAAAAGCCTCCAAAAAGCCTCCTCCTGAGCCAGGCCTCAGCCGAAGCTCACTGAGCCAGCCGAAGCAAAAAGCTTCTGAAGGCCTCAACCCTAATCCAAGCCAAACAGGACCTGAAGGTCTGCTGAACGACTACTCTCTGCCGAAGCAAAAAGCTTACTCCTCCAGAACAAAGAAAGGATCTCGTCCTTATCCTTCTCCGCCTCCCTCCCCCACGCCCGGCATGACTCATGCCCTCGTGATCCATCCCCCCGCTCAACCACGGGTGGGAGGGAATTGTTGACATCATGAATCACGGGACGGCAGGGTGGTTCTTCCTCTTCACAGAAGAGGGGGAGAGATGTTTCCATTGTTTGTTCCCTAACTATTAAATCGATCCGCAGCGCATCCAATCGATTTCTGAACATTTAAACAATGAAAGGTGAGCTATCTCGGGAACAAGCACTTTTCGACATAGCTGACTAAAGCAACCTGTATGTTGTGTGCAATCGAATTCCCAAATTCGTAACAATATGTATATATATATATATATATATATATATATATATATATATATATATATATATATATATATATATATATATATATATATATATATATATATATATATGTATGTGTCTGAGCAGTGTTTTTGGCCAGACAGCTTGGCTCCGATGCGTCTGGCGGGTTTTGTCTCCCGATGTTTCCGGGCGGGGTTTGTCTCCGGACCGTGTTGATGATATGAGCGGTAGAAAATGGATTTCAGACATTATTTTGTTTCCATCTTCACTGTTATTCTATGCAGAATAATTTTGATGACAGTATGAATCGTTATTAATGCTCCACCACACGTCGGCTTTCCTTCCTCTTACCTCTCACTGTCTTCACTTCCCCCACCCCTCCTCGCTCCCCTCCCTCCTCTCTCTTTTCCTTCCACCTCTTCACTCTCCCTACTGTTTCTCCCTCTTCCCCCCTCCTCTTTTTCTCCCTCCCCCCTTTAGTATTCCCGTCAGCGAAGCCACCGGTGGTATATGCTAGTAAATAAATAAATAAATAAATAAATAACACAGACACTCACACAAACACCCAAACAAAAAACAAGCACACACAAACACACACACACACACACACACACGTGGAAACAAGAAGGGCATTCGGTAGGGCGCATACGTCCGCCGCGTAATGCATAATCCACGAGAACATATCGGGCCCAATCCATTTTAGAAATATCATGCTGTATTATAGTTTTTGAGCACTATCTCTCAATGGTGAAGAATCCGTTGAAAAATTACAATTCGTCATGGTCACACACTCAACCTGCCCATCAAATTTCATCCGGATCCGTCCACAACTTTTTGAGATATCATGCACACAGACTGACAAACAGACAAATAGTGTAGTAGACAGTAGAAAAATCGTGAAAAATATGATAAAAGCATCAAATTTGCCATTCCTGTTCTGCAGGGCTTTCTGATCAAATCTGCCCGATTGGCCATTTGAAAATCCAAATTTTGAAAAATAAAAAATAAAAAACTTCAAAAAAATTTGAAATCACAGCTGGCTGAAATTCTTGAAGCGCAAGTGAACATCCCAGACAGAAAACCAAGGGGAGATGCAGTCATCATTGATGGCTCAGCACTTATCAATGTCCTACCTCCACGCACTTCATAGATATTTGATGACTATGCTAAAGAAGACATCATCCCAAAGGTGGAATCCTATGGTGCCAGGAACGAGAGGGTGGACGTAGTGTTTGATGTATACAAGAAGTCAAGTCTGAAGTCCGAGGCAAGGTCGAAAAGGGGGCAAGGAATCAGAAGAAGAGTGACAGGAACCAGTAAGACCCCAAGTAACTGGAGAAGCTTTCTTCGAGATGACAGCAACAAGACTGAGCTGTTTCACTTCCTTGCAGAAAAGATGTGTGAAGCACAGATGACAAGCACAGTCATTGTCACAAAAGGAGAAGATGCCATTAGCAACACAAGGAAGTCACTGGATGCTGTGTCTCCATGTTGTCATGAAGAAGCTGACACTCGAATATTTGTACACACCAGGGATGCAACGACGGATGGTGGCAAGTCCATTATCATTAAGGCTAATGACACACGTACTTGTCATAGCAATATCTGTACTGCCATCCTTACAGGAACTAGGTCTTGAGAACATGTGGATTGCCTTTGGCCAAGGAGCCAAGGCACGATGGATTCCAGTCCATGAGGTAGTTTCTGCAATAGGACCTGAGAAAGCTAGAGGGATCCCATACTTCCATGCGTTCACTGGATGTGACGTCGTGTCTGCATTCCGCGGTAAAGGGAAGAAAACTGCATGGCAGACTTGGAACGTCTTTGATTATGTTTCTGAAACATTCACCAATCTCAGCCAGCATCCAACATTGATTTGTGATCCTGACTTTTTTTTTTTTCAAAATTTGGATTTTCAAATGGCCAATCAGGCAGATTTGATTAGAATCCCCAGGAGAACAAATGTGCCAAATTTGATGCTTGTATCATCATTTGCACGATTCCTCTAAAAAATTGCTGTTATCTGCCACACTAAAGCAAACAGATAAAAATTACCCCCGTGTGGGGGTGACGGTCATCTCTATAATGATTTCTACTATTATAATCGATGAACCGTTGCCAGATATCTCCTAAAATGACAGGTTTTGAAAATGGCGACTTTCACAACTTTCATGACCTAGTAACCTTGACCCTGACCTCGAATCCGGGAAAAAATATGTCGTTGGGTATCACTCATCGACCTCTACCCACATACCAAATTTCATCAAGATCGGAAGTAAAAAGTTTTCTTTGTACCGGGAGGTGTTTTTGACCATCTTCCAGGTTACGTGGCGGCCAAACGGGACGGAAATTCAAAAATCTGTCCGGTTCGATACAAGATAATATTTTTTACTATCATAATCAATAAACAGTTGCCGAATATCTTGTAGAATGGCAGACGAGATAGGTTTTGAAAATGGCGATTTTTATAACTTACGTGACCTCGTGACCTTGACCTTGAACCCGGACAAAAGTTATATCGTTATGCAACACTCATAGACCTCTACCCACATACGAAGTTTCATCAAGATCGGAAAGAAAAATTGTTGACGGACGGACGGACATTTGTTCCAGCTTTATGAGGTCATCTCGGTAGAGATGATCTAAAAAGGGGTGAAAACATAACCTCCTTCACCTTCGGTGGCAGAGGTAATGAGATGCAGGTGGAGTCCATTCAGCCAATCATGCCCGTACCACATCAACACCACACTATTTTTTCAACACCAGATCAAATAAGAAAATGCAAAACGTTTTTTTTTTTTTTAAGTGTTTTTTTGTAGTTTTCTTTACTTTTTTTTCTTCTTTCCAGTGGAGGGGGCATAGGCGAAGATGGTCTTGTCTGTACCCTTCGAAGAATAATTCTTCTGCGCTTATTATGTCTATAAGGTCAGGTCAGGTAAGGGAACATGCGCCAGAGAAGCACGTCGCTGCGTCCACTTTCTGCCGGTACTCCAGGGCCTCGGTCTGGCCATCCCCCAGGCAGATGCCTGGCCCATCCCCATCTCCTTGAGATGCCGATCAACCTGCTGCAACCACGAGGCACGTGGTCGGCCCATTGGCCTCCTCCACTCACGAGACTCCCTCCCTGAGAGAATCTGGTGAGCAGGATCAGCGTCAGGTAAACGAGCCACATGTCCATACAGATGTAGCTGACGCTCATGGACTATCCAGGTAACAAATCTCATTTGAGTCTCTCTCAGCAACTGCTCGTTGGACACAAAGTCTGACCAGCGATAGCCAAGGATTCTCCGAAGAGACCTGGTACCAAAGGAATTAAGTCTCCATCTCAGATCCTTGGTCAGAGTCCAAGTCTCGCATCCATAGGGCAAGACTAGAAGCAACAAGGACCTGAAGACTCGGACTTTCGTCCTCCCGCACAGGTACCGGCAGCACCACACCCCATTATCCAGTGAATCCATGACTCCCCAGGCCCAACCCAGATGCCTGTTGACATCTGACTCACAGCCAGCAGAGACATGAATATCACTGCCAACGTAAGTGAATCTCTCTACGACCTCAACATCCTCACCACAAACAGGCACAGACAGGACAGCAACATCCAATATGTCATTGAAAGCCTGGATCTTAGTTTTGACCCAGGGAACCTGTAATCCCAGCGGCTCCGACTCCTCATTCAGCACCTCGAGGGCACCCAAAAGGATATCTAAAGTCTCTGCAAAGATGACTTCATCATCTGCGAAATCAAGGTCAGAGATCTTGACATTCCCAAACGATGCACCGCAGCTTGATCTCTCTGACATCGTCCCTAGAATCCAGTCCATACAAGTGCTGAAAAGTGTGGGGGCCAGTACACACTGACGAAAAGTGTGGGGGCCAGTACCCCCTGACGAACTCCATTCACAACTGGAAATAAGTCAGAGATGATGCCACCACATCTCACAACAATCTCAATACCAGAGTAGAGTTCAGACATCAGATCGATCAGCTTTGGTGGCACCCCACGAAGACCAAGAATCCTCCAGAGGACATCCCGTTTCACTGAATCGAACGCTTTACAGAGATCAACAAAGGCTGCAAGCAGCCCCTGCTGAAACTCTCGTCTCCATTCGGTGAGGACCCGAAGAGCAAGGATACGGTCAATCGTTGACCTCCTTGGTGTAAAGCATCATATAATGAGATAATGAGTTATGTCTATACCTTATATTATCTTAAACATCGGCATCATATCTGCTCGTAACCGCCTCCTTTCTCGTGTATAAGGCCCTGTCTCCTTCTAAGGAGACTAACCCTAACTCCTCATAACTAAGTCTAGCTAGGCCCGGAATGAATCTAGTTCAGCCCTGTACTGAACCCTCTCAATGGCATCAATGTCATTCCAGAACTGTGGTGACCAAAACTGCGCACAATATTCCAAATGTGGCCTCACTAAATTCCTGTATAATGTTACCACCACCTCTTTTGATTTATAATTGATCCCCCTCCTAAAACAGCCTAAAACCCTATTTGCTTTACCTCTAGCTGACTGGCATTGTGCTGCCTGCTTACCTCCCATATCTATTACCACTCCCAGATCCTTTTCCTGTGTGACACCCTCCAAAATTACCCCTTGCATCCTGTAATCTCTATTTTCATTGTTCTTACCCATCCCAAACACCGTACACTTGCTCAGGTTAAATTCCATCTGCCAATCTCTTGCCCAATCTATGCAATCATCAATACTTTCCTGAGTCGGATCACCACCCCCTCTGTTATTCACCTTACCTCCAAGCTTTGTGTCATCTGCAAATTTGGAAAGCTTACTCTTCACTCCACTATCCAAATCATTGATGCAAATAATGAATAGTAACGGTCCGAGTACTGATCCCCGAGGTACCCCACGACTTACATCCTCCCAACAAGACATCCACCCACTCACAGCCACTCATTGCTTCCTATCACTCTAAACCAGTTTGCAATCCAATTACCTACCCGACCAGCCACTCCAAAAGCCCTCACTTTGGATAACAACCTCTGATGTGGTACCTTATCAAATACCTTCTTAAAATCTAGATATACTATGTCCACTGCTTTTCCTATATCCACCCAATCAGACACTGCTTCAAAGAACTCTCAAAGATTTGTTCGACAGGAACTAACTTTGGTAAACCCATGCTGACTACATTTAATTAGTTTGTGTCTTATTAAATGGTTCCTCATCTGGTCCCTAATGTCTCCAACACCTTCCCCACCAGTGAAGTCAAATGAACAGGTCTATAGTTTCCCAATTCTTCTCTGGATCCTTTCTTAAATAATGGTATTACATTTGCTACTCTCCAATCCCCCAATCCTCCGGTAATAATATAGGCATGAAATGGCATTAGTTGTCAAAAGGATGGGAACAAATGAGATTTTCATGGTCAGTCTTCCAGGAAGGGTCACAATGCATTGAAAGGTATAATGAGTTGTGGGATCAAATCTCGGTTTTGAGTATAAACTGTCTGATTGGTGATGTACCAGGTAGGGTAGAGTACCAAATCTGGTGCTTTGACCATGCACGACGAACAAAGCCAGTGTGACGAGAAATAAGTTCCTTCAATTATCAAATCTATGCCCAATCGTGATGGGCGGTGGGGGGGGGGGGATGTTGGAGAGGTGTGCTGCCCCACCCATTTTTCTGGATCCTCCTACTGGTGGGGTCGTTAATGCCCACAAGTGAGCGTCAAGAGAGAGGACAGTCGGATTACCACATCCCCAATGGATACACATCTCCATATCAAGGATAGCTTGCTTACATGTTATGGCTGGTTTCAACTCGACCAAGAGTGGCTATACCAAATAAGTAATTGTGCACCGCTCCTTCCCAATTCCATATCCCGGTGATGCATGACGCCATCACCGGGTGCCGAAGGAAGGGAGTACTCAGTTTTCACTCCGTTTTCTTGTTTGTTTGCCCGGGCGATATCTCAGCCATCCTTTAAGCTCGGAACCTCAAATTTGGGGACAACAGTGAAGATGTGCTTTGGCAAAAACCATTTTTAATTTTTTTTATTAGCAATTGATTGATTAATTACTTATATATTTTCTTTCTCATCTGGGCAATAACTCAAGCACCTTTTGAGCGAAGAAGTTTATATTTGGACGTGAGAATGAACAAGCGATTTGGCTCTAAAGGGTATTTTTGATTTATTGATTAATCAATTAATCGATTAATTATTAATTTTTCGATGAATTACTTAATTTTCAAAATGTTACAAATTTGGATGAAACACTCTTGGTTTTGGCCAATTGGTATGCTATTAGCCAATTGATTAAGAAATTATTTTACAATTACTATTTATTTATTTTAATTATGCAATTAATCAATTAATCAATCAATTATTGTACACCGCTCCCGTCCAATTCTGACTCCATGTGCTGCGAGGTGGCATCACCGGGTGCCAAAGGCACCCCGGTGATGTCACACGCTGGAGGATTTGTTATTTATTTATTTGGCATGGGGCGGTGTACTTTGAATGGACCGCTGCTTGTTTGATGTGCTCGTTCCTCGTTCCTGAGATGCGGCTGTGTCACTCTAGGGTCTTTAACATCCACCAACAAATGTTTGGAGATGAGATACCCGGCATAACATCTCCACCGAAGTATTGCACACTCATTGATATTTAACACCCTGCTTGCGATGCGATGCAATGGAAGTCATGGTTTATAGTCAGGTGGGGAATCAAACCCAGAAAAGACATCTCTAAGGTGAGTGCACGACTTCTGAGATATCCTGTCAGCCTCCATCATGAAAAAAATACTTCAGCCGTCCCAGACGTGGACGTCATGCCTGGTAGACATCATCCCTTGTGGAAGTCATGATTGGTGGACATCATGCATGGTGGACATGATGCGAGGACAACGTTCACCAGACTTTGGCATGTTGATCGGTCCGAAGATGACTGTTGGAGTCCTAGAGACAGTACAAAATATAAATTTTTTTTCTTGGTTTCCATATATTCCCAGAAGGGTGTGTACCAGTTGCAGAGATACTGCCAGACTAGGGAATGCTTGGAGTGGATGGAGCAATTTCCTAATGGCCTAATCCAATTCCTTGTCTGAAAAATTCATGGAATAGTCTAATCCCACATTGCAAGACATACTGTTGCGAATCTGGAAGCCATGAGCACACAACATACAGGTCCTTTAGATCAGTTATATCGGTGAGTACATGTTGCCAGTTAGGGTCCCGACCCTAGTCTAATGGGTAATTTAATGTTCCTGCACTGTGGAGTTATTACTTACAAAATCTAAAGATTTCGTAAGTATATTGATGACTTCCGTCATCTGTTTGTGTGTTTGTGTGTTTGTTTGTGTGTGTGTTTGTTTGTAGGCACGATAACTCGATAACGGAAGAAGCTACAAATGTCAAATTACACCACGTGATTCAGGAGTGTGATGGCTAGTGCTGATTAGATTTTGGTCAAAATCGGTCAAAGGTCAAGGGCACAGTGAGGTCAAACATCCAAAAATGATAACTCGAGAACGGAAGAAGCTACCAATGTCAAATTACACCACGTGATTCATGAGTGTGATGGCTAGTGCTGATTAGATTTTGGTCAAAATCGGTCAAAGGTCAAGGGCACAGTGAGGTCAAACATCCAAAAATGATAACTCGAGAACGGAAGAAGCTACCAATGTCAAATTACACCACGTGATTCAGGAGGGTGATGGCTAGTGCTGATTAGATTTTGGTTAAAATCGGTCAAAGGTCAAGGTCACAGTGAGGTCAATCATTCGATTTTTGATGGTTTGGTACAGAATCATCGTAGAAACTTTTGGTTTGCGTTGCTACCTTCTCGAGAGACAGCTTTTATTAGACAAGGTCAGAGGTCAAGTTGACGATTTCGTAAGAACCAGTCTATGACTGCTTGTTTTAATAGTCAGGTTTTCTTTTTGTTTATTTTTACACCACCGACATCAACGCCGACGACACCGCATCACCCCTCACCTTCACTTCACTTCCTTCACCTTGCTCTGGCCGACGTCAGGGGTGGGCAGAGCCCTGCAGGGACATGTTGCTCAACTTCCCCGACTGTGTGAGGGGCGGTCCTTTGGAAGAAGGCGGAGTTCGGGGAGGAGCCACGCAGCGGCCTCGACCAATCGGCGAGCAGCGGGTGGGGTGACTGCCACTCAGCCAATCCGGGCCCACGGCAGGAGGAAAGGGGGCCGTGTGATGTCACCACGCCCCCGGGCCTATCAAGGGGCTTGCCGCCCATTTTGGCCAGTGAGAGAGACGAAGAGCGACTTTGCGCACCAAAACCAGCCAGTGAGAGAGGGAGTGTCACGAGCAGGCGCCCTGCCCCCCCGCCTCCGAAGCGGGGGGTATAATTATAGGCGCGGTCTGCGCGTTCGCGCGAGTTGGTTCTGGGTCTGGCGCGGTGTTCGTGTTGTTCTCCTGTCGTTCTTCGTGGCTGGTTCTCCTGTCGTTCTCTGATGGTTCTCCTGTTGTTCTGGTCGCGCAGGAGATCTGGAAAGTGTCTGCGCACGGAGGGTCTTCTCCCGCCAGCCTTCGCCCTGCCGACTTCGCTCGCTTGGGTCATCCGGATCGTGCTGGGGGTCCAGTTCGGCCCCGAGGACCTGGTCCTTGAAGACCGCAAGAGGCGGGCAGGTCCAAGATAGGTCTCAATAAAGACCACCTGGTCCGATCATTTTTGGGTGTGTGCATATGTGCGTTTGTGGCACCAGTCAGTAAGTAGTGAACTGTATAAGTGCTTTCTCGCTGTATATCATTGCCTTGCTTTATTCGGTTTAATTCTGCTTCTTACGTGCTTCCCTAATTCCCCCCCATTATTGTTGAGTAAATACCCCGATTGTTAAATGTTTCAGTTCGTTCACGTCCCTTCTTTCATTGACTGAGCGTGTCGCATGCTGGGGAAGATTAGCAAGGCCGTTGTGCCGCCGTAAGGAGACATCTGGACCGACGGCTCTCGGCGATTAAACCGCTCGGAATCGCACACGGAACGAGCGCGCTAAGTGGCTCGTTTTCACACGAGTTCCGTCGAGTGTGTGAAGACTCGCCCGATCGCCACATGGTCTCTCGGTATTTTGAGATTTGGCGAATAACCCTACACCACGTGGTGGAAATATCGACGCTTCACAGTCCAAAACAAAGGACCCGTCGACTCTGGACTTATCCGGGGCGACGATCTGAATTCCGGGCGATCAGTCGAGCCGACTTGCGGCTCCATCCAGCAGTCGTGCCCGCAGCCGACCCCCAAACAATACCAACAACTAAACTGAAAAGAACATATAATTAATTAGCAACTAGAGAGGTCATAGAACAAATTTTCCAGCGCTGTCTAAAGAAACAAGGACATGGGCGGGGTCTTCAAGCAACAAATTTGATTGGTCGAGATGATGTAAAATGCCTGAACATTTTGTCTAAGTAGTGCTAAACGGAAGGGTTTTGAAAGTGTCAAAAAGGCCAAAATAAGTGTTCGAGTATATAACTTAATTGAAACAAGAAAAAGAGCAATCAGAGATTGCAGGCTCTCGCCAGGACTTCTTTTGTGTGGTGTATTTTGTGTGGTCTTTATGTACTGGTGTGTTACGTAATTAATAAGAGACATAACTAGAACTGCCACTTTATAACTGCTGGCAGTGGTGACCGGGTACCAAGACATCCCGCTTTGATTGGACATCTGACCCTGACCCATGATGTTTTTTTTATTGTTATTCAATTGAATTCAGAATGGGATAAAAATAAATTCAATTCAGATCAAATGGAAGACCAAATAGGTACAGTCCTGCATTGGAGTAATCAGAAGGAACCCAAACAAGCAAAAAGCAAAGATGAAGTCATCAGAAGGAACCTGGATAGGATGACCATTTCAGCTGCTACTCCTCTTCCCTCAAACCCATCCAGGCACAGGCAAGTGAGCCTTATTAAATAAATAAATAAATAAATAAATAACAGCCCATATCAAAAAAATTAAATTATTCTGGCTGCCATACCATGCATCCAATAAAGTTGAAATTTAAAACGTATATTCCCCATCATGACTAGATCATAAATTTGAAGTTTCACTTTGATTGATTAAGCAGTTCCAGAGAAAACATTATTTAATATTTCCTTGAATGCAATATGGCTGCCAAACCATGTGACCAATCAATTATTCCTTAACAACATTGTACACCCATGGCTGGGAGAACATTTGTGTGAAGTTTTCCCTCGATCTGTCCAGCTGTTCTGGAGAAGATTTTTAAAAGGTTTTAGGGTTAATCCAATATGGCTGCCAAACCATGTGACCAATCAATTATTCGTTAACAAAATTGTACACCCATGGCTGGGAGAACATTTGTGTGAAGTTTTCCCTCGATCTGTCCAGCTGTTCTGGAGAAGATTTTTAAAAGGTTTTAGGGTTAATCCAATATGGCTGCCAAACCATGTAACCTATGACATCATATGTGTGAACCTTTTGTTCCTCATGGATAGGTGGTCATATCTGTAAAGTTGCGCCTCGATCGGTTCAGAAATTTCGGAGAAGAAGATTTTTGAACGTTAAAAAAAAAAACAATATGGCTGCCGAATCACGTGACTGATGACGTCATCAAATTCTTTTATGTGGCCCATTTTATCCCGAGATGACCCTCAAAATTTTTATATGATCAGATGTACGATTCTACATATGCAATTATGACATCATAACGAAGGCACGTATGATGTCATGAAAGGTCAGGTGAGGTCAGGTATGGGAGCATGTGCCAGAACAGCACGTCGCTGCGTCCACTTTCCGCTGGTACTCCAGGGGCCTCCGTCTGGCCATCCCCCAGGCAGATGCCAGGCCCATCCCCATCTCCTTGAGATGATGGTCAACCTGCTGCAACCACGAGGCACGTGGTGGGCCCACTGGCCTCCTCTACTCATGAGACTCCCTCGCTGAGAGAATCTGGTGAGCAGGATCATCATCAGGAAAACTTGCCACTTTCACTTCGTGCCAAAAAAATATTTGTGGGGAAATGGAGAATTTAAGTTTTAGTCAGTTATTGGTCATTACTGATTCTGGGGTTCGTCAGGTCCTTGGTGGTTTCTGCTTTGTCGGGAGTGTGGTAGTGGTGCCCGTGCTGTGGTGCTCTTTAATGGTGAGGGATACTACGAGGTGCCCTCGGAGAAACCAGACGAATATCCCTATCGCTTGGCTGAACCTCAAAGTAGCGTTTGGGGAGTAGGGACTAGTATAGGGAGTGCTCCCCATGAATAAATATTTCAGCACTGAGAGCTTGGACGATCCTGTGGACCTCATGATTCTTCTCAAAGGTGTTTGTTTACTAAAGGTGATTCAGGACCATGATCCTGACCGAATCTTTTTACCCAATATTAGAACGATATCGATATGCGGAGCACAGTTCCGGCCTTACATGCTTACAACACACTCAGTATTAGGGTACTGCACAAGATGCTGGGTGTAACTTGAAAACATCTTAATGTCCAGCCATTGCTGTTAATCCAGCATTTTTACTGTGAAGTAAGGAGGGTTGGGCAGGATTATGCACAGCCACTGAAAAAAAATTAAATGTGCATTTTATTATTTAAGAGGGATTGTTTGTGCAATTTTTTTTTTATCGGGTCATGCAATCCTATATTCGCTCCCTTCGTGTTTTTCACTGTTCTTTATTATTGATGTTCAAAGTGCACATGGAAATCATACCGAGTTTCCATGCACGCATTTCATGTGCGCTCGGTCGGATTGGCGGGGTTATTGGTGGGCCAACCTCAATGTGTGTGCCACATCCCCGGGACACGACTCCCTCCCTATTTCTGACTTTGAAAACCATTTCTGAAGTGCTTTGCGCAATGCTGGCAAAAGCTGCGGCAGATTAAAGTTAAAAAAAAAAAACCATGCCGGAGTGACGAATCCGCGCGTTTTGTCGCCTCCTTACAAATTGCATTCGCATCTGCTGTCGCGTCCAATTCATTTAGCAAGCGCGGAGACGGATTCGCGCTTCTCCGTGTGAATGCCATCTGTATCAATTACTCTGCGAGAACTGAGCTGCTGACAAGAGGGAATGTAATCTGGATTTCCATGGCATTTGAATTGCAGTGGTTCCCATGCGCAGATTTAAGAAGGAACCATGTGCTTCACTTCCCTACCTTGGTGGCCCTGCCACGTGGGTCAAGTCCTTTGACGCCATCTTGGAACTGCGCGTCGAGTGAAAACGGCTAAACCCGAGGAGATTGAAATGAAGGGAAAATTGTGAAACAAGTGTGAAAACACAAGAGCAAACTGTATTCAAATTGGGTGGATTTAGGGAGAGATGATTTTGAGATTAGAGGTGTGTGCAGGACAAGGTGAAACATGGTGGAGCAGGAGGGGAGAAAATTTATTGTGAGTCGTGAATGAAACGGGAGGAATTCATATTCTTAAGTCATAGAACGTCTTTCCTCATGCAGTCTTGAGAAAAAGTACATGGGGAAGGTCTTTTAAAGTCTTGCTTCATGCGTTTCCTAGTGCAATCTATATTTCCTACTTGCCGTGATTTTGTCTGAATCTTGATATTCCCAACGCTGAGAACGTAAGTGGCAAATTTGATTGTCGAGATGGCGTAAAATGTCATAATATTTTGTCCAAGTATTGCTAAACTGGAGGTTTTTGAAAGTGTGATTTGTGTTCCACAGTGTTCAAATATATTGTTAAATTGAAACAAAATAAAGCTTTTATATAAAAAATATATAAATATATATTTTTAATTGAAAAATATATAAATATATATTTAATTTAATTAACTACAATTAATCAATGCGTGACCATCGTAGGGTCAGTGACATTAATCTCTCAACATTTTCGAAAGATCGATTGAGCGGTTTGGGTTGGAGGAGAGCGAACAGACAAACAAACAAACACACAAACAGAGGAGATCAACATCCTTGTCAAAAAAAAATAAAAAAATTGCCAAGTCATGAAAAATTACTCATAGAGTGACGACATGGCAAAACAGAACGGCACCCCGTAGAGAACATACCTCCGCCAGGCTGAATAGTTTACATTTTGAATGCCACTGATAGGTCGGATCTGATTCCGGATCTTAACCGAAATTGAATCGGTTTGTTCTTGTCACCTAACCAACGCTTCCACCTCGTTTTGTCACAAATCATCAACAACTTTTACAGATAACATGCTATACCATATTTTTTGGCCCCATCTCTCAATGGTGAAGAATCATCTGAAAAAATCTCGAATCCAGATCCGGATTCAGATCTTCACCAAAATTGAATCAATTCTTGCTTCTCACACACCCAACCTGTTCACCAAGTTTCGTGTGAATCCATCCATAACCTTTTGAGATATTGTGCTATACAATACAGTATATTGTTTTTGGCCCCATCTCTCAATGGTGAAGAATCACCTGAAAAATTCTCGAATCTGGATCCAGATTCAGATTTTCATCAAAATCGAAACAATTAGTCCTTGTCACACACCCAATCTGTCTACAAAGTTTCATCTGAATCCGTCCTCAAATTTTTGAGATATCATGCAATATCATTTATAGCCCCATCTCTCGATGGCGAAGGCCAAAGAGTCAGTTAAAAATTAAATATTTCTTGTATCCGGTTCTGGACTCGGTTCTTCACCAAAATTGAATCAGTTCTTCCGAGTGGCACTCCCAACCTGTCCACCAAGTTTCGTGTGAATCCATCCATAACCTTTTTGAGATAGTGTACCATATCTCAAATATTGTAAAATATTTTGAGATATTGTACCATTTGTGAGATATTGTACCATATTTTGAGATATTGTACTATTTTTGAGATATCATTTTTGGCTATATCTCTCAATGGTGAAGAATCACTTTTTAAAATCTCAGATCCGGATCTGGATTCGGAACTTCATCAAAATTTACCATTGTCGTCCTTGACCGGTCACCTACATACACAAAAAAACATTCAAAACGATTCCTTCAAAACTGTGGCCAAAAATGGTGTGACAAACAGACAAACAAACACTACAAACCAACATACTTGGCAAAAAAAAAAAATTGCCAAGTAACAAACAGACAAACAAGAAGTCATCATGCAGAGCACGACACTTGCAAAATCCATCAACCAAATTTGACTTCATAAATAATTGGTGGTTGAATTCAGTGACCTTAAATATATATCCTCTTCAAATTTCAAGTGAATCGGATGAAAATTGAGAATTTTAGAAATCTCACCGAAGTTGTTGACCTTTGGCCAATGTTAACCTTTTAGACCTTTCGAGCTCAAAAACAATAGGCTTCTTCCTTTTGACAAACTCCATCATGTGGTGAAGTTTCGTGAAGATCGGTTTAAAATTGTGACCTGTAGGCGATAAACAGACAAACAGACAGACAGACAGACAGACAGACAGAAAAACAAAATCGACTGATTTCCTTTATTTGTAAAATCTTCGATTTTGCAAGTAACAAACGGATCCAAATGCAATACCCTCTCCTTCGGCGAGGGTAATAATTACCTTACTCCTTTGTCCACACGTGCAATGGGGATGACATTCTGTACAATTTACCAAATTCAGGGCCAAATTACTGCTAAATTATTGCAGGATGTTTTTTTTTTTGATTCATGTTAAAAATATAACATTCAATTAAAATGAGGTTATTCCTCGATAATGGACCAACGTCTGGAGACAGGCAAAGTGAACGAATTGCTAAACCCCACCTTTCACTTCACTCGCGGAGGGTAACCAGTGGATTGTGTTTGCATTCTGCAAGCAGATACATATATAAATTCAATGAAGACCGAGTGAGCAGTATGAGCTATTAATTTTTTTCACAGTCCAAGCTCTGCCCTTCTCGCTAAGAGTATCTTGCATAATGCAGATGCGTACATGATCTACTTGAATTGTCTTCATGTTACAATTTATGTGATCTATCAAATGTGTTCAGTGTTGAAATTATTTTAAATTTTATCATAGAGGAGGTTGTTTTTTTTAATTATTTTTGAGGAATACACGGATCAATTTTTGCAAACGCAGATTTACGACATCACTGACGGAAACGTCAGTGATGTCATAGATCATCGACACAGTGACCAACCTATCCATACTCTTGCCGGTTTTAGTTAAGTTCAAGTACGAGTACACTTGAGACTGGTAAGATTCACTTACCTCGACAGTGATATTAATGTCTCTGTTGGCTGTGAGCCAGAGGTCAATAGACGTCTGGGTCGGGCCTGAGGAATCAGGGATTCACTGGTTCATGGGGTGTGGTGCTGCTGGCACCTGTGCGGGAGGACGAAAGCCTGAGTCTTCAGGTCCTTGGTGCTTCCAGTCTTGCTCTACGGATATGATGCTTGGACTCTGACCAAGGATCTGAGACGGAGACTTAATTCCTTTGGTACCAGGTCTCTTCAGAGAATCCTTGGCTGTCGCTGGTCAGACTTTGTGTCCAACGAGCGGTTGCTGAGAGAGACTCAAATGAGATTTGTTACCTGCATAGTCTGTGAGCGTCAGCTGTGGCTGTATGGACATGTGGCTCGTTTTCCTGATACTGATCCTGCTCACCAGATTCTCTAAGCGCGGGAGCCTCGTGAGTTGAGGAGGCCAATGGGCCGACCTCTTGCCTCGTGGTTGCAGCAGGTGTATCAGCATCTCAAGGAGATGGGGAGGATGAGGCAGGCATCTGCCTGGGGGATTGCCAGACGGAGGCCCCTGAAGTACCGGTAGAAAGTGGACGCAGTGACGTGCTGCTCCGGCGCATGCTCCCATACCTGACCTGACCTGACAGTTTTGTAAGCACCCACATAGAAATCACCGCTGGTAGTTATAATTGGTGGTTTTTGGGACGGATTAGCCATGAGAAATATAATTTGATAAAAATGACAAAATAGGACAGCATGGTCATCGAAGCGAGCGGCGCGGGACGGCATCCTCATCGGGACGGGCGGCGTGGGATAGCATAGTTGTTGGCACGGGTGCTGTTCGCTACCTGGCATAACTGCTCACAGTTATAAGTGGCATGTCTAGTTTGTTTTCAGTTTTGGACTACACAGGTTTTCTTGATGTTGCAACTGGAAATAAAGATGAATGGACTGCACTGCCATTTTGTGCTGAGGTCCTCTTTCTATGTGTACCATTTGTGCAAGTTTCTACTTGTAAGCAGACACCCGGGTGCACTGTACATGCATACATACATAATCTCATATAGCTCGATCTAACCACTGACTCACTCGCTCACTCATTCATTAAGTCAGTGCGTCGCACACAGTGAGAAGCATTTTAAAACATTTCATAGGAGGAGGTTGCTAGCTCCTGCTAAACCCCAAATTTGGAGGGTCAGGGGTTGTTTTTAAAAACTACTCAAAGATATGTGAAACCCAGAAAGTACTCAATCGTTTGTACCTCTGGGTTGACCAAATGGTATGTTTTCACCACAGTTCCATGACCAGACTCAGTAGTGTAATGGTTAGAGCATCTGTTCTGGGTCGGGGGTCTGGGAGTTCTGCCTTTTGAACTTTGAACCCCAGCTGAGTTAAACCAACTTTAAAAATAAAATGGAAGTGTTGCTTCCTCGCTTGATGCTTAGCATTGAAAAAGAAACTAGCCTGGACAAAGGTTTGTTACTCCCCAAGAGCCCCCCTCTCCTCTTTTCCTTTTTCAATTCACCTCAACCCCTTCTTCCCCCATGACTGCAAAAGGAAAGCGCCTCAAAGTGTAATTGGTCAAACTGCTTCGGTAAAGTTTCTGATATCATTAATTCACGAACACACAGACATGGACTTCCAAAGGTCTGTGCACATCCTATGTAAATAAACGAGGTGAGCTTGACCATTCATGTGCGAAAAGTATGACCACACCCACACCCACACACACACACACACACACACACACACACACACGACGAGCTATCACCACTGAAGGAGTGCAGCCTTGTTCCATTATAGGAAGCCCTTGCAGACTCCTCTGGACATACCCCCTCGAGCTTGCATGGGGTTACATAAGTCACACATGTGTTCCAAGGTGACAGCTGCTCTATTTGCATCTGAGTGAGCACAGCAAAATGGCATTTTTGAAATTTCAAACCACACAACAGTGGCACTGGCTGCTTAGAGATGGTGATGTGCCCGCAGCCACTGTTCAAACGCCGTCGTTGTTTCCAAAACGTAAGCACCACATCTGCTTTCAAAGTCAAACGCAGCTGCGAGTGGTGACGGCTGGGGCAGAGGATTGCTGGTTGGAGTGTGGAGCGGATAAAGGGACTTTAAAGATAAAAATGAATGTAAAAAACACAGCATATCAGGATAGGGCTGGCAGGGTGGTTGACAGGTATGCCGTATGTGCACTCATCTCTGAGGTGTCCTGGCTCAAATTTCGACACAACTATAAACTGTCATCCCGGTGTTTCAACAATTTGTGTGCCGTCCCTCCAACGTCCTTCACAAGGAGTGGGCACACAAACTCTCGCCGGCACCATGAACAAATTCCTTCCCTGACCTTATATTATATTTTCCTTTTCCATACTCTGTACAAGGGTAAGTGAAAAATAAATAATAATTCACATTTGTGTGACACATATTTACAGGGGCATATCCAAAAAAAAGCAAAAGCTTGTGGTGAAATACCTTAAATGGTGCGTGCCCTCGAACGTTCCACCTGGCCAGCCGATTCGTGAAAGACTTGAGCTAAACTTCCCCTGGCCAACCCCACAAGAACGTGGGAATAATTATTGTAACTACGATATCAAGATTCATCGACTTGTAAGCAGTGCAAAACATATTAAGAGAGACCAGGAAAAAAAAAGCCCGTCAAAATGAGGGGTGCACAAAAAATCAACAGAACACAGAGGGTGACAATACACACAAAGTCATGGATTACGTACGATTAATTATTTGCAACAAGGGAATGCGAAACAGACAGATCGAAACAGGATTCCAAACATGAACGGCGGGATTTCTGTGATGTGCTTCAGGTGTAAATGCGAAATGCACAAACATACGGAATATATCAGCACAGCCTTGATTGGTCCCAAAATTAAAAATTACAAGCCGGGAGGCGACGATGGTTCGCGGGTATTATTGAACAATGCCACTATAGGTACAATTGAGTTAGTGGAAGCTTTTGAGGAAGCCCTACCGTAAAAACCTATCTCTTCCGTCAAAATTGACCAAATCAAATCGGATTTTTTAAATGTTGTACTTATGGACATTGTGCACAGCTTCGAGGAAATGAAATTGCGAGAAAAAAAACAGAGAAAAAAAAAATGAAATAAATAAAAAGTTCAACTCGGCGTGGCTCCGCCCACAAGGGGCGTGGGACGCCCCACATACAAAAAGACACAACAAGACCATGATATCTAGCTTGTGTCCAAGTTTCATCAAGATCGCATCAAACGTCATGGAGCTATGCTCTGGAGAGAGTCACAAACAGACAGACAGACAGACACACACACACAGACAGACACACAGACACAACGAAAATAGTGGTCACTGCTGGCGCCCGCGAACCAAAAAACGCAGGTGGTGTACAAGTACAGCCTTGTTCGCTTCCAAAATATTTTTTCAAAACGCAGGCAGTGTTTGTGTGCAGACCGCTGGCCTGATTGTTCGATGCCTCGGAAAAAAAACAAATCTGGTTATGTAATGAAGCTAAAACGTAGTTACTTCTTATGTGAATATATAATACTGCACAATGTTTATCATGTTTACACAGCTTGGATAGATTCCGATTCCAGTGGGCCATGAAAGAACGATCCTATAGGCCGGAAGGCTTGAAGCCTGGGGCCTATGCAAACTGTATGCCTGAGCATGCCTGCGATGCCGATGGGCTGCAACATATTGACATTTGATGATTTTAGGTTACTTTTGGTCTTTTTGACATTGAAGAGAAAACTTATCGGGAAAGCATGGCAATTGTGAATATAACACTTCTGGATAAAACAACGTATTGGGCCTAACAGAGCAGCAAAATGTCGAACATATGATTAATTTTTTTCAGGGGTGATCAGATTGCAAATTGTGGGTGGAATCACGCCAGCTGTCCAACCCAATGGTTGCAATGAAACATACTGTTATGGTTTTGCAAACTCTCACTCCCCGGTAATTGCAACCAACATAGTGAGTGGTTCCAGGGGTCGTATATTTCTTATTATATACATTAATTAGTACGTGAGAGTGGATCGTGTTTCCAAATCGAGGCATGTTTGAATAAGCCGAACAAAATGGCGGCTGAAAACTCCAGCAACCACAGAGGGCTGACCAAGGTGCCGGCACACCATCTTGGTAAGGATTATTTTGTTTATTTGTGATGAGCACCCCCGAAATTATCTTCAACAGGGGTGCTTTAATTAACCCAAACACCCAATTTTCACCCCTGAACTTCCATAGCGTTTTCTTAGTCCGCATGCAAAGTTTCAGGCTGCTAGGTTTTATAGTTTTGGAGTTATGGAGGACACACACACACACACACACACACACACACACACACACACACACACACACACACACACACACACACACACACACACACACACACACACACACACACACACAGCCTTTTATTAGTATAGATTACACGTTTCAGATAGGGTGCTCCATTGTGTCCAATGGGCTACAAAGGGAAGATGCATTGTGACGATCAGTTTGGTTTTCCCCACTTTCCTACCTTTTAATGACGTACACTCCGAAAAAGCACATTTTAGTACATGCACCATGACCACCAAGGAGCAAAGCAAGGCGCTGCATCCTAATTTGCGTACGCTGTAAAAACGCATTCAAATCTGTATGCCAGAACTGAACTGCCGGTCAACCACGGACGCACTCAACCACAATTCGACCATCATCAGAGACAACCACCTTTCCATCATTAAAGTTGACTTTATTTCCAGAACACAGTTATTCTCCACTATGCAAGTTCACCATACAAACGCTCACTCACCAATGCTTGCTCATCATTTTAACGCCAGCTCACTCATCATTATCAAACAAGCACCACCACACCCACAAGACCACCACAACGGTTACACTCACCTCCATATGAATCCTTGCCACAGCAAATGCCTCCCTGCACAAGTCCAGTGGCTGGCATCCGACAGTGCCGAGGGACGCCATGTCATGCCCGTACCTCGGTAACATGGCGCCGCATCAAGTAAAGGTTATAACTTGCTGCGCATTTGTGTGCTCGAGTTTCCGTTGTCATTGCCCTCTCGATAAGTCCATTGTACTATCCAAAATACCATCCGCAGCTCTCCAGGATATTTGCGCTGCAAACAAGGAGCGCTACATGTAGCCCCATGTTAAATGCGGAGAGCTCCTACGTATGTGTGGCTCATCCTGGAGAACAATGAAGACATCTTTCCTCCAGCTAATTCACGGAGAGCATGATGTTACTCAGAGGCTCATCTGGGCCAATGTGCAAGCCATGCTAGGAATAAAAAGTGAGGTGCATGACCTTCGCTCCCAGCAACCACGCTTGGAAGAAGCGGGGAATCACCCCCTGACCCCCGCCAGACTCCATCCCTCCCAGGCCTGATACAAAAATGTGAAGTACCTCAACTATTGGTCAGTATGGCAGGAGAACAATTCTGGAGAGAATGGGGAAGGAAGGAAGCGGTGGCACAAGACAGAAGAGCACTAGATAGTGAATCAGGTGAGTGGATCCAATGCAAAACACAGTATTAGGCAGGAGGCAAAACCAATTATTTCCTCTTCCCCTTTTCCCCCAGCAACGTGCAGTGCAGACTCATCAGTGGGTGTGGGGTAAAACAAATTTGAGGCCATTAATACCTTGCTCTGCTCTGACTCTTTCTCCCTATCTACCCCTCCGCGGTGTGAATCTGATGAGCCCTGTAATGTTAAATAAGTAAGTCTGTACAAATTAGATAGAATCGGTAAAACTCTGCTCTTTTGTCTTTTTACTTTTGGACCACATTGCATATATTTTGCTACACACCCCACATGAATTACTGTATGTTCCTGCTGTACGAATGCCTGCAAATAAACCCCTGTTTTAAATGTACCACATGCTTTTCCTCACCCTTGTAAATAAACCCTTGGTGTTTGTTCCTCTAAATCTGCTCATAGCATCTTTTCTTTCATTGGTCTAGTCGAGCAGAGTCCACAAGTATTGCTACCCTGGGAGGTTTTTACTCCAACGAATTGGCTCTATTAATTAGCCGGCGCTGCACTTCCTGTTCTGCTCGGCAGTCATCCAAGGTGCAGCGCCAAGAGGATGATCCTTGGTCAGTGAGGCTATGTCACCCCAGGTAAATGGTGTATGGCAGAGAACCCTGGAGGCCTATTCGTCTGACTGACATTTGTCATTGGTTTCAACACAGTGGGCCACCGATTTATCTGTGGCATGCCGGCCTACAGGATCGAAAGTTGGAAGGAACCCGAGGGGTCTCCCTTCGTGGCAAACATTGTAACAATACAGACATATCGTGAGGTTCGGCTAATTATATAGATATGCTGAATGGGACATTCCAAAGCTAAATTTTAATCCTACAAATCCAGTATCTGCAGAGGTCCAGATATTCTGTTTATTCAGGGGTGGAGATCAGAGAATAACACACATACTGTACATCTATACTTTCAGAGGTGTGTGTGTGTGTGTGTGTGTGTGTGTGTGTGTGTGTGTGTGTGTGTGTGTGTGTGTGTGTGTGTGTGTGTGTGTGTGTGTGTGTGTGTGTGTGTGTGTGTGTGTGCGCGTGCAGGGCCTCTGATCGGCTCTCGCAGAGCCCGCAGCTGCAGGGGGCCACCCACAAAGAGGGACCTCCCACATCAGCTTGCAGGACTTTCAAAGAATGTTGAAAGTCCAGTTGTGTAACATTGATGTTTCAAATTTCACGAGCGATGCATTCCGACCGGCTGCCAATTGCTTCACTGATGGGTTTAATGAAGAGACATATTAAATGTTGCACTTCACAAACATATTGCACATCTATCTGTAAATCTCAAGGAGGATGAAAAATACAGTGAAACACACGAAAAACAGACCTTTCATAAAAATAAAAATTTGTTGTGGAGGTTGTTGTTGTTGTTGTTGTTGTTGTTGTTTTATCCATTCCAAGGTTGGTGGGAGGTTTCATAAATGTCTCAACATAATTATTGGTTCACGAGCACCAGCCAGAGTGACCACTATATTTGTTATGTCTGTGTGTATGTGTGTCTGTATGTGTGTCTGTCTGTCCAGAGCATAACTCCGTGGACTTTGATACGATCTTAATGAAACTTGGTTATGTGTTTGATATCAATGTCTCGTGTTTTCCTGGATGAGTGCGTGCTACGCCAATTGTGGGCGGAGCCACGTCCAAAAAATAGCCATTTTTAGGGGGTAGTCGGATTAAAAATCTATCTTCTCCGAGGGAATTGACTGAATGGAATAGGTTCTTCGGTATTTGAATAGAAAAATGAATTATCTAAAACTTGTCGTTGTCCGATTTTTCATTTTCATCGCAAGGTCAAGGTCACAAGGTCAAAAACCTAGAAAATTGGGAATTTTGACATAAAAATCATATGACCACCCAAACTTTGAGAGCTTGGATGACAATATTTTTTATGCTTAATCATGAGGTCATTCCTCACCTAAAGTCTTGAAACCATTTTGCTCTATCTCGAACACCTTGCCCGTGGCGCCCCCTTCAAGTTTGTTTTTACGCTGATTTCATCAAAGTATGGGTAATCCGAGGAGTGCGAAATGCCATATCGCCGATATTGTTACGAATCTGGAAGCCATGAGCACACAACAGCCAGGTCCTATAGATCAGTTATATGGGTAAGTACGTGTTTCTAGTTGGGGTCCCGTCCCTAATCTAATGGGAATTAAATGTTCGTCCATTGCGGAGTTATTTTGATAGTCAGGGTTTTCTTTTACATCACTTACAACAACGACAACAACGCCCATCTTCGCTTTCACACAACACTCTGCTCGCGGCATTCTTCGTGCTCACACCAGCAAGCGCGCGCATGGGCGGAGTCTAACATAGGCATGGCATCCCTCTTTGGCCAATCGGCAAGGAGCGGGCGTCTCACCCGCCGCGTTTCCGACTCAACACCATCGCCATTAAGCACTTGGTCGGAGATGAGGAGGTAGGCGGAGCTACAAACGCCTCCAATCGGGACTCCGCCAAGAAGGGTGGGAGTTGCCCCGCCTACCGTGGGCCTGTCCAATGGGAGATGGCCAGGGAATCGCGCGATGGGTCTGACCAATCAGAAGGCGAGTGGCCAGGAGAAGAGGCCCCTCCCTCCTGAAGAGAAAGTGTGTGGTTGTCGGGACGAGCGAGAGGAGGTTGAGTCCCATGTGCTCGAGCGCGTCTTCTGTCTGGTCTGCGGCTGACCGCACCCTGCGCATCCGAGGCGTCTCATCCGGCACAGTACGACAAGCGATCGACCAACTCAACACGCAAGATCATCTCGTCTCGCCTCCTTTGGAATCGGCTGACTGTACCCCGCGCATCCGAGGCATCTCGTCCGGCACAGTACGACAAGTGATCGACCAACTCAACACGCAAGATCATCTCGTCTCGCCTCCTTTGGAATCGGCTGCCCTGGTTCGTCCTTTGGTGACCGGAGCTCCGGGAAGGGGTGGGTGAATGACCAGCCGCACGCTCATGGCCAGGTAGCCAGCCATTCTGACTCCCAGCCGAACTATCCTCCATGGCTGGAGAGCCGAATAAAGACCCGGCGGGGTCCATCTCTTTTCTTTGGGTGTGCGTGTCTGTGTGCGGGCCTGTCTTGTCAAGTAGAATTGTTAAGTGCTTTTGCTTGTACCTTGACTGCATTTATTATAGTCGTGACAACTCTGCCCTTACGTGCTCCCCTCGTCTCCACGATTATTGTAAAATAAATACTTCTATTGTTGAATGTTCCAGCTCGTTTCTGTGCTTCTTTCATTGGCTTAGCACGGTGCGTGTTGGGAAATTGGGAAACGGTAAATTGTGCATTTGGACCGACGGGTCTTGGTTACCATCCGCTCGGGTTATGCATGGTTCGAGCATGATAACGGCTCATTCTGCTCAAGCCCTGCCGAGGGTATGAATTCCCCGGGAGCTTTGCCGCGTGGATACTTAGGTATATTGAAGTTAGCAATTAACCCTATTCCACGAGGCTGAATTATTGGCGATTCATGGTCCTGAAAGGGACCCATGCCGTTCGGAGTTCTCTGCGAAGCACGATCTCAATTCCGGGTGTTCGGTGGAGCCGACTCTACTGCTCCACCTAGTGCTCGCGCTCGCTGCCGACACCCGGCCCCACAACAATATGACGTTATATTGTTCATGGAATGTTCCAGAGGAAGTTTTACACCAAAGGTCATAATCCTTGACCTTTGACCTTTAAAGGCCACAAAGTCAAATTTTCAAAGTTGTGGAAATCAAATCGGGTTTTTGACCTTCTTCGATGAACTAACTCCAATAAGCTATAGCACGTATCCTGTTTCCTTATTTTAATGTCCACAACATCGTTTTGTGACCTTGAAAGGTTATGCAAAGGTCAAATTTTGAAAGTTGTTGAACGAAACCGGGTTTTCAACATTTTGCAGATAATAACCTGTCACCGGTACCACATCATGTTGATCATTTTTATAACTTGGTCAAAGATAATCACATTGTCTCATCCTTGACTTCTGAAACAATCCACATCGTCAAATACCGCTCGTGAACCATTGGCGTCTTCAGACTTATCCTTACTATAATTCACGGACCAGAGTTTGTGTGTTTGTTTGTGGGTTTGTTTGTGGGTTTGTTTGTGGGTTTGTTTGTCGGGCTACTCCTCCTACAGTTCTAGCTCCATTCCATCCAGACTTACGACAGAGGATTAGCATAACCCCAATTAGTATATAGGGGTGTTTTTAGCTTTGCCGGTGATCTTCGGGAGTTGAGGGGGAGGAACGCAAATTCTCCATGTATGTGTCATGTTGCGGCGCCTCCAGATGGGGGAGGGTATAACAAATTCTCCACCATTTACAGGACAGTATTCCTGTCCCCACAATTTCCAGTGTTGTGAGGTGTTTTGAATTATGAGCAGTAGGTATATTTTTTCTTCAGGCACGTAACCCGGGTTATTTATGTTTCCTATAAGGAGCTGTCACTTGCCTATACTCTGCCCAAATAAAGACTGTTAATAATCGCAGGAATTAGTGATTTTTGTCTGTTCAGTCGATACTACATCTGTGCCCAATTTGTTGATCTCCGGGTCAGTTTCTGAGATGTTTTTTTAAATGTTCACATTTTTCGTCATTGTGGTTCTTTTAGGGTCACGTTTTTCATGTGGTATAACAGTAGGACCTGACAGTCAATTCCTAAGTCAGACAAGACAAGAAAAGAAGACTAATCAAGAGAATACATACAAGACAATAATACAAGACAAGAATACTAATCAGACAAGAAAATGTCCTTTTCTACTCTCATTTCTTTTTATATGAAAACGTCACTTTTGACGTCGTTTTTTGGGAAAATGTGACATTACAGAGAAAGAATAATGTAAAGGATACTTTTGATATGCCTTAATTCATAGAATCTAAAGCAAAAAAAACCACTTGTTTCTCTGAAGATTCATTCCAGAGTTATTGTTAGAAATGTGATTTTTCACCCTTTGATGACCTTGGCATTTGACTTAGGTCATTGTTGGCCTGATATCACACTTTGGTTGACCCATGCTACTCTCCGACCAAGTTTGGTAACAATCGGTCCAGCAATAGCCAACATATACCCATGATGGTGCGGAAACACAGATACAAACAGAAACAGACGAGAGAGCTGGTCATTCTCATATTTCGTTCAACCCCTCAAGGGGTGAGGCATGAATCGCTTCTTCGCCTGAAGATGTCACCACATTATTGGCCCTCCGATAGAAAGGGCCCACCCACGTGAGGTTTTTCAGGTGGCCACCAACATAACGAGTGAAGTGTGTGTGTGTGTGTGTGTGTGTGTGTGTGTGTGTGTGTGTGTGTGTGTGTGTGTGTGTGTGTGTGTGTGTGTGTGTGTGTGTGTGTGTGTGTGTGTGTGTGTGTGTGTGTGTGTCAGTGATTGTTATCTCCATCATATGTTCCTAGGATTCAAAGTATCCACCTTTGTGTGTGCGTCCATATATATATATCTTGTTACGGCTGTGGAAATTCGCAATACATCATAAAGGATCTCAGATTAGTTTATGCTGCTAAGTTGGTGTTAGATAGGTTTCCCCACCGTTGTTTAGAGGGGTTTCTTCATGTTCACCGGGCTGCGACCCTTTGAGATAGTGTTTTTCTTTCTCTATCATTATTTTGGACCGACAGAGCATGCTACGACCCTTTTCGCGCCAAAAAGGAGTCCGAACACGCGGAGTGAAAATGCAGACAAGGAAACCTGCGCTAGTGCGCAGGTTTTCGCACCCCTCTGCGGCGCCAAGGCTGGCATGAGAAGCGGCGAGGCGCTCGCTCCTGATTGGTGGATGCACGGCGTGGGGCGGAAAAAGGGGAGGAACCCCTCTTTCGAAGAAGCTTCTCGAAAGAAGGTGGAGCCGAAAACGGGGTGGAGCGAAGGGCGGAGCACCGCGCTATTTAAGGCGGACCGCACGCGAGGCGCGCTCTCTCTCTCTCTCTCTCTCTCTCTCTCTCTCTCTCTCTCTCTCTCTCTCTCTCTCTCTCTCTCTCTCTCTCTCTCTCTCTCTCTCTCTCTCTCTCTCTCTCTCTCTCTCTCTCTCTCTCTCTCTCTCTCTCTCTCTCTCTCTCTCTCTCTCTCTCTCTCTCTCTCTCTCTCGTTCTTGGTCTCGTTGGCGCTGGTCCACCTCTTGGGGCTTCTCTCTTCTTCTTGGTTCATGCTCCAGCGTTCTCCCTGTGATGCATGATTTCTTCCCCTGTCTCCCGGTGGTCCTGTGGAGCGATCTGTTGTTGGAGGCGCAGGCCGGTGACGAGTCCGGGCGACGCATCAGATACACGGACTGAAGGCGCAGCTCTCACGGCTGTGCGGTGCGAACCTGCACGTCTGGGCGAGGAGCGCCGGAATCAGGCACGGCCACGCTAGCTACCGTGGGGATGGGGCGTCACGACTCGCTGACCACCGAGGGGGGGGGCAGGTAACCTGCATCGGTCTCGTGGGCCTATTCGGTCAGCCAAGGCTCACGGCCATAAAGGTCCACGGACCCTGTCTACCTCCCTGCCTATGGGCAGGTCTTTCTTTTGCTTTTGTATGACTGCTGTGGCACCGTGTCCCTATAAGTAGACCTGTGTAAGTGACTGCACATTGCTCGTATTTGGTGGTAACGCTTTCTATTTTTTTAATGTACTTTGCATGACTGCCTTGCTTCTGAATACGTGTGTGTTACAATAAATGCGCTTGGTTCGAATGTATCCCATTCGTTGCGTCCTCTTTCCCCTATTGGAAATGCCATCTTGCATCGTGGAATAATTAGTTGGGTTTTGAAATACCCGTTAAATAGAATCAGATCCGGCGAGGACGGCGATAATACCCGCTCGGTTATCGCTGTAGAACGGAACGGACCGCTTAAGCGGTTCGTGTCCCAAGCCGACCTGTGCCGAGGTACGGCCCCTCGGTAGGTTACCCGCACGAATACTTTGGTATATCGATATTCAGCGAGTGACCCTATTTCGCGCGGGTAGAATACGGACTGGGCTGTGGTGAGGTTAAAAGCTCACCCATGACTGGTTCTGGCATGGTTCCAGAAAGTCACGACTGAATTGTCCGTCCGGTGGGCGACGCGGTTGTGATTAGAGGTACGCGGCCGATTGCACGCCGGCGGGCGCGAATTCGTAACAGTGGTGCCGGGAGTGATATTCGAATCCACCCCGTCTCCAAACTAAATTAACGGGAATCGGTTCAGGGGTGTGTGGAGTGACCCTCGATTCCCACCAAACACGAGCTTTAA
>NC_140961.1:43809563-43897063 GCF_056783735.1 Eptatretus burgeri
ATATATATATATATATATATATATATATATATATATATATATATATATATATATATATATATCACTCTATAGTGCCCCAAGCCTTTGTAGCTATGTGAAAGGTAATATTAAATGATCCCTGACCCTATTCCTTAGTGCAGTGTTTCCCAAACGTTTTTGAGCGCGACCCAAATCCGGGTGTGGTGAAAATCTCGCGACCCAAGCTTCAGTCAGCGTCCTTTTCCACGAAACATAATATCATAATAAAATCAGACAACCAGCGCTAAATACATACTATATTAGTGCGAGGTGTAATTGCAGCTTCGTCTGCATGATGTCTTCGATGCGGGGCTCGATCTTGCTGAGCACAATGCGCATGTCGTGGCCGGGGTCGAGGCAATTGGGCGCCTTGGTGTTGATGACCATCAGCACCGAAAAGCCTTGCTCGCACAGATACGTGGTCGCAAACGGGAGCAGAACATTCATGACTTCGGTGCCGATTATGGGCTTTTCTTTCTTGACCACAGTCCAGAACTCTCCAAGTGACGCTTTGGCATAGAGTTGTCGATGGAACTCGTCATGATGCAGCTCGATGAACTCTTCCTGCAGTCCATGGACATCCTCAGACAGGTCGTCAACCTTAGCCTGGAACGGATTCCTGATCCAGTGCTGGGATGCCAGATCTCTGTCCGGGATGTAGCGATCAAACTCGGTGATCAGGTTCTCCAAATGGTTCACCAGGACAGGCTTGATCGCATCGAGCGCTCCAATCTCATCGTCCTCCCATTCCTCCAAGTACTCGTTCAATGACGGAAACGCCGCTGTTCTTCCGCGCTCCAGTTTCCCATTCCAGAGCAGCAGCTTTTCCTTGAAGGCTGACAGTTTCTCGGAGAGCGTGATGATGTTTGATCCCTGCCTTGCATGGATGTGTTCAGTTCGTTCACTGAGGTGAAGACGTCGTTGAGGTAGCAGAATTTGAGCATCCAGGGCTTCTCATGGAACCGGATGGCATGGCGATGGTTCTTCTCGTTGAGGAATATCTGCAGCTCTGTTCGTAGCTCCACGACATGACGCAGGACCTTGCCACGTGAGAGCCATCTCACACTGGAGTAGAAGAGATGTTGGAATTCAGACCTGAAGTCAACACACATCTTCTCGAACAGGCGAGAGTTCACGGCGCTGGCTTTGACGAAGTTGACAACGGCGACAACCTCCTGCATCACTGCCGAAAGATCCGGCGACAGATGTTGCGCAGCAAGGTTCTCGCGATGCAAAAGGCAGTGGAAAATTCTGACGTTCGGATTGACTTGCTTGACTCCCGCAGTGATTCCCTGTCGAACACCAAGCATCGCGGGAGTGCCGTCGGTGCACAGGCTGACACAGTTTTCCCAGCTCAGGCCTTCTTGTTGGAAGTTGTCCATGACGTTGAAGATATTGGCGCCAGTTGTCGTCGTTTTCATTGGCGTGCAGAATAGAAATTCTTCCTTGAGATCCGTCTCACCCTCGTACCTCCTGAAAATCATGAGCTGGGCGTCGTTTCCGACATCCGTCGACTCATCGAGTTGGTAGCTCCATTTTCCCGCCTTCTTCATGCGGGCCACCACCTGGTCCTTCATATCTAGCGAAAGGTCGACGATGTGGCTGCGAATCGTGTTGTCGGATAGCGAGATGGACTGCATTTTCTTGGCCGCGTCATCGCCGCAGACGAGTCTGGCCATGTCCATGGTTGCGGGCTTGACGAGCTGTTCACCAATTGTGTGCGGCGTCATCTTCCTTGCGATGGGCTGCGCGATGAGGTAGGATGTCAGCGTCGCTTGCTTGGCGGCCAAAAGCGCTGGATTCGTCGCCGGCTCAAACCGGCTCCGCTTCAGAGCCGCTTCTCGGCGCTCGAAAAACTCACGATTCTTGTTGACGTGCTTCATCGCCAGATGCCTCTTCAGTTTGTTTTCCTTCAGCGATTCGTTGGACAGCACTTCGAAGCACAACACACATTGTGGCTTCACAGAACCACGATCACTGATAGAAGTGAAGCCCACATCCAAAAATGCTTGCTTGTAGGAACGCTTTGCCATCCTGCAAAACGAAATAGGCGACTAGATCAGTTAGTGGAGTCAGTGTCAAGGCTAACACAAAACACGCAACGCAATGTGGAGCAGAAAACTGCGCTGTGCAGTCCAGCCAGCAAGGCAGATCACACAAAACAGCGTCTCGACTTGTTGGTCAGCCAATGTGAAGTGACCGGACTGAGTTCGTCACCTCACGAAATTACTTCGGTTGCAGAGAGAGCGAGTAATTGGAAAGGCGAGCTGGCGAAATGATTGGCCTGCACTTAACCGTTTTGGGTGGGTACAAAGTACTGAACGGTACTGAACGGCAAGAGTAGGTAGAAACGGAAATGTCGCTGCACCTCAGGCTGAATTATTGAGTGGAACGGTACCAAACGGCACTGTCCTACAATGTGGCGTTTGCGCGATTGCCTTTTACCCGCTTGATTTATAAAAAATGTTTTTTTTGCCAGGGTCCTCGCGACCCATTCTTGGACCCTTCGCGACCCACAGTTTGGGAAACACTACCTTAGTGGGTCGAGGAAGAGTTTGTTTCATGCCCCAACAAAAAAGAAATAGAAAAAAAATTTTGATTTCTTCAAAATGCCAAAAGGATTAGAACAGCACCGGGTAACGCCGGGTACCCCTGCTAGTATAGAATACTTTTGGGGACAATGCCCCTCACGGGAATTGTGGGAAATTTTGGGTTTTTTTAATGGCGGGCAGGGGGGAACATTAATGGTGTCCAAACTTGCAGGAAAATCATTTCTGTAATATATGGATGATACTTTGTGCTGACTGTACAGATCTAAAAGCTCTGTCACAGCTTATTTCATCCAAGTAAGTGTCTTACATACATAAAAAAGAAAAAGAGCAATCAAAGATTGCAGACTCTCGCCAGCAATTGCATTGAGTGGTGTATTTTCAATATGGATACAAACAAACACAACATAATAGTGACCGAAGCTTTTCGCACTGCACTCCTCAGGGTAAGATCGCAGCAAGTGAAGGAGGATCTTACCCTGAAGAGTGCAGTACGAAAAGTTTCGGTCACTATTATGTCGTGTTTGTTTGTATCCATATTGAAGTTCTGTAGTACCAAACATCTGGTGTATTTTCATAGGATTTATGATAAATCCAATATGGCTGCCAAACCACGTGACCAATGACATTTGTGTGAACCTTTTGTTCCTAATGGATAGGTGTTCATACATGTAAAGTTTCGACTCGATCTGTTGAGCCACTTCAGAGATTTTTGAAGGTTTAAAAGAAAAAAAAAAACAATATGGCTGCCGAATCACGTGACCGATGACGTCATGATTTTTTTTTCTATTGACCATTTTATCCTGAGATGACCCTCAATAATTTTCATACTGATCGGATGTGGCGTTCTACATATGCAATTATGACGTCATACCGAAGGCACCTATGATGTCATAAAAAAAAAATCACACTCATTCCCCATGAGGAGTACTTGCTCTGTGCCAACTTTCAATTTTTTCCTTTGTGCCGTTTCAGAGATGGAGGTCCAAAGTTTTTCCGTTTTTCCAATATGGCTGCCACACCAAGTGACCTATGACGTCATGATTATCATGAAAACATTTTACATGAGAAGTTGCACCAATGGTGAAAATTTTGTCTCAATCTGACAAGCGGTTGCGGAGAAAAACATGAAAGTTCTGTGCAGACAAACAAACGGACCCAAATGCAATACCCTATCCTTCGGCGAGGGTAACTGGAACAGCACTCAGTGGAGCGCATACCTCTGCCAGGCTAAACAGTTTACATTTTTATCCCACTAATAGGCTAGATCTGAATACAGACTTGAACCAAAATCGAATCGGCCTGTTCTTGTTACCTTCCACTCATCCACAACTTTTTGAAATACCATACTATAAGTCGTTTTTGGCCCCATCTCTCAAAAGTGAAGAATTGCTTTAAAATATTTTTTTTAATTCTCGTATCCGAAGCCGGATCTTCACCAAAATCGAATCAATTCGTCCTTGTTACAAACCCAACCTATGCACTACGTTTCATCCGAATCCGTCGACAACTTTTTGAGATGTCCTGTTCATAGACAGACAAACAAGCAGACAGGGGTGAAAACATAACCTCCCCAGTGGTGGAGGTAGCAACAGCTACATGCTATAAAAGATCAATTTTTGTGTGTTTTACTTCATTTTACATCCTCATTGAGATTCACAAGTACAGCATGTTGATTAAACCCGTCAGCTAAGTGATAGGTGGGCACACGCGTGCAACGGTGACATGGGGAACCAGCATTATCTACAACAGCGGTGACATGATGAGCCATAATTCATGACACTCTCGCTGAAGGCTTTGTGTACATCATAATAAGCTGTGGATGGCAAAGGAAGCCCTTGAATCTACAGAGAATTCCAAAGTGGCCGTGGGCTTTCGAGGCCATTGTGAACATACAGTATGATCTGCCCAAAACAGGTTTCAGCTGATAAGCCCAGAAAATCTTGAAGTTGTAACTTTCTCATGCATAGGCTGAACACATATATATAATTTGGTGGATTTACCTGCCAGTCCTAGTGGAGGGACAAAGTGAGAATATGGATGTTTCTTTCATGAAAAGACACTTTCCAGATGCAAATTTATTCTGCACAGAGTGGAGTTGTCTGCAAAGTGGTACAATTGATTTTCCCATGACAAAGACTTGCCACTGATATATTTTAAGAACACAGTTTTTGATCTTGGAAGACTCCCTTGAGAGACACCGTCTCTTGAAGGAGAGCATGCAATATAATTCTGTGGCAAAGCAAACCGCCGTTTGTGAGCATCGGTTTTGACAACCTTATTTTAAACCAGAGTCGTGTTGACAGTTTTCTATAATGCAGGAAGATGGCCCTCAAAAATAATTGCAAAAGAGCAGAGAAGCAAGAGTAGACAAAGCAGATGAACAATTTTTGAGTACGAGAACACAAATATCATCAGGAACAGTTGAGGCAGAGGAGGAAAGGCAAACTTGTAGGCAAAGGCATGTCAGTATCTGAGGGCCATGAAACCAGTAATATATCCATTTTCTCATCTGTTTCCCATAAGCAAGCATTTGTATATGCTGAGCACCTTCTTCCAATGACTATTTAATTACTCAAGCAAGCCATTGGAAACTGGATCAGACAGCATCAGCTCACATGTCATAAAAAGCTGCTCTGCTGCTCTTGCACTTCCTCTCTCCACCTTTTCCACCTGTCATTTACCCTAGGTCATCTTCTTTCTGCTTGGAAATCAGCCAACACCACAGTATTACATAAAAGGTGCAAAAACTGATCCCCTTAACTACAGACCAATCGGCTTACTTTCAATCATCAGCAACATCATGGAATCCATCGTCGAAGTTGACATAGAATTATTCCTTTTCTCCAACATCCTCATCTCAGATCATCAATTTGGATTCAGACCTGGTCACTCTACTTTGGACATGCTGCTTCTACTCTTCCAACAACGGATGGAGGCCCTCAATATTAGACGAGTTCACGGCTGACTCTCTGGACATGTCTCAAGCTTTCGACACAGTCTGGCATCCTGCCTTGCTCTACAAACCGTCTGCCTATGGAATCCAAGGCCAAATGCACTCTTGGACAACTGACTTCCTCCACTCTCACAGACAACATGTGGCTCGAAACAGAATCCTTTCTTTTCCTCTCCCTGTCAAGGCTGGAGTACCCCAAGCTGTTAGGGTTAGGTTATAGGTTATTCCTAATCTTCATCAGTTATCTCACTGACTCTGGAAAATCCTCTTTATCTCTTTGCTGATGACTCCACTTTCTTCTGTGACATCCCTCATCCCTCTGACAAACAGACAGCAGCCTCTTCCCTCTCCTCAGACCTTGACAAAAATTACAAACTGGTCAAAGACTTGGAACATGGGTCTCACAGGTCAGGTCAGGTATGGGAGCATGCGGCAGAGCAGGGCATCTGTTCTGGGTCTCACTCTCAGCCATGATCTCCCTTGGGCAAGCCACATTTCAGAGTTGACGTCCAAAGCCAGACCAGACTGGGTGCCTTTTTATTGTAATTTAAAATGTCTCCTTATTTCGGCTAATTTGCATTTTTATTTTATATATTTATTTCAATGAATAATACACATATTCATGTAATTTTACCTGACTAGTAGAGTACCCACCATACGGGCAATCTTGTTTCAAGCATGCAACACGTTCTTCTGATGCATACCTTTATCTGGGCAATGTATAGACAACTGACAGCAGTGTATACGCAAAAAAATAACCCAGGTTACATGCATGAAGCAAAAACATACCCACTGCTTACAATTCAAAACACCTCACTGGACTGGAAAACGTGGGGATAGGAATGCTGCACTGTAAATAGTGGAGACTTGTAATACCCTCCCCCACCTGGAGGCAGTGCGACACGTTACACATGTACACAGAGAATTTGTGTCCCCCCTACCCTCCCCTCCCAAGACTACCGGCCAAGATTAAAAAAAAAATCCCATACATGAATTGGGGTCATGCTGATCCTATGTTGCAAGTCTGGATGTAATCTGCCCAGTACTGCAGGAGTGCGTGACAAACAAACACACAAACACCAGTCCATGAATTATAGTTCGGATTATTATTTGCTTATCTGGTAATTACATTCCAGATAAGGAATGGTCATCATGCACTGTCCGTCCGTCCGCCTCCTTTTTTGACTTTTCGGGCCAAACCGCTGGGCCGATCCGGCTGGAATTTTGCAGCAACTTTCTCTCCTGCCTGGTAACAGGAGTTGCAAAGCTCGTTCCGGTCACATGACTTTAAGTAGATCAAAATGGCCGACTTAGTAAATTTTTTCAAAAATCTTCTTCTCCATACCCACCAGTCAGAATGCTACCAAATTTGGGTTCCAACATTAGGACAGGGTCCTGATGTTAAATTGTGTTGGTCATGTCAATCATGTGACTGGAAGGGTGTCAAAATGGATGATCGAGTCAATATTGGGGAAAATCACGTAAGTTCCTTCATCAAATCTTCTTCTTCAGACCCACCAGTCAGAAAGCTATCAAATTTGGGTTACAAAATTAGGACAGGGTCCTGATGTTAAATTGCAGACGCTATGCTGATCACATGACCGGAATTGTCAAAATAGTGTTCTGGAAATTCCTTCCAATCTTCTTTTCCTGATCCAGTCAGAATGCGACCAAATTTTGGTTACAACAAGAGGCCAGGGAAGGAATGTTAATTGCCAAAATCAACACGATGAAATGACCAGAAGTGTCAAAATGGCCGACTTCGTCAAATTTTGGTAAAATTGCATAAATTCCTTCAAACATCTTCTCATGCCTGGTGTTGGCTTCATGGTTTTGATGGTGGGCTTGGGATCCTAGGATCGTGAGTTCAAATCCCCCTTGGTTGTTGAATTAATACCAGGTGGGGTTGACTATGCCTGTCATCATTCCGAGGTCAGCAAAATGAGTGCCAGCTTGCTGGTATCCTGTGTCGGAGTGGCGACCCGTCCAGGATTGTGTACAATAGCAAAGGAGACTGCTTTGGCAACACCAATGTTCTGCACAGAGTATGGTCCCAATGGATGAATGGATCTTCTTCTTCCAACCCACCAGTGAGAATGCAACACAATTTGGATTGCAACATGAGGATAGGGTCCTTTTGTGAAATTGCGGAGGCCATTTTAATCACGTAACCAGAAGTGCGTAAAAAATGGCAGTCGTGCAAATTAGTTCCAAAATCTTCTTCTGTAGACACACCTGTAAGAATACTCACAAATTTCAGTTGAAACATCATGGTAGGGTAGGGATGTTGATGAAATTGTGGAAGTCATGTGGATCACATGACCAGAAGTGTGTCAAAATGGCCGACATTGTCAACTTTTGGGAAAAATCGCATTAATTCCTGTTCTAAATCTTCTTCTCCAAACCCACTCATCAGAATGCCACCAAATGTGGATGACAACATCCTGACAGCACGAAGTTCCTTGACTTTGCAAGTCCTTGAATTTGTCGGGTCAGGTCAGGTCATGTCAGATTAGATCTGTGACTTGCAACAGGAACCATGTAAACCTGTATCAACCTGTTTCATGGTCGGGTTATCGGCGACAAAACCATCTCCCCGGCTACGTTTCCTGGAGAGGAGGGTGTATGATATGGACACAGCAGGATTAAAAACAAAACCTGACAAAGGGCAGAGGAGCCAATTGTGAACCAACAGCCAGCCACTTCTAGTTCCCAACTGTGTCTGTGGACGTCCTCCTGCAGTTGGGTTACTTTTTTGAAGAGGTTGGTTGTAGGATTTGCACACCGGCCACCATAAAACCTTTCACCCTGCAAAACACAAGAAAATTGAAAACCCACTCCGTGGTCATACCTCCTGCACAGCTGCCCTTCACAGGACAGCTCACCGGATTACGAGATTGGGGCAAATCCTTCAGGACCCCCACTATTTGATGATGGGAGGAAAAACATGGTGTAACCTTCCCGAGTCAGATTGCGGTCGTGTATGTTGGGGTGGTGCTGAGGTGTCATCCACCAGACGGCGGTCTCCTTGGATTAACCTGAGGGGGTGGCTTCAGGAGGACGCCTGGAATATCCTATCCCGAAGAGAGGATGATCACTGTCTCTGCTATCATCTGAGCTCAAGCGTTTGAGCATCGGTATTGCAGCACTCTCTGAGGTTCGGAGACCGGTGAGTGGCGAGATCATGGTGGGTGGTTTAATCTACTATTGGTCTGGTCACTCTGATGGTTACCATACTATGTTACAAATGTGGTATATCTTGTTACTCTGATGATTTCTATACCTGTGTCCAATAAGCTGACTCCAATGATAATTGAGGTAACACCGGTGATCGAGCGTATTATGAGACTAAGGATTCGTCACTCCTTGGGTGTTGTTTCCCTGGTCTCTGGATATGCTCTGACTGAGGCGCGTGATCTCACCATGAAGGATGCATTCTATGCCACGCTCGAGTCTGTAGTTGATCAGTGCCCTAGGCAAGATACTCTTCTAATCTTGGGAGATTTCAATGCATCGAATGGAACTGATAGGGATGATTATGCGACATGTGTTGGTCCCCATGGGTCTGGAACTATGAACCAGAATAGCACCAAGTTCCTTGACTTTGCAGGAAATCATGGACTTAGGGTGGCTGATTCATGGTTTTAGCGCACACAGGCTCATCCCTGGACTTGGTATTCCAACGCCGGTGGTGTGCCAAAGGAAATTGACCATGTGCTTGTTGATGGTTACTGGAGGATAATCCAGAATTGCAGTTTTTTATTTTTTTATTTTTTATCCCTTGTCGAGGCTCGAATGAGAGCGAACACACAACTCACAGAAAGGGGGCATGAGACGAGGGGCGGGAGTGGAAGGGACAAAACAGTGGGGAACAGACACATTAGGTGAACTGTGGAAGGGAGAGGGATGGGGATAAGACGGGGAACATGGCGAAGAGAAGATGGACATTACAGGGACTTTCAGGAAGGAAAGCAGGGGAATTGAAGGAAGTGGGCTTGGGTGGATTATCGGGGGTAGAAAAGATCGAGGATTTGGATGGGGAAAGATAAGAGGTGGTGGTGAACAGCTGTTTTGAAAGCCTGAAGGGAAGAATGGGAAAGAATAGAGTGAGAAAGTTTATTCCAAAGGCGGGAAAAAAGAGGAATGAAAGAGTGAAGATGAGCAGTGATTCGTGATTTTGGTAGTTTTACCAGAAGGGGGTTGTTGGCGGACCTTGAGCGCCCTGTGGAAATGTGGTGGGGACAAATCGCAGAGAGAGCGGGGGGGGGCAAGACTGGAGAGGAGTCGGTAGAAGACAGAAAGACCACCGATCAACCTGCAGTGATTGAGTGAGAGGCCCAAAGACTCAGCTTCATTGCGGGAGATGCCGATGATCTTAAATGCCCTGGTTTCAACAGCGTGAAGCCGAGAAAGGTGGGAGGCAGGAGCACCAGCCCAGAGGGGAGAGCAGTACTCCATCAGGCTACGGACAAAAGCTTTGTAAGTGGTCAGGAGCTCAAGAGGGCCAAGGAAGGACTTTGCACGACGGAGGATTCCCTTTCGGCGACTGGCTTTTGAGGCGAGGTTGGAAATGTGACTTTCCCAGGAAAGGTCATGGCAGATAGTGAGACCCAGAAGCTTGAAAGAAAAGACTTCTTCCAGAGGATTGTTGAGAAAGTGGATGGGAGGGGTTTTCTAAAAGGTCCTTTCGAAGAGACATAGTGAGATTGTGAGATTTGTCCGGATTGAAAGACATGTTCCACGTGTTGGACCAGTTTGTGATTTTATCCAGATCTGCAGTGAGCGAAGAAGCTGCTGCTTGCGGTCTGAGGGATGACAGATGGTACGGCAGAGGGTGGAGTCGTCGGCAAAGAGAAATAGAGGATTTTCCAGAGAGTCGGAGAGATCATTGATGAAAACCAGAAAAAGAACAGGGCCCAGAACGCTACCTTGAGGAACTCCAGCCTGCACAGGAAGAGGGGATGAAAGAACTCCATTTAGGGCCACACGTTGACTGCGACAGGAGAGGAAGTCTGCGAGCCATGAGTGGAGATGGCCTTGAATACCATGGGAAGAGAGTTTGGTGAATAGTGCAGGATGCCAGACTGTGTCAAAAGCACGTGATATGTCCAGGGATACGGCTCGGATTTCCTGTCTGGCATTGAGGACCTCCATCCATTGATGGGAGAACAGAAGCAGCATATCCAGGGTAGAGCGACCTGGTCTGAAACCAAATTGATGATTGGAAATCAAGCCATTGGAGAAGAGGAAGGATTTCATGTCTGAAGCGATGATGGATTCCATCACCTTGCTGATGATTGGGAGAAGGCTGATTGGTCTGTAGTTACAGAGATCTGTTTTTGCACTTTTTTCTGCAGGGCAGTGATGTTAGCAGATTTCCAAGCAGATGTCAGATGACCTTGGGCAAATGAGAGGGTGAAAAGAAGAGAGAGAGGGTGAGCAAGAGCAGAAGAGCAGGCTTTGAGGACACGTGGGCTGATGCCGTCTGGATTGGTTGCAGAATCTGACTCGAGGTTTGAAAGCAAGCTCTCCACCTTGTCACGAGAAAAGGATACAGAGTCCAGGGACAGTTGGGTGCGACTGGGTATAGTGGGTAGAGAAAGTGATGGGTTTAGGACACAAGATTTAGCTGCAAACACCGAGTTTAGACATTCAGCTTTATCACGTGTGGTATCAGCAGTGCGGCCATTTGAGGTAAGGGAGGGGATGGAGGGGGAACATACACCAGAAACAGATTTGATTAAACGCCACCAGGATTTTGAGGAGGGAGAGAGGTTTGAGAGTTCAGACTTGAGATGAGAAAGATGTTGTTTTCTGGCTCTCCTGAGGGTAGATACACACTTGTTCCGAGCTTTCTGGAAGGAACTGAGATTGCCCTCAGTTGGGTTTGCTTTCCATGAGGCAAAGGCAAGTTGTTTCAGGACAACTGCCTCGCCACAAGCTTCAGTAAACCAATGGCGGGAGGAAGGGTAGGACAACTGAATATGAGAGGGGATAAATCTGTGCATGAGGCAGAGCAAGTTTCTTTGAAAGAAATCCCAGGATGAGTTGATGTTTGAGAAAGTCGTGATAGGAAACCAGTCTGTAAGTTTGATGGCTGCTCGGAGACCCTGCCAGTCAGCTTGAGTGAAATGCCAGACTCGACGGCGGTGAGGTGGTTCTCTGATAACAGCCAGAGATATGTCCACTTTAACAAGGACGTGGTCAGAAGAACCAATTGGAGCAAAGGAAGAGCAGCAGATATTGTCAGGGAAATTTGTCAAAATCAGATCCAGAAGAAATGGAGTACCACTGGTTGAGATCCGGGTCGGGAAGTTGACCGATTGAGTCAGTCCCAATGAGTCGCAGAAAGCTTTTGCTGAGGTGCCATGGCAGGTGAGAGAGGTACCCCCACCTAGCCAACTGGCGTGATGACAATTGAAGTCACCACATAAGAGGAAGAGAGAGTTTGGATGAGAAGATAGAAGATGGTCCATGTTTTCGGATAGTGAGGTGTAGATGGAGTCATCACTGTTCGGTGGACGGTACAGTACACATATAAACATGAGGTGGGAGTGGAGGGGAACCCGAAGCCAGAGGTATTCCTGGGGGTGTGGGGGAGTGAGAGCATTGCATGGAGAGTAAGGAATAGAGTCTTTGATGAAGAGAGCAACACCTCCACCAGGACGAGGCTCAGATCTGTCATACCATAAGAGGGAGTAACCGGGGAGAGATACTTGGGAGTCAGACACGTCTTGGGAGAGGAAAGTTTCTGTTTGGCAGATAATGTCTGGTTTGTCAGTGGCAACCTGTATGGAAAGATCTGAAAGGTTTGAGCGAAGGCCCCGGATATTTGAGGTCCACACTTTTAATGAAGAGGTAGGGGAGGAGGCTTTGGGTGCACGAGGTGGAGGGGGAGGGGGAGGGGGAGGGTAGGACAAGGGATGAGGGGGGAGGTAAGGAGGGTTGTTGAAAGAGTGTGGGGTATTGCAGAATAGCGAGGGGAGGGGGCCGAATGAGGAGGAGAAAAGGCTCTGTGGTGCTGGGGGAGAGGGGGGACAAGAGACAAGGAAGAAGGCAGTTGAGGTTTTGAGGAGGTGGAGTGAAGAGATGGAGGTGAGAGGGCAGTGGAGGGAGGCAGCTTGGTGGATGAGAGGGGGGGCAACTTTGAGAAGGATGGGTGAGGGGGATGAAAAGTGGTAGAAAGGTGAGGGGGGAATTTTTGAGAGAGGTGAGAGGGAGGCTTGGAGGGAGAAGAGTGGGATGGTTGCTTTGAGAGTGAGAGTGAGGGGTGAGGGGGTGAGTTGGCACTGAAGTTGGAAAAAAAAGAATGGTTGATGGAAAGCGAGTATCCATGGCAAACTGTGGTTTTTAAAAGTTTTAGGTCAGAGATGCGATTTTACACAATTCTTGATGGATGCAATGAAGGCGAATTCAGAGAATGGAGAGAAGAAGCGCTGTAATAGTTGGATTTTTTAGGCAAGGAATGAAGGAGAGCCGAAATGAGAGCAGTCTGTTAAAATAGCAGAAGAGTAGTGCATTGTGAAACAGTAAAGAGTACCACATGTGTGAGAGAGGAAGATGAAGCATTATAAGATCGTTTTTGTTGTTAATATTAATGTTTGAGAGAGTTCAACAGATTAGGTCATGGAAGTGTAGAAAAAAAATCGAGGAAGAAGACGAGGAGGAAGTTAAGAGGAAGAAGAAGAAGCAGAATCGGGAGAAGGTGAGCGTGTTGTTGTTGTTGTTGGCGTTTTATTTATTTTTGACATAAGAAAGAGATTAGTTGGGAGAATGGGGGATGTTTGGAAAGTGGGGAGGATGAAAATTGAAGGTAATGGGGAGGATAGAAATTGAAGGTAATGGGGAGAAAAAAAACAAAAAAACAAACAACAAAAAAAAAACGATCGAACATCGAGTGGAACCGGTAGGCCTCAAGCCTAGGCCAAGGCCTAGGCCTCAAACACCAGGTAAGAACGTCGACAAAAATACTCACAAAATAGCACGATTTTTGAAACAAAACCGAACTAGGAACACACAGTAACATGTCGGTGAGAAAATTAAACAGTTAAAACGGGACAAATAACGACCGGAAACTTAACTTTGAGAATGTCAGCAGGGAGCCCCGAAGGAGACCTCTCGTCGCTCCAAACCCAGAACCCAAACTCCAGTGTCTCGAGGAGTGCTCAGTTCCTCAATATCGACCAGAGACTTGTGGTAGCAACTCTGAAGTTGCAGCTTAAATCCGAGAGCATAGTACCATCCCAGCCCTGGCTAGATGTTGGAAAGTTCAAGGATGAGAGAGAGGGTCGCTGAGGAGTTTGGAACAGGCCGAGTGGGGATCTGGGTGCTTTTGGGAATCTTGAAGAGTTGGGGAGTGCCTTCAACTCCACCATCCTTGATGCTGCCGGTGGAGGTCTTGGAACTCACCGGAGGGCGAAGAAGAATTTTGTCTGTCAAGGGACACTGGATACCATTGACCAGAGTCGCAGAGGCAGGATTATTGGCAGAGCTGAGCTGTTCATGGAGTTGAGGTGTAGAACTGTATGTGTGCTGATTGTAGACAACAACGCCTCGATGCAAGGAATCTGTGAGGGGGTAGAGCATTACCTGTGGTTAAGTGATTCTCGGCCAGCTTACAGGAGAATTCACGCATTGCGTCCCTCCAAACCCATCCCTCAGTGTGCTGCAGTTAGAGCGGAGCGTGGTGGGTTCTTGACAGAGGAGTCCGAAGTGAAGGCCCGCTGGGCTGGTTACTTTGAGCAGCTGTACCAATCTGATCCACCAGCTGAGTTGGATGTCAGAGGTGTTTTCTCCCTCTTGCTGACACTCCAATCAACAGTGATCCACCTTTATTTGTGGAAGCACAGGCTGCGGTGAACCGGTTGAAATGGGGTAAAGTTCCAGGGATCTGTGGTATCAATGCTGAACTTCTCAAGGCTGGTGGAAATGCTGGACTCATATCATTGCATGCAGTTTTGTGCTCTGCCTGGAACACAGGCATCATCCCAAGGGATTGGAGGAGGAGCCTTGTGGTCCCTCTCTGGAAAGGGAAGGGTGATCACCAGGACTGCAACAACTACCGAGGGGTGATGCTGCTCTCAGTGCGGGCAAGGTTTTTGCTTGGATAATTCTTGATAGGGTTCGCCACCAACTGCTTGAGCACCAGCGTCCAGAGAGTCAGGTTTTATACCAAAGAGGTCAATGATTGACCATATCCTTTTCCTTCTGGTCCTCACCAAATGCAGACGTGAGTTTTGACAGAGGCTACTTGCAGCCTATGTTGATCTCTGCAAAGCGTTTGATTCAGTGAATTGGGATGCCCTCTGGAGGATTCTTGGTCTTCTTGGGGTGCCACCAAACTGATCAATCTGATGTTGAAACGATACTCTGGTGCTGAGAGTGCTGTGAGATGTGGTAATACCATCTCTGACTTATTTGCAGTTCTGACGAGATCATCAGGGGTGTGTACTGGCATCCACACTTTTCAGCACTTGTATGGACTGGATTCTGGGTCGGATGTCAGAGAGATCAAGCTGCGGTGCATCGTTTTGGAATTTCAATATCTCTGACCTTAATTTCACAGATGATTGACTCATCTTTGTGGTGACTCTGGATATCTTTTTGGGTGCCCTCAAGGTGCTGAATGAGGAGTTGGAGCCCATGGGATTACAGGATTGCTGGGTCAAAACGAAGACCCAGACTTTCAATGACATCTTAGTTGCTTCAATCTTGTCTGTACTGGTTTGTCATGAGGATGTTGAGGTCACGGAGAGATTCACTCACCTTGGCAATGATATTCACGTATCTGCTGGCTGTGAGCCAGAGGTTAATGGACATCTGGGCCGGGCCTGGGGAGTAATGGATTCAGGATCATCGGGGGTGGCGCTATTGGCCCTTGTGCAGGAGGATGAAAGTCCAAGTCTTCAGGTCCTTGTTGCTTCCAGTATTGCTCCACAGATGTGAGATTTGGACTCTGACCAGGGATGTGAGACAGAGACTTAATTCCTTTGGGACCAGGTCTCTTTGGAGAATCCTTAGCTATCGCTGGTCGGATTTTGTGTCCAATGAGCGGTTGCCGAGAGAGACTCAAATGAGATTTGTTACCTACATAGTCGTGAGGATAGTCCATAGATAGATAGATAGGAATCCCTTCGAGGAGGATAGTCCAGATTTGCTAGTCCAAGACACCAAGGAGATTGCCGATCCTGCAGTGATTGAAACTGTTCGCACTGCCAAGCAGATTGGACAAGAACAGTTTCAGGCATACTCAAAGGATTTCCTCATCGACAGAACCAAGACTATTGACAAACCTATAAAGAGGAACAAACTCCCCCTCTTCGGAACAGACAGAAGACCAAAAGCACCCAAAGGAAAGGAAGGATCTGTGAAGAATGATATGGCCTTATTTGCAAGGCTCTACATAGGCTGCCAGAACTGCGATGGGAACCTGGACAAGTTCTTCTGTCATGAAAATCAAGCATGCCCTCCCGCGTTATCTGATTCCAGGGATCCATTGATCCATTGATTCCAAACCCATTGAATGTGATGAATATCACTTGACTCTTGTTCTCCAGGCAATAATGAGTACTTTTCAGCGAAAAGTTTCAGGAGAGCGGCAATTTACAAATCAAATAATGGCTTTTTTCCCGAAAATACTGGCTCATAATATTTGAATATGCCTTTTCATGGTCAATTTTCTGAATTTTACACTTTCCTTATATCTACCACCAATACAATAAGAAAATAAGAGCATATAGCCAATTTCACTAAAGTAGAATGGGGGCCATTTTGGAAAATGGTCGCCGAAGCTGACCAAGGCACAATCTTGGGAAGCTCCATATCTAGAATTGTTCGGAATACATTATTCAACATGTGTACCAATTTTGGTGCTTTTGTGCAAATTTGAACAATTGATCTGAAATATCAGAGTACGCTGCAGGACTAAGTTGTCCTATTTATATTTATCCATACATATGTATTTTAAAGTTTGCTTTATAATTGTAAACTTGACAAATATCAGTCCTCGGACTGCCTTGTCCAATGTTTGAAGTTCTTTCAATAAACCAAAATGATCGATTGATTGACTGATCCTCTGTCGTGCAGAGTCCTTCCTTGGCACACCTGAACTCCTATCCACCAACAAGGATTTCATCCGCAGATTGATGGAACACTGCTCTCCCCTCTGGGCTGGCTCCCCTGCCTCACATCTTGTTCAGCTTGACGCCATGGAAATCAAGGCCTTCAAGATCATTGGAATCTCTCACGAAGAAGCTGAGTCTATGGGCCTGTTACTTCACCAACGCCGACAGGTCGCTGGTCTCTCAGTCTTCGTCTGCCTCATTTCTGTTTTTTTTCAGAAATGAGGTGGAAGAGGATTCTACCCACTGCCATCTCCATCCCCCACAGTATCTGCAGGTCGCAAGTGGTTCACCAACAACCCCCTGCAGGTGAAACTGCTCACTTCCACTCATTTTATCCTCTCTTCTCCTGCTTGTGGAACCACCTTTCACACTCTCTTCAATCACATACTTCCCTCCCTGTCTTCAAGACAGCTCTCTAATCACCCCCCATCAAATGCCATCAACTCGTTAAACATCCACACCCCTCCCAAAATTTTGCTTTGGTATCCATCTTGTCCACCCCTTGCGTTTGCCCCTAACCCTCAATCCTTGTTTGTCCATCTCAGTCTACCTTCTCCCTCCACCCTGCTATTGGTGTTACCCCTTTCTCCTGCTGTTCCCTTTGTTATGTTGTGTCCTGATCTGTTCTGTGTTTTAGCTCTTCCATGAGCCTAGACCATGTATATTTTAAAAAACAGTTTGGAATGATCGAACCATTATGGATTGTAGCCAAGGACTCGTCAAGTCTGCCTTAAGGTCTCCTATGTAACATTCATGGAGATTTTTCTTTCTTTAATTTCTGGAAATATCCTTATAAAACAAGGCCTAAGGTTTATCAAAAGCCTTCCTGTTTTAATGCAGATGTGAGAAGCTTTTGGAAAAGAAAAAAAAAATGCCGAGATAGTGGAAAGCTAAACCAATATCAGAGAAGTGCATGCCTTAAAACCAGGTACCACAATGCTTTTAACCTAAGTAACTCAGCAAACCATTGTGGCCCTTAAAGGACAAGCCCATCTCAAGATGATCAGTATGCATATCTAGAACTGTTGAGGTGAAAAGCAAAGGCGTTAATGGATATGAGTGGCTGCTTTAAAAAACTCATGCTTCAGGCAAAAGGAAAACACATTCATTCTGCAGTCATAAGTGCGATGCATTTGGCGAATTTTAGGCTGGAAAGTAGACAAGTTTTGGGCGCTTATTCAGAATGGTTGTTTGGCTTCTTTCCATAGCAGCTGAGAAAACAACTCTTAAAGCTTCATGTTAGGAAAGCTCATGAACCAGATTGTCTTCCAGCCAAGACTAAGTTTGTAAATAGAGAGCTTTGATGAAACTCTGATGCCAGTTTTCCAAGCTTATCTTCTACATACGAAAATCCATTGTGTTATCGTGTAAAATGAACCATCGAGCAATGGAAAATTGCCTCTGTTAACGGTTGTCCTAATTCAGATAATCTGGAATGACAGAGGCAATTTTACCAATAACTTTTGTCTTGTTGACTCGAATGGGCCTGATTAATCAGATCTGGAAGGTAAAGAGTTGAACTTGATTGGTACTTGAAAGGGAGACGAACAAGGTTGCTGGCTACTTGGTATAGGCGAAGGGAGGACAGCATTCTAATTTGGTAGCTTGCCTGCATCACAGTTATCTTGTCAAGGATTTGTTCCCTGTAGAGTTTAACCTGATTAAAACTGCCATCCAGGTGAAATTCAGGTGGGAAGGAAGAGTGGTGGGGTGGGAGAATTCGGGTGGGAGTGCTGCATCTCAAAGCCGACTGCCCTTCAGGGAGGAGACAAGGAGTCCAAATTTCTCTGCTGGATCCGGAACAACCACCCACCATAAAGGACTGATTGTTATCTTCATATGTGTGTATATACATATATATATATATATATATATATATATATATATATATATATATATATATATATATATATATATATATATACACACACACACACACACACACACACACACACACACACACACACACACACACACACACACACACACACACACACACACACACACACACACACACACACACACACACACACACACACACACGAGGTGTGTTTAAAAAGTATCCAACCTTAATTTTTCGTCTGTAAACAAATGAAGCTATGGAGGCGTGGTTTGGTGCACGTATGTAGGCGATCCTAATTCGTATGCGTGAATATTTTCCCGCCTGCAGAAGCTGTCAGTTGCCGACAGACCGCCGATGAGTGAGGAAGTGTAAGTGAGCGCCGTCGGATTTTCGTTTTTGACAAAATGACGGATCACTGTGGTGTCATCGCCAGTGATCACTGTGTTGAAGAAGTTGGGATCGCTGTTCAGTCTCCAGCATGTCCTGTGCGATCTCCAAACGGAGTTGCTTCTGCTTGATCGTTAGCAGCTTTGGCACGAACTTCGCTGAGATTCTCCTTAAGCCCAAATCCTCAGTCACAATGGAATGAACGGATCCAATGCTGACGCCCGCCTCGTCTGCAAATTCTCTGATCGTGATTCGATGATCCTGTATCAGCAGGGTCCTCACTTGGTCAATGACTATCTCATTTCGGGATGTTGAGGGCTTACCAGAACGTGATTCACTTTCCACTGATGTGCGACCATCTTTGAAGTGGTTGTGCCACTCTTTTATCTGTGTGGTGCCCATTGCTTCGTTCCCGAAGGCCTGTTGAATCTCGCGGATCGTTTCCACTTGGGAATCGCCAAGCTTTACACAAAATTTGATGCAGTAGTGTTGTTCAAGTTTTTTTCCATCATTTTGTCAAAAACGAAAATCCGACGGCGCTCACTTACACTTCCTCACTCATCGGCGGTCTGTCGGCGACCGACAGCTTCTGCAGGCGGGAAAATATTCATGCATACGGATTGGGACCGCCGACATAGTGCACCAAACCACGCCTCCCGAGCTTCATTTGTTTATGCACGAAAAATTAAGGTTGGATACTTTTTGAACACACCTCGTATGTTCAGGATATTGAGCCGAGGTCAGACCTCATTTCATTTACGTATGTTGGAAGGAACCTTCATCATTACCACTGATCCAATATGATGTCAAAAGGAATTTGTACGATCTCTGTGTCTCTTTCAACATGGAAAGATCAAGGGAAGGTAACAAATGGTGAATGGACCTTTGGGGAAACCCATCCCCCCTCTCTCCAGGATGCGGTTGCAAACGTCAATCTTCGACGAACTCTGCTCCAGCCAATGGGAGCTCGAGGTGATGATGAGCCGACCAATGGGCGTTCGGATTAACCGTGACGTCATTACGGGTGAACCAATCAGCGTGTACCTTATTGAGACCTGTGTATAAAGCACACGCCTTCACTTGCTGCGATTTTTACCTTGAGTGCAGCACGAAAAGCTTCGGTCACCATTATGTCATGTTTGTTTGTATCCATATATATATATATATATATATATATATATATATATATATATATATATATATATATATATATATATATATATATATATATATATACATACACACACACACACACACACACACACACACACACACACACACATATTGTTGCGGTTCTGGGAACGACATCCCTCCAAAGCAAAAGCAACCATTATACAGTGGTCCTGAGACAGTTATTCCATTAATATACGTTCAGATCGTCCCTTTCCTTTTGTCTCGCGGGACAACGGGACAGTGCATTGTGTGGATCTCATAGCTGGGTCTGCTTACACCACTCTAACTTCATTTCTACTCTTTTCTGCTTATTCCTGAGGTAAATCCGAATTTGGGCCCTCGCGGAGGCCAACACGTGCAGCACGTGCTGCAGCCGCGGGAGGGGAATGGGGAATCTGCGACAACACCACACGAGCATCGACAGCGCTGCTGCGAGGATACAGCGATACCCTCAAAGGAATCTCTACCGCAAGCTCGAGATTATCGTCTGACGTTTCCAATGATTGCGGATGAGATTGCTTGTTGCATTGAAAAGGCATACAAATGAATATCTCTCAAAGAGGCTGCATGGATGTTGGTTTTCACAACACAGAAGCAAATGACCCAATATCAGCGAGAGCGTGGCTGGCAGCTTGGTGCGAATAACAACATCGTCGGAGGCCGATAATAGAAAAACAACAACCACGCCATGTTGTACAGGACACAAATGTGCAAGGTACGGGCGGCGCGTCTTTTCAACCCATTTCTAGATTTAATTATATCGGCAACCTCTTTTCCTTCCGTTTCTCCATCTGATACTTCTACCTATATTCTTTTTCATTCCAAACTGCCATCTAATTATTATATCCGATCATTCCCCTCAATTCCTGACACAGATCGGGGTTGGCCCCACGCACACGATAGCAGAATTTGGCGAACTTGAGCACTGACCATGTGGGTCATGGTGGATCTGCGCATACTGTACGAAACATGATTGATGGCAGGCGAATCCGTGCCTCGTTCGTGACACCTAATCATCGCACAGAGCAGGGCACGAATGGCACACATCTTGTTCTGGTCTCTGCATGGATTTATCCTCACATCTTACCACCTCTGCATGGGTTTACCGTAACACCTTCACGTCGGTCCTTGCTGGTGGCCACGGGTATTCCCTACGGATGGTGGACATCCGTATTCCCGACGGATCTCCGCCCGGCGAAGACGCGATCAGGCAGAAGCGTGCTGTGCAGTCAGGAATGCTCAGGCCACATGGTGCATCACGGAGCATGCATTGATCAGCACTAATCGGGGGTGCACGGGCGGGCATGTGGGGCCAACACGACCCTCAGCAGGTCGCCGGGGCATGGTCCAGGAGATCGGTGCAGGGAAATTCATGTCGTGGAGTTCGGTGCGGGGCGATTCATATCATGGGGCTCGGAGCGAGTAGAATCCGCAGCTTGGAGTTATCTTGCCGGAAGTGGAGTGCAGCCGCTTCAGGCCATCACTGCCGGGCCACGCAGTGGTCTGGGCTCAATCAATATATTCAGATATAATCAAATCAGACAGAATAATTGGCTAGTTTATGATGCGTTAAGGCATCCATGACTGGATTTCGGTGGTGATCCGGAAGGTCACGACTGGATTGCAGCCTTCGGTGGGCGTACGACCGCGATTTTGCTGGAACTGTCGTCCGCACGCCGAACGCAGCGGAAAACCATGACAATATATATATGTACGTACATACATATACATATATATATTTATATATATATATATATATATATATATATATATATATATATATATATATATATATATATATGCACCAATATATATGCACATCCACCTATTTTGGTGCTCCGTGTTAAATGATGTGATCCGTAAGGTTTTGTGGCGATTAACCTTTGCAGCTCAGAGGAATCGGGTCACAAAGAAACGCAGAAACATTTCAGATATATATATATATATATATATATATATATATATATATATATATATATATATATATATATATATATATATATATATATATATATATATATATATATATATATATATTGGGGCATTTATATCTGACGGTTTTATAATCCTAACTTTTTTGTTTCTTAACCAAATAGAAAAAAAGTTTCTATACAACAAAGGCACACACTTCAAGTTTGTTACATCAATTTTAATTCTTTATTTCTTAAAAATTACATGAGACAAATGGGCCCCTTTCAAATTCGTGCATTCACGACAGCGGATCATCATATTGTTCATTACCGCAAGCAATGTCTCTTGATCAAAAGAGCGGATGGTTGCAGTGAAGTTTGACTTCAATTCATCGATCGATGTTGGATGTTCCTTATCAACTTTGCCATTCAGAAATCCCCAGAGGAAGAAATCTGGTGGAGTTAAATTTGCCAAATCAAAGTGTGCCTCATCTGTCATGATGACCTTGTTTGTGAAATTGGCATGCTCATTGCATTAAAAAAAAATGCTCATTGCATTTAAAGTGCTCCATCCTTAAAAACTTTCAAGTATTGTCTGTAAAACAAACAAACAAATAATTAGTTATGCCAAGACTGCTTCTGGCTAGAAAGATTGCAAATGTGTCAGATATAAATGCCCCATCCTGAATATATATATATATATATATATATATATATATATATATATATATATATATATATATATATATATATATATATATATATATATATATATATATATATCTATCTATATATATATATATATATATCTATATATATATATATATATATATATATATATATATATATATATATATATGTGTGTGTACAGTGGTGCCCCCAGAATCCGAATTTAATTCGTTCCAAGAGGCTGTTCAGATTCCAAAACTATTTTCCCAATAAGAAATAATGGAAAGTGAATTAATCCATTTCTGGACCCCAAGAAAACCCACTTTCAACTGAAATTACCCATGTTTAAGGTAAAATAAGATGAGTAAATGACCTTTTCTGGGTCATGAATCTTTTTCCAAGCCTGGGGGATGAGCAGGAGCGTTGTCGCTTCTTCCATCAGGTCTGGATGCAGCTCCGGCCTATCAGTGGCCATTGGGATCCAAAATGTAAACTGTTCAGCCTGGTGGAGGTATGTAATTAACCATGAAGCACCAAATGGTGTTTTATATCCCAGTACACTCTGTGGAGACACAAACGTGCCGTCTTCACCGCACGGTTCCACGGGAGAGAATCAAGAGGTGAAGCGATTGGGTGACGCAGCATGACGTCACTACCATGCTTGCGAAAAAAAAAAAACGTTTAGTTCGTTAAAGCCGATTCGTCAGAAGGTTCATTGAATGAGTTCGCTTCACGACGGGTTTTCGTGCTTTTATCGCTTCTTTATTTTCATAATCCTACACACGGTCGATTTCGGCAGCTCGAACATGGCAGCGAGATCAGACACACACGTACCGCTCTCATGCTTAGCGATAAGTTCTTTCTTCAACTCAATTGTCGTTCTCACGGACTTCCTCTTATTCATATTTGCTTCACTGCTCTTCTTGGGTGCCATGGTGAATGCACAAATCAAGGTGAAAACACGAGGTAAAGTAGCGATGGACACACGAGAGATGCTTCCACGAGTACTTCCACCGACGAACTGAATGAACAAAGCGCGAAGATGCAGGTCGAACAGGCAGGGGAGACGCACGTCAACAAACATGAACGCTATGTTGTGTTCGGTTTTCGAAAATGTGTTCGGTTTTTAGGGCAAAAATTTCTTGAAAAAATTGTTCGGATTCCAATTTGTTCAAACAATGGGGCGTTCGGATTCTGGGGGCACCACCATATTATATATACACATCAATATGTCAATATATATATATATATATATATATATATATATATATATATACACATATATATAAAATATATATATATATACATATATATATATAGTAGACTAGGCGTAAGTCGTCACCATCAGGACCGAGAAAAAAGTGACGACTTAGAAATGTGACGACTTACGCGTATGCGAACATTCATGATGACTGTGGGGTGAAGGATGAAGTCGCGCGTGGCCTGGACACATATGTGTGAGAGCCGGCTATTGTACCAAAAGGAAAACACAATCCTCGGGGCATAGGTGGGGGTGAGTTGGTGAGTTGGAAAGTGATCAAGCAAAGATGGAATTCATGAATCAGTTTATCAAAAGTAAAGATAATGAACAACTGTAAGACAACTCATATACCATCGGTGATGGTATGCTGACAAATTACATGACACACAGTCATCGTGGTGATGATTACCACTCAATGCCTATGTGTAAGTGAGTGCGGTAATGTACAAAACAAGCCAAGATAAAACCATGATCGGACTTCAACACTAAGCTCTATCGATCCTTTACTGCTTCGCGAAGTAATCTGTTATGTTTGACTGCCTCAAACTCTTGGGCATCTGGTGCATGAGAAAGGATTCAAACCGGTCATTGTATTCCATGATGTTGGCTGGGCAATCCTCCACCAAAAGACAGTATCGGCCGAATCGGCCGAATTGGCTGAGCCGACATTTGCCGAAACCAGATCATGAGCACGTCATCGACATCTTCAAAGGACACACATTTCACGCATTTCACACTTCCCACCGGCCTCACGATCTTCTCCACTTGTCCAAATATCTTGCCCTTATTACCTTCGCATTCTGTGAAAGGTTATGTTTTGGTCGGCGTGTATTAATTTTTTATTTATTTATTTGTAATCTTGTGATTCGTATAACTCAAAAAGTATTAAACCGAATTGCATGAAATTTGGTGGGATGATTGGTTATTAGCCAGGAAGCATTCAATTAGATTTTGGGATCGTTCGGGTCAAAGGTCAAGTTCAAGGTCACGAAAAGGTCAAAATCGTCTTTTTACGATAACACGGTCAATTTTTATTCAATTTGCATGCAACTAACGCCAAAATGTTCAGAATTCAACGCCTCATCTTGTGATATGCAATATGACACAATGATGCCCATACTCTTGTTACCGGTTAGGGGTCAAAGGTCAGAGGGGGGTCACGACCTTGAAAAATATGCGGTTTTTGTCATAACGCGGTCAATTCTTGTCCGCTTTACATGAACCCAGAACTAAAATGTTCAGAATTTAATGCCCAATCTTGTGACACAATGACGTCATAACACATGTCACCGGTTGGGGTAAAATGTCGGGGGGGGTCACGCCCTTGAAAAATATGCGGTTTTCGGCATAACTCAGTCAATTCTTATTCGATTTGCATGAAACCAGCATCAAACGAGATTACCTTCTCTTGTTGAAACGTTGTATTCACCGAGCTTGCGAGTGAAGACTCGCCAAAACGACGTGAGTTGATTGTTGTTTAGTCCGTAGCCCCCGAAAGTCGGGGGGGTCATGACATTATAGATATGTGGTTTGTGTCATAAGACCATTCATATGAAACCAGTTCCCCACACTCATACCAAGAACAAAAAAAGTAGTGGCGGCAAAGGTATGCGCTCTATGGGTGCCCGTTCTAGTTCTTCAAGATATCGTTAAATCTCTGCCGTTTGATGTCCAACTTCTCAGCTATGTCTGTTTTCTTCAACAGTGGATTTGCCTCACAAAACTGGATAATGTTGTATTTTTCTTGGTAGGTTTTAGTTGAAAGCTTACGCTTAGTCGCCATTGTCCTGCCTGCAGTGCGATCAACGTGTGTACGCAGTTATAAATAGCCTATCACTGGCGGTGTACACCAATGAGCGAGCATCACGATTCCATGAAATCGGGCTTCTCACGAGGCAGCAGTTCCGTGTGACGAGTTAGGAGTGGTAATTTACTTGAGTTTCCATTACGTGGGAATGGACAACATCTGATGACTTAGAGATGACAACTTACAGAGGGATGACCCTTTATTCAAAGGGATTTAACATTAGATAAATTCGGGACTTTTTGACGCTGCAGATTTAGGCGAAGTGACGAATTACACGCTGCCGACTTACACCTTGTCTTCTGTATATATATATATATATATATATATGTATATATATATATATATATATATATATATATATATATATATATATATATATATTGTTGTGGTTCTGGTAACCGCATCCCTCCAAAGCAATGACATCCATCATACAGTGGTCCCCAGACAGTTGTTTCATGACTATACGTACAGATAATCCCTCCCTCTTGTCTAATGGGTCAAACGGGGAAGTGTGTTGCGTGAATCGCATAGTTAGGTCTGATTATATCTCTTACTTCAATCCTACTCTTCTTTTTCTCTTATTCCTGCGATTAATTCAAGCAGGCACTGCACTCAGACGGACAACCACCTGTAAAAACTGGGGCCGTGCCCTTCACTGTAAGAATGGGTCCTCGCGAATGCCAACCATAGGAAAACAAACAACCTCGCCAACACCGTACAGGACGCACGCGGCACGTTCTTTTCAACCAATATATTGAGACTCTTTTCCATCCAAGTCCACATTCAATACTTATATCCACACTCTTTTCCATCCAAGTCTACATCTAATAATTATATCCAATCTTTTCGTTCAATTCCTGACACAGATCAGGGCTGGCACTGCGCACACCACTGCCTTTGGCAAATGACTGCATGCTCAATGGCGGCGGACCCACACGCAGCCCAGGGGAAATTTGTTATCATACACAGCAGAGCACGAATGGCACACAACTTGTTTGGGTCTGCACATGGGTTCACCATAGCATTCTACTGTCGGTCTTCGCTGACCACCACAGACGCGGGTGTCTTCTGCGGAGGGTGGACATCTTCTTGCCTCTCCGCCCTGCAAGGCTGCTGCCAGGCAGAGGCATGCTGTACAGCTCGTGCCGCATGGCATACAGACAGGCAGCACATTGACCAGCGCTGACCGCCAGTTGCCGGGGCACGGGCCGGGAGTTCGGTGCAGGGTGATTGGTGTCACGGTGTTCGGAGTGAGACGATTCCGCAGCTTGGAATCATCTTGCTGGATGTAAAGTGGAGCCGCTTCCGGCCATCATGGCTGGGCCATGTGCTGGCCCGGGCCCAACCAGAGCACCCAATTCGGGTGACGACATCGCTTTGGGTCGTCACCCTGCCCTGTACCACAGGGTCTATAAAAGGACAGGTCGCGGGGCCATTTGAGCATTCCCCGTCTGCTGGTGGTTTTCCGTTCCCGTCTGCTCACTCCTGCTGGTTCCTGCCATCCTGCCCAATTGGCTGCAGGCTCCACGCTTCTTCACAAACCTATCGCTGACTCCGCCCATCCACACACCCTCCTGATCCTGTCTGCCACTACGTGCACTTGCTTTTGACTCTGCCTCTCTCCACCCACTGGCTTCTGACTCCGCCCAAAGTCCCTTCTTCACGCCTGTCGGTCGCGCCCCATTCTCTGGATCGACGCTTAGCTGCACGAAGTGCCACAAAGTGGGAGACGACGCGCCAGCTGTCAGGGAGGTATTGCCCAGCAGAGCATCCCCCCACAACATGCTGGGTGGTGCGGTTGGTCAATCGTGCGAGGTATTGAGAAACGTTAGCCTAATCTCCTCTCCTCTCCTCTTTCTTCTCATTAACTCTTCATCGGTGTGTGTGTGTGTGTGTGTGTGTGTGTGTGTGTGTGTGTGTGTGTGTCCGCTGTTTCTCGACAACCACTGGTCTGATCTAATTGAAACTTGCCAGCTATATTGCTGGGGCCCTGTGGATGTGCCTTTTCAAGGTTTGATATTAATCGGACAAGTGGTTCCCAAGTTATGGCCATTTATTTACCAACCAATGAAAGGACACGTTGCTGCGTAGGCGTGGCTGCGTAGGCCGGTGCGCGGCCGGCCAACGATGACGTCACGTGCCTGCCGGTTACGATGGGGATCGGTGCCTTAGTTACCGTGGCGTATGAGTGGCAATGGTCAATGGCAGCGAATGTCATGGCAAACAAAGACAGGAAGGTAAACTTGATTTTAATTAACTCTGTGTGTGTAAGTATCACAGCAGTTGTTACTTCAATGCAAGCGATAATTCGTGGAATGATTGTGAACATTCAGTACGGGCACGCACCACTTCCGGATAGTGATGACTTTATGTATTCCAATAATTTCTCGATTTCTCATGCGCATTTATAGATAAACACAATGCCCCAATCCAGTCGTCGTTTACGAGAGTGAAGGAACGGCCTGTGTGGTTGTTTGAAAGTTTTTTTTTTTTTGGTTTGCATGGACGGCCACGCACGTATGGGCACGCACATACGGGCACGCGAGAGCGAAGGAACGGCCTGTGTGGTTGTTGTTTCTGGCTCGCAATTTAAAAGTTTTTTTTTTTTTTTGCACGTACGGGTACGTACTAATATATACAAATATATATATATATATATATATATATATATATATATATATATATATATATATATATACATATATATATATATATATATATATATATATATATATACATATATATACACATCTACATACATATATATTCAAATATCTACATATACATATATTTATATAGTGTATCTGTGACGAAAGTCTATATTGATCTTTAATGTGGCAAATTTTGGGTTGATTTAGTTGTCAGGGCAAACTAATTTTACTGATTCTTTGTCTGCACGATAATATGAATGGTCACATCAAAATTAAAAATGAGCTGTCTGCCCCTTTCGCAATTGAGAAGGGTATGAAGCAGGGCTATGTGCTTGCACCAACATTGTTCACATTGTGAGCACCAACACGGAACATTGTTCCTTGCTGCTGTTTTTGAACACTTCCTTGCGAAGGATGTTCTGAATGGTGTTTGTATTTGTGTGCAAATTCACCGTGGACTTTTCAATGTCACCTCTCAACTAACTCAAAAATTTTCAAGAATTTGTTGGCAAATTATTGTATGCTGATGACTTATTTTATAAGCAATTCAGCTTTTGACTTACAGCAAAGTCTCAATCTATTTTCAGCAACAATGACGGAGTTTGGCTTAACATATCAATCGAACTCAAACAGAAATTCACTTCAACCAATCTTTCCTTAAAATTTTGAAAATCCCCCTCCTTTGCCATAGATGGCATTGCGTTGATCCTGTTGGACAACTTTGTTTATCTTGGCTGCAATATTTCAAATTCCCTCAGCAATGATCATGAAATTAATCGTCGTATCTCTGCCGCAAGCTTCAGCACACTGCAAAGTCGTGTATGGCACTCCGGCTATTAATTTGCAAACAAAATTGGCTGCATATCATGCCGTAATCTTATCTACTCTTACTTATGGACTTGAAACTTTCCTCCTGCATGCCGACCAAATTAAATGGATCAACACACTACAACAACATCACTTGCATCAAATACTGAAAATCAGTTGTTCTGAGAAATTGAGCACATTTCGAACTGTAAACCGATGTCCACGCATCTGGCCAGAGCAATGCTGCATTGGGTCAGCCAGGTGTGTCGTATGGACGCCAACCGATTGCCAAAATCAATTTCCATTCTGAAATTGATGCTGATCATCATTATCATGGCGGACAGTATCTATGCCACAAAGACCATCTCAAAATAATTTTGAAAAAAAAAAATGTGAAGCTAGCATTTCCACGTGGGAACAATCTTGTCACCGCTGTAACTATTGGAAGACTTGTGTGAAAATGGCTTTGCGAAAATGATAGACAAGCAAAATTATATTGTTGATCAACACACTGTTGATATAAATCGCCTTTATAACCATCATCAATAATCGGTGACTTATTCTACTTAATCCCTTCTGCTCTTTGGAATTATTCGCTGTTACTTACTGATTGCACGAATTGGCCTTAGCCTGTCATTGGCCAGGTCTCAAAGTATCCACCTTCGTATGTGTGTGCGTGTGACCATATATATATATATATATATATATATATATATATATATATATATATATATATATACATATATATATATACATATACATATACATATACATATACATATACATATACATATACATCTATCCACAAACAAGCAAATACAACCCGTAGCTTCGTTGATGGGAATATTAAGGGGGGCGGGGAGGAGAAAGAGAGAGGAGGGAGAGAGATGAGGGAGGGGAGGGAAGGGGGAGAGAGGAGGGAAGAGCAAAGAGGGAGGGGGAGTGAGGAGGGAGCAAGGAGGGGTGGTGAAAGCGAGGAAGGGGAGGGGGTGGGGAGAGCGACACCTCAAACGTCACTGTACACTCTGGAAGGGGGTTGCGAGTGAGGAGGATGGGGGAGAGAGAAGAGGGGACAAGGGGAGGTGGAGGAGTTTTGGAAGGAGCTAAGCATGAGAGGAGGAGCTTCTGGATTTGCGTTTGGTACCGGAGATGTCCATGGGGGAAGGGGTGAATAGGGGAGGGATTTTGGGAAGAAGTAAGTGTGAGGGAAGGGAGAGGGAAGGCAGTGTGATAGGAAAGGAAGGCAGCATGAGGGGCCTGGAGAGTGACACACCAAAAGTTGCTATAAACTCAGGAGGGGGTGGGAGTGAGGACGATGAGGGAGAGAGAAGGGAGGCAGTGGAGAGGGGAGGAGGGAAGCATGAGGAGAGGGGGTTCTGGACTTGCATTTGGTACCGGAGAATGAGGTGACCCCAGCAAGGGAAAGTGAGATGACTGAAGATGCACCTTTATAAAGGATATAATTAAATAAGGCTGTTAATTTTCTTCAAAAGTGGTGTTTCAATGAACCCAAGCACCCAGTTTTCATTCATGCATCACCCTGGAGTTCCCTAAGTCTGAATGCAAAGTTTTGGGCTGCTAGGTTTCATGGTTTTGGACTTATGGAGAGACACATACACAGGTATTTATTAGTGTAAATAGATATATTGTTGTGGGGCTGGGTCTCGGTGGTGAGCACGACCGCTAGGTGGAGCAGTAGAGTCGGCTCCACCGAACACCCGGAATCTAGGTCGTACCTTTCAGATAAATCCGAAAGGTCACGGTCCCTTATCGGACCGAAGATCGCTAATAGGTCGACCATGTGAGATAGGGTCAATTGCCAATTTCAATTTGCCTAATTACCCACGTTGTCCAAACTACCGGGGAAATTCACCCTCGGCAGGATCTGCGTGATCCGGGCCGTTACCGAGCCGGATCAGAGTCGAACCCCGAGCGGAGAGTACCAGATTCCTGCCGGGCCGATTGCACGATTACGGCAACAATGAAGCCTCCTAATTCCTTATCGCAGCGTGGAAAACCAATGATAGAAACACAGAAACGAACTGGTACATTAAACAATAGGGGTATTTATTTACAATAATCGGGGAGGGGAAGCACACAAAGAGCAGAGCTATCACGACTATAAGAAATGCAATGTACAATGAGCAAAGAAGGCACGACCACAGTTGTTACTTATAGACGGGCCCCAAGGACACACACACAAATGCCCAGGAAGAGATGGACCTCGTCAACTCGGAGGGAAGATGAGCTGAGGGAAGAGAAGCTAGCTTGGACCTGTCCACCTCGTGTGGTTCTCGACGATCTTGGGGTAACGGGATTCGAACCCGCAACACGAGGCCGCTCCGAGCACTAGGTACAGAGGGTCGCATTGGGTGTTGGCACGCTCCTCCAGCTCGCAAGCAGGCGACACGAGATGATCTCCCGAGTTGAGATGGTCGACCGCCCGCAGCAATGCCCCAGATGAGACACCTCGGATCCGCGCGATGCAGTCAGCCACAGACCCGAACAGAGACGCGCACTCAAGCCGACGACGCAATCGTACGTTGCTTCTTCTTTGTCGCTTTTCTTTTGGAGCCTGTCCGTTCCCGTGGCCTGCTCCCATTGGGTGTATGGCATGTTGCGGCTCCGTCTTCTTGCCAAGGACCGCCCCGACTCTGGTTTGCTCGTCGCCCATTGGCCGGAAAATGAAGCATACCCTGATTTGGCGCGCAGCCGAAGTGAAACGCTTTGTGACCATATACGGTGCGAAATCCACACCGAAACGCACACTGCCTGGGGCATGGAATTCCAGACACGCCCACATGGCGAAGAGTGCTGACAATGCCGCGAGCAGAGGGTTGTCGTTGTTGTAGGTGATGTAAAAATCCTATCTATAAAATAATCCACAGCGCACGTACACTTAATTCCCATTAGACACAGGGGACGGGACCCTAACTAGAAACACATACTTACCGATATAACTGATCTATAGGACCTGGCTGTTATGTGCAGTAAGCTTCCAAATTCGTAACAATATGAGTGTGTGCAAATATATGTGTGCAAGTGGGTGTGCGTGAAAGTTGTTGTTGAATGCTATCTCCATACGTAGGTGTGTTTCAGGAGATGGAACGGAGACAGAGACAGAGACAGAGATATGTATAATGTCACATCGAATATGTGGGTATACAGGGTGTTCCAAAAAGATCTGGACAACTTTGGTTGTTTATATATTTAGTACCACAAATGATACAATGATACCCTTTGATTTATACGATACAGAAACTCAAAATTTTCTTTATTTTCAGGTCTGATGGTTTACTGCAAAAGAAAATGGCGACTCCACAGGAGAAAGCCCATTGCATCAAATGGTTCATCGAGATGAAATCCGACACACAAGTTCAGTGAAATTTCCACACAAGGCATGGAAGGAATCCACCATCGCAGACTAGTATCAGAGAGTGTTACAAGAGGATTACATTAGGAGACTGGAAGTTGTTAGAAACAGAAAAGTACTGGTCGACCAAGCACAAGTGCAGCAGATGTTGAACAGTGTGTGAATCATTTCAACAAAGTCCCAGAAAATCCATCCGATGCACATTCAGAGAACTGGGACTATCAACCACCACTGTACACAGGATTTTACATGAAAGACTGAAGCTTTATGCTGATAAGTGCAGATTCTGAAGGAGCTCAAACCAAATGATGGACCCAAACGCAAGATATTTACCTTGGAAATGCTCAGTCGCATAGAGGATGATGAAGATTCCCTGAAAAAGGTCATGTTCACAGACGAAGCTTGCTTTCATGTATGAGGGAAGGTCAACCAGCACAATGTGAAGATCTGGCTTGGGCTTTGAAAAACCCCAACGTGATCATTGAACACATCACAACAGTACAGAGGTCAATGTGTGGTGTGGCCTTCTCCATGACCGCTTTGTGGATCCGCTTTTCTTTGTGAAGGATACAATGACCTCCACAATTTACAATAACATGCTGGAAGGACTCACCTTCCCACATATTGAAGACCTGCAACCTGATACCATTTTTCAACAGCACAGCACTCCCCCTCATTGGACCTTTGTCATTTGAGCTGTCCTGAATGAAAATTTTCCAGGTCGCTGGATTGGCCAAGACAGACCAAATGCCTGGCCCCCATGATCACCAGACATAAGCCCCTTGATTTTTCTTATGTGGGTGTTTGTCAAAAATGTTGTCAACAACATCAAGGTGGTGGTATGGCAAACCTGCAGGATCTTCATTCTCAGATCATAGCTGCATGCGCACTGGTGGATGCAAACATACCGAGCCGAACATAGCAAGAATGTGTACCGCCTTGATGTCCTGCATGTAACAAATGGGGTGTATTGATTACATTGATGCAATCACATTGGTGTATTGATGGTGTTCACAAAACGTTTTGAGATCGTGCATCATATAAACCAAAGGGTATCATTGTATCATTTGTGGTTCTAAATATCTAAATATAAATGTGATGTCAAAGTTGTCCAGGTCTTTTTGGAACAACTTATACATTACACGGTATAATATACAGCACAAAACGTCACATATAATACATGTGCATATAATGTACAGAACAGAGCAGTCAGGCTTTACACCAAAGAGGTTAACAATTGACCGTATCCTTGCCCTTCGTGTCCTCACCGAAAGCAGACGAGAGTTTCGCAGGGATTGCTTGCAGCCTATGTTCATCTCTGTAAAGCGTTCGATTCAGTGAATCGGGATACCCTTTGGAGGATTATTGGTCTTCATGGGGTGCCACCAAAACTGATCGATCTGATGTCTGAACTCTACTCTGGTACTGAGAGTGCTGTGAAGTGTGGTGGTACCATCTCTGACTTATTTCCAGTTGTTACTGGAGTTCGTCAGGGGTGTATACTGGCCCCCACACTTTTCAGCACTTGTATGGACTGGATTCTAGGGAAGAAGTCAGAGAGATCAAGCTGCGGTTCATCGTTTGGGAATGTCCAGATCTCTAACCTTGATTTCGCAGATGATGCGGTCGTCTTTGCGGAGACTTTAGAAATCCTTTTGGGGGCCCTCGAGGTGCTGAATGAGGAGTCGGAGCCGCTGGGATTACGAGTTTCCAGGGTCAAAACTAAGATCCAGCCTTTCAATTACATCTTGGATGCTGCTGTCCTGTCTGTGCCTGCTTGTGAGGATGTTGAGGTCATGGAGAGATTCACTTACCTTGGCAGTGATATTCATGTCTCTGCTGGCTGTGAGTCAGAAGTCAATAGACGTCGGGCCTGGGGAATCATTGATTCACTGGATAATGGGGTGTGGCGCTACCAGTACCTGTGCGGGAGGACGAAAGTCCGAGTCTTCGGGTCCTTGGTGCTTCCAGTCTTGCTCTATGGATGCGAGACTTGGACTCTGACCAAGGATCTGAGATGGAGACTTAATTCCTTTGGTACCAGGTCTCTTCGGAGAATCCTTGGCCATCGCTGGTCGGACTTTGTGTCCAACAAGCGGTTGCTGAGAAACTCAAATGAGATTTGTTACCTGCATAGTCCGTGAGCGTCAGTTGCGGCTGTGTGGACATATGGCTCGTTTTCCTGACGCTGATCCTGCTCACCAGATTCTCTCAGCAAGGGAGTCTCGTGAGTGGAGTAGGCCAATGGGCCGACCACGTGCCTCGTGGATGCAGCAGGTTGATCGGCATCTCAAGGAGATGGGGATGGGCCAGGTATCTGCCTGGGGGATGGCCAGACGGAGGCCCCTGGAGTACCGATGGAAAGTGGATGCAGCGACATGCTGCTCTGGCAGAGCTGCTCCCATACCTAACCTGACCTGACAAGATGTCACGAATAACATATGTGTATGGAATCTACAGTACAATATGTCACATACAATAAATGTGTATAAATCACAATGGTGCATGTGTACGAGTAAATCATGAGTCATGCATGTGTGTGTGTGCGTGTGTATGCATGCACACAATACTTATCGAAGTATTGGTTGAAAAGGATAACATGCAACACTGACTATCACATGGTGACCTTTGTGACATACATGAACACGTTATGTGGGACAGACAGACAAACGGACCCAAAATGCAATGCCCTCTCCTTTGGCGATGGTAAATAACGCAATCAGAAACAAATAAGGAAACAAAGTGTCTGCACAAGGAACTGACTGTGAACAAATAGAAGGAATATTATGCACGTCGGGGAAAAAAAGACAAAAATATCTTCGATATGAAAAAAAAACGCTTTTATTTACTACCAGAAGGTGTGACAGGTGATACAGTCAGAATATAAGCTACAAAGCAGAGCAAGAGAGTGAGAGGTGGCAAATCAATGGTGGATAAGAGGGGTGGGGAAGAGAGATGACAGATGGTGGATAAAAAAAATTCAATCAGCGGGGAAGGCTATCCAGAACCAGAGGCACGACGATGGAGAGTGGCCCATGCCCAAAGACTCTCGTGGACATGAAACACATATGAAGTGTTTATACACAAGGACACGCATGTTGAGCTCGCACTCAACTGTTACTTTCACATCAAGGGTCATGCTTACATCGAGCTGTTATTAACGATGGCCGAGGTGGTCTTTCCATAAAAATAAAAAAAATACCAACTAATTAAACATTGCGCTGTTGATTGTTCGCTTCTCAGTTCACCAGGCAGGAGGAAATGCAACAAATACAGTTGTTCATCTGTGGTGTGCAGTGTGCACCATCCTCTCCCACCGGCCACCACCTCGAGTGGATTCGTCCTTTGAAGCGATAGTCGTCTTTTCTTTTATTTCGAGCTATTAAGCTTCTTACAGCAAAAGTGGAGCAATAAGAGTCAAAAGGGTCAAAAGACAGAAAGTGGAGCGAAGGGGAAACAGGAGAACAATTGAATGCACTTGTGCATCACGGAACAAGAGATGGAATTGAAAGTGAAATTGGGACAGGCTCTCAGCGCATGTGTAGTAAGCTCAGAGGTAGAAATTGGGGACCGATACGTGCCAGGGTTGGCAGGATGGCCTACCTGAAGTACACATGCTCGCCTCTGAGCCGTCTCGCCTGGGTTTCGATCTCTGCCCAGTTAGGCATGCAAGGCATCAGTGTGTGTGTGTGTGTGTGTGTGTGTGTGTGTGTGTGTGTGTGTGTGTGTGTGTGTGTGTGTGTGTGTGTGTGTGTGTGTGTGTGTGTGTGTGTGTGTGTGTGTGTGTGTGTGTGTGTGTGTGTGTGCTTTATCCATTTTAAATGCTGAGCATCAAACAAGGAAGGAGCACTTTCCACTTTAGAAGTGTTTGGTGTGACTCGGCCAGGGTTCACACCGACCTCCCACACCAGAGCAGATACCCTCACCATTACTCCAGCGAAGCCTTGGAACAATAATTTCCTGATTTGTAGGACGGCCTTGAGGCAGGGACGTACCTAGCGCAATTAATGTTGCTGTTGTTGTTGTTGTTGTTGTGGTTTTACCATGTATGGCTCTGCGCATGCACGTGAGTTATGATCCCAGCCGTTGTGGCTGCGTGTCATGGCTTGAATAAAAACCTTCGTTGGAGAACCTGATCTATCAACCTTATTGGCATGGTGGCAGCAGTATGGTTCCATTCCTCTACAAGCTCTGACACACAAGAGTAATATTTCAAACAGATATGGCTCCTCTCCACATCAGAATAGGTTTTACATTAGTCATTGTTGTGGCCTACAACAACCAGAATAGCGTGTCTCAGCTTAGTGTATTGGTAGCTTGATCAAAGCCATGGAGGCTCTCCACCAGGTTCCGAAGCAATGGAAATTGTTGAAAAACTAAACCATTACTTCCTTCGAGAGCTGGCGACACAACCTCATATATATTTTATCGCTCGACGTGAGCTTTGCCCCCTTCCTTGGGGACGTCACCTGGTTGAAGAAGCCAGCTACAAACCCAGACAGGGGTTTTGCCAACGACCCGGCAGAGGTTCCTGAGGCACAGCGCCGTACAGCTGCTCAGAAGAATGCACACCTCGACCTCATGCTCGGGCAGATTGCTAATTTCTGCCCAGTCATCTCACGCAACTCAATTGTCAAGTCATCGAATTAGGTTGCAGACATCTGGCAGAAGATAAGACATCATTTCGGATTTTAGTCAACAGGTGCTCATTTTTTGGACCTGACAAATATCAGGCTTGAGCCTGATGAATGTCCAGAAGACTTGTTGCAGCAGCTAACTGCTTTTTTTGAAGATAATCTCCTGACGGTGGATTGTGGAGTCACCCACCATGGGGAAGCCATCGCCACAGATGAGGATATGACCCCTTCCTTTGAGAACACACTTGTATACCTGTGGCTATCGCTCATAAGCCCTTCTCTTCCTCAAATTGTCAAGTAGAAATATGGTGCCGAACTCCACAACTGCTCACTAGCCTCACTCAAGCCCGAAATATCACAAGCCCTGCCATCCCTCCAAGATGAGCTGTGCATAATCAAGGATACGAGGACCATGCGCATCGCCAGTGGCTTCAACTTCAGGCGTAGTACACCTGGTTGCGATATGATCAGGAAGGCATTCGTAGCAAAATCTTGTGTTCTATGTAAAACAGTTGGACGATCCTTCAACACACACAATTTGGCAAAGTGTCGTTTCTTACCTGATAGTGACAAACGCGACTTCGGTCGATTCAGAATAGTTGCTCCTGATGATTATGATGACGGCAGTGAGGCTGCACCAAGTGATGAGTATATTGCCCCTGAACGGGAGTCTGATGATCGTGATCTTTCAGCCCGCCGTGTTGAATGCCCTCCCTCCACCCATAGAGTGAATGCCATCCAATCTCCAGTACTGAGCACATTCTACCAGCACCATCCTGTTGCTCTTACACTTGACACCAGAGCCACAACCAATTTAATCCGTGCTTCGGCAGCAAAGGCCTACAATCGACCAATCAAACCAGCTTCTCAGATGGCTCGGCAGGCTGATGGCATTACCCCACTAGACGTCATCGGCAAGGTACATTGCGACTTGTCAAGAGGAGGCTTAGAGTTACGACTGGATGCCTTGGTCGTCAGGCAACTCGACGTACACATACTTGCTGGTAATCCATTTTTGGTTACTAATGACATTGCCGTGCGGCCTTCAAAGAGGCAAATCATCATTCAAGGTGTAGACTCCGTCGAGTATGACTCACAGAGCAGTGCACACAATAAAGTGCCCTCGGCCAGACGCACCCAAGCATTCCTATTGCGCTATCCTCGCAAAACTGTTCTCCTACCCGGGGATTATCTTGAGCTACAAACTCCTACCGGCACTGAGCCAGATACCATGTGGGTGATAGAACCACGTTTGGACAGCCATGCTAACACCCTGGTTAAGCCCGAACATGCATGGCCTGAGCCTCAAGAAACCCGTTCCATCAGCGGGGCCGTACGCGTTACGAACGAGACTGACTCTCCAACACTGATCATTCGCGGCGAACATGTCTGCCAGGCAAGGGCGATATTTTTTTTTAACCAGAGACACATATGGCGATTGCATTCCTACAAGTGCAACTTTCAGGTGAGCTCCTGCTCCTCCATTCTCCGCCAGTGTTTCCGTCGATCCTGATAACTACCCATCAACTGAATTACGTGATCAGTTCCACCAAATCAACAAGGCTCATGACAACGTGTTTAATCCCCAGATTTCCAAATATAATGGAGCTAGCGGCAAGATTGAGGCCTTTGTCACCATTGGTCAAATGTTACCTCCACAGAGGAAGGGGAGACTCCCTCAATATAACAAGAGTAATTTAGACGCACTGCAAGAGAAGTTTGATGAACTGGAAGCTGCAGGCATCGTGGCTAAGCCCGAGGACGTCAACGTTTGTGTAGAGTATCTAAACCCTTCCTTTCTTATCAATAAGCCAAGTGGAGGGGGCAGACTAGTCACATCCCTTGGTGAGGTAGCACAATACAGTAAACTCCAACCCTCCCTGATGCCCAATGTTGACAGCGTGCTGCGACAGATTGCAAGATGGCAGTGTATCATCACCACTGATCTTCTGAAGGCCTTCTACAAAGTCCCACTATCTCATGACTCAATGAAGTACTGTGGTGTTGCTACTCCTTATAAAGGAATCCGTGTCGACACGAGGTCAGTGATGGGAATGCCCAGCTCTGAGACTTGTTTAGAAGAGATCATGTCTCGGGTCTTGGGGGAGCTTATACAGGAAGGCTGTGTTGCCAAGATGGCTGATGATCTCTACATTAGAGGCGATACAACTGGTGCCGAGTCTTGCTCGCATTGCAGAAGAACAACCTAAGTCTTTCAGTGGCAAAGACTATTATTTGCCCAAGGTCAACCACAGTACTGGAATGGACATGGCGTGACGGAACATTGAGCGCAAGCCCCCACAGGGTTGCTAGTCTCTCCGCAGTGGAGCCTCCCCTCGACTGCTCGGGCTTTGCGGTCATTTGTGGGAGTATACAAAGTTCTCAGCCGAGTCTTACATGGCTATGCTGACCTGCTTGACCTCTGGACATGGCTACCGTGGGCAAAGCTTCATGTGAGAAGATTGTGTGGTCTGATGAGTTACTTCATGCCTTCAAATATGCTCAGGATGCGTTGAAGAATTGCAAGACTATTGTTATACCTAGACCTGATGCTGTGCTGTGGATTGTCACTGATGGATCTAGCAAGAACAAAGGAATTGCAGCTACATTGTATGCGCACAGAGATGGCATCTTGTGTCTAGCGAGGTTCTTCAACGTGAAACTCCGTGAGCACCAGGTCACATGGCTGCCTTGCGCGGTCGAGGCCCTGTGTATTGGAGCAGCCATCCGACATTTCACACCTTTCATCGTCCAGTCTCACCACGGTGCCCAAGTGTTGACAGATAGTCGCCCCTGTGTTCAAGCATGCAACATAGTCCATGAGCCAGACCTCAGAATTTCATGGATTGGTACCACCTGGGGTGGCAAAATCTCTCTGTGTTTTCTTGAAAGGCATATACCCAAAGATGAAAAAAACTTTGAAGCCAAGCTTGGAACGATAGCTTAGTGCTAGTAATCACCTCTTAAAGATGGAGGACCGGGCCCGACCCACGACCTGAAATTATGGGGTAGGAGAAATATAAATTGTGATTTTTTTTTAAACTAATGACCTGATTGCTACAAATGACCACTCAAAATGTTGCAAATTTTATGTTCTACACATCTATATCTATTATATGCCAATATGCTAATTAAGTAGGTCACGAAATTTGACCCCTGCTTAAAATCTGGCCATCCGTCCAAAAAACACCACCATCACCCTACCAATGGGAATTTCTCAGCCAGAATGGACTCAAATGGAAGTTAATAAATGTCCAAGTCCATTTAATGCCTAAAAGTGTGGAATTTATTTGTATCTGAGCCATGGTACATAACAGAATTTGACACATCTTTGAAAACGGCCATTTTTATCCAAAAAAAACTTCAAAATCAATGTCAATATGCTCACATTTAATTAACTTTTTTTTTTTGCAGGAATTCAATTTTATACTAGTAAAGGCTATGCAATATTTATTTCAATGTAACATTTTGGTCTGTTTACAAGGTTCGTAGAGGTCATTTGAAGGTCAAACAGCCCTTCTTCTCTTTCTTTGGACTTTTTTTTTTCAACAGGGACACCTGAAGTGCCATCTGTTAGCCAATTAATTAACTAATTGGCACTTCTGTATTGTTTCTGACCACCAATCCTTTGTTCTTGAAGGACACAAAGTTCATGAAATTAACACGACACATTATAATTGATTTGAAATGTTCTAGTCGTTTGATCTGGCACAATCTCTCAATTGTTACGACTAACCATGTTCAGTGAATAGTATTAACAAGGAATCTGCCTAAAAGGTAAGCTATGCAAGATTTTTAGTCACTAAAACTGTCCAAAAGTAGGTTAATTCAACAAAAAAAATCTCAGAAATCTTGGCCAAATTCACATTGGCCTCATATATAATGATTACTGCCAAAAATGTTGTTCTTACCGTTATCCATGTACATTGTATGTTCCTAGATATAACATACCAAGAATGCCAAAACCCGAGAACTGCGCATGCGCCAAATAGCAATAACGCGAGTAATAGAATTTCTATAGGGGTATTTGCAGCATTTAGCAGACGATTGACTAAGCAGATTACAAACACTGATAGCACTGAGGTTTTACAATATATTAAGCAGTATACTGGCAAAGTTTGAGTAAAATTGGTTGAAATTTTTTCCATGTCCATCCCTAGGTTGAAAGTTTTGAGGTTAAAATGGCATATTTTGCAGTTAATACAAGGAAAATGCAAGAATGTCATGTTTTTGAGAAGGTATAGTTAAAGAACGAAGCCATATAATTTAGTTGCCAATAGCCTCAGATGATGCCGGGAGCACACGGAAGGTATAGATATATTCATTTTGCCAATAGAAGAATTTGTTTGTGTCCATGGGGTGTTATGCCTGGTGTTGGCTCAGTGGTTAGGGTGGCGGCTTGGGATCCGAGGGTCCTGAGTTCAAGCCTCGTTGCCCGCTGAATTAATTCACCAGGGGGTTGACTCAGCCTGCCATCCTTCCGAGGTCGGCAAAATGAGTACCAGCTTGCTGGGATGACCGAGTCATTCAAGTATCCTGCGTCAGAGTGGCGACCTGTCCAGGATTGTGCCCAATAGCCAAGGAGACTGCTTCGGCAGCACCAACGCTCTGTACAGAGATGGGGTGTTGAAGTTGACTGAAAAAAAATGGGCCCAAAGTATAAATTTTCATAAAGCAAATTTTTTTTGCAGAACATGTGAATAAAACCTGCATGTATGAATTATTGGGCAGATGTGTGGTCTTCAAAAGTAATTTTCCAGTATATTAACTTGTGTACCGGTGTGTACCCCAGTCAGAATAGGTACACCGTATCCCTGCGTGTCGTAAAAGGCGACTAAAAGGGTTGGCGTCAGGAAGGGCATCCGGCCATAAAAACATCGCCTCAAAAGGAAACCATGATGAGTACAACTGATGGGCAGGGTACAGCCCGAAGTACCCCGTGGGGGTCCTCACCCCCCTCGTTAAAACTCAAGGTGGGGAACCCGATCGAAGCAAGGGAGGAAATTTTTCCATTTATGATGACCAATCGTCTGATGCCCCACGTGGAGATCGGTTTCTGAGGTTTGGTACATGGAATGTAGGGACAATGACAGGGAGATCTGGAGAAGTGGTTGAAACATTGGTCAGAAGAAGAGTGGACATATGTTGTGTGCAGGAGACACGGTGGAAGGGAAGTGGTGTGAGAATGGTGAAGGGAAGGCAGGGGCAGAAGTACAAGTTTATGTGGCAAGGGTGCCTGGAAGGTGTGCATGGTGTTGGTGTAATGTTTTCTGAGGAGTTTGTAGACAGTGTAGTGAGTGTGACTAGAGTGAGTGAAAGGTTGATGATGGTGAGAATTGTGATCGGAAATCTCTTGGTGAACGTCATCTCGGGATATGCCCCACAGGTCGGTCAAAGCGATGAAGAGAAGAACATGTTCTGGTGTGCGATGGAGAAGTTGATGGAAAATGTGAAAGATGAGGAAGTTGTTGTGGTTGGAGGAGACTTGAATGGACATGTGGGAAGGAGTCCAGACGGTTTTGAGGGAGTCCATGGGGGTTATGGATATGGTGTGAGAAATGGAGAAGGTGAAAGGATCTTGGAGTTTGCTGATGGAGCTGATTTATTGCTCTGTCATACTCAATTCCAGAAAGCGAATAATAAGCTTATTACATACACGTCAGGTGGGTCGACGACAACCATTGACTACCTGATGGTGCGTCTGCGAGATAGGGGAAACCTCCGGGACACAAAGGTGATCCCAGGGGAGGAGACTGTTTCGCAGCACCACCTGGTTGTCTGCGATATAAGGGTGAAAGGTGCGCGGAGAATTTGGCGGGTGAAGTACCAACCGAGGATGAAGGTGTGGAGGTTGAAAGAGGCGACAGTGAAGGAAGCATTAAGAGAGAGGCTGAGTATGGTTGAAGATGATGTGGTTGAGCTTGAAAGTGGTTGGATGTCAATGAAAGATAGTCTATTGGGAGCCGTTGATGAGGGATGTGGATGGATAAAAGGACCACCGAGGCACTCGGAAACATGGTGGTGGGATGATGAAGTTGGAAAGACGATTGAAGAGAAGAGGAAGAAGTTCAAGGAATGGCAAAAGGCAAAGGATACGGTGGAAGAAGAGGCTGCACATGAAAGTTATAAGGAAGCCAAGAAGGCTGCAAAGAAAGAGGTTGCAAAGGCGCAGGAGGCCCATAGGAAAATGTTTGGAGAACGCTTGGATTCGGAGGAGGGTAAGAGAGCGGTATTCAGGATTGCAAAGCAGATAGCGAGAGAGAGATTTGATGTGACGGGGGTGAGTTGCTTGAAGGATGAAGTGGGACAAATTGTTGTGGATTCAGATGGAATTAAAGGAAGATGGAAGAGATATATGGAAAGGCTGTTGAATGTAGAAAATGAATGGGATAACAACATCGAGAGTAACCCAGTTTTAGGATCAGCAGAGAAGATAACTGAGAAGGAAGTTGAGGAAGCTATAAGAGCAATGAAGAGTAGAAAAGCAGGAGGGCCGACAGGAGTTGTGGGAGATATGTTGAAGGCAGCGGGAAGTTGGGGTGTGAAGAGAATGACAGAGATCTGTAATCTGGTGGTGAAAGAAGGCCGCATTCCAGTGGATTGGGAACTGAGTACCCTCGTCCCTCTGTACAAGGGGAAAGGTGACCCTCTGGACTGTGGCTCCTATAGAGCAATAAAGTTATTGGAGCATGGAATGAAGGTATTGGAAAGGGTGTTGGAGAAGAGGATAAGGAAGAAGGTAAAGATTGACGAAATGCAGTATGGATTTATGCCAGGAAGAGGAACGACAGATGCAATTTTTATTGTAAGGCAGTTGCAGGAGAAGTACATGGAGAAGAGGAAGAAGTTGTTTTTTGGGTTTGTTGATCTGGAGAAAGCATTTGATAGGGTTCCACGTGAAGTTATGACATGGGCATTGAGGAAGTTAGGAGTGGAGGAATGGTTGATCAGAGTCGTGATGGCCATGTACGAGAGAGCACACACAGCCGTAAGGACGAAGGATGGGAACAGTAGTGAGTTTGAGGTGAGGGTAGGAGTGCACCAGGGGTCGGTACGAAGTCCACTTCTATTTGTAGTTGTGATGGAGGTGCTGGCTCGGAGGGTAAAGGAGGGTTTACCGTGGGAGCTGCTGTATGCAGATGATCTGGTGTTGATTGCAGAGAGTATGGATGGACTGAAGGAGAAGATGAACAAGTGGAAGGAATGTATGGAGGCAAAAGGTTTGAAGGTGAATATCAGAAAGATGAAGGTGATGGCAAGTGGTAAAGCATGTGGTGAGGTGGAAAGGACTGGGAAGTGGCCGTGTGCTGTGTGCAGGAAGGGTGTCGGAGTGAACTCCATTCAGTGTACAATGTGTGCTGAATGGGTTCATCGAAAATGTAGTGGGGTGAGAGGGTCATTAACCAGTGTGGCAGCTACATTCAAGTGTAAGGTGTGCATCGAGGGAGCAGCAGATGAAGGAATTGTTGAGTTGGATCTTGGAGATGGTGTGAAGCTGGAAGGGGTGAAAACATTTTGCTATCTCGGAGACATGCTGAATGGAGAAGGTGGATCAGACTCTTCGACGGTTGCTGGAGTGAGATGTGCATGGAAGAAGTTTCGGGAACTGAGTGGCGTGCTGACAAAGAGGGGAGTGTCGTTGAAGCTGAAGGGAAAGGTGTATGCTACATGTGTGAGGAGTACGATGATTTATGGGAGTGAGACATGGGTACTGAACATGGAGCAGCAACAAAGGCTGGAAAGGGTGGAAATGCGAATGGTTCGGTGGATGTGTGGAGTATCGTTGAGAGAGAGGAAGACAAATGATGACTTGCGGAAGATGATGGGAATAGAGTCTGTGATGGAGGTTGTGAAGAGAAACAGGTTGAGATGGTTGGGTCATGTGTTGAGGAAGGATGAAAGTGACTGGGTGAGAGGAGTGTTGGAAATGAGTGTAGTCGGAAGTAGAGGACGGGGAAGACCGAGAAAAACTTGGCTAAATGTGGTGGAAGAGGAAATGTGGGCAAGGGGATGAAGAAGGGGAGATGCAGAAAACAGGGTAAAGTGGAGAAGATTGTCATGGGGCCCACAAGGCTAACCCCCGCTTTAGCAGGGAAAATGGCCTTTAAATGCTTGTGTGTGTGTGTGTGTGTGTGTGTGTGTGTGTGTGTGTGTGTGTGTGTGTGTGTGTGTGTGTGTGTGTGTGTGTGTGTGTGTGTGTGTGTGTGTGTGTGTGTGTGTGTGTGTGTGTGTGTGTGTGTGTGTGTGTGTGTGTGTGTGTGCGCGTGTGTGTGTGTGTGTGTGTCATGTATATTTTATTTTGGTCATGCCTCACTGGTCACACTTGAATGATTCCTAACAAAGCGAACACTTGCACTGCTGCGGGAAGCTTTATATCAGTATTCTTGGTAATGAAGTAGACCTGTTTCATAATGAGAACCACATGGCTTCGTAACCACATCCCAGAGTCCATTAGTAATCGATAATGTTCTTCACTTTCAGGCAATGATGGAGGGCACTGGAAATCTCGACCAACCCTTACTGCCACGCAAGTTGACCCATTCCTCCTGCATCTTCGAGTGCGAGGACACAGACCACGAGCTGAATTCACCCCAAAATCGTGCATCATGGGAACAGCTTCAGAAAGCAGCTGAGATCCGGAAGCATGCAGCGATTCTTAGGATTGCTGCTACGGCTAGAGATGATGAGATCCCACAAGTTCTCTATCACAGGGGATGCAGGAATCAATTCGTTAAGAAACGTGACCTGGATGCTATTGAAAAAGCGGCATCTGCAGAGAATCTGGATAAGCAGGGATGGAAAGAACTGAACCGGAGAAAGTCATCAGCAGGTCTAACCTCGTCATAATCACGCGTGTATGAACCAGTCTGCATCTTCTGCATGAAAAGCATCAAGTATCTCACGAACAGCAAAACAAGAGAGCTCTTGGTCCAATGCGTCGATCTACGTTCTGATCAGACGGTTAGGAAGGCAGCAGTAGACCAAAGTGATCCAAGAAAAATTACCCCCATGTGGGAGTGACGTCATCTCTGCGAGAAAATATATGGCCTCCTGAAGGTAGGGCAGTCTGCAAACTTTGAAGTCATGTGACGCGAAAACGAAAGCGAATACCGAAAATCCGGCTAGACAAATTTAGATATTGTCCCATAGATTTATATGCCATAATCAACTTCAAGATCGCTTGAGAAATGTAGGAGGAGATAGATTTTGAAAATCGTCATTTTCGCATGAAAATCGTCATTTTCGCATTTTTTGCCAACTTTGAAGTCACATGATACGAAAACGAAAGCGAATATCGAAAATCCGGCCCGATCAAATTTAGATATTGTCCCATAGATTCATGTGCCACAATCAAATTCAAGATTGCTTGAGAAATGTAGGAGGAGATAAGATTTTGAAAATCGTCATTTTCGCATTTTTTGCCAACTTTGAAGTCACGTGACATGAAAACGAAAGCAAATATCGAAAATCCGGCCTGATCAAAATTTAGATATTCTCCCATAGATTCATATGCCACAATCAAATTCAAGATCGCTTGAGAAATGACGGAGGAGATCGAATTTGAAAATCGTCATTTTCACAACGGACGGACGGACGGACGGATGGACGGATCGAAGGATATCTACACCCATATTATTAGGTCATGCTCGAAGAGATGACCTAATGATGGTGCTTACATCCCAAGACCTAGTTGCAGCTGAGGGCCACTACCACTGGTTTTGCTATCGTAGGTATACCAAACAGACTAGCTCCAAGACTAACTTTGAAACTAGTGGTGATCTGGTGGCATTCCGCCCAGACCCAGACAAGGAGTATGCTAAGACTGAAGTTATTGATACAGTGGACTGTTCAGGTTCATTAGGGATGTTATATTTGAGAAGCCTCAAGTGATAAGAATAACTGAGTTATGCAAATACCTGCTTGATTTGTTCATAGAATCTGGTGTAGTCCAAGGTGAGGTGAAAGCGTCCACTAAAAAGCACATCCACAGAAAGATCAAGGGGGAGTTTGGGGAGAGTATACATGTGATACCAGATGAGCAGGGCAAATTGCTGGTCTATCCTGAAAACCTTTCCATGTCCCAGCTGGTGCAAGAAAACCAGAGGCTTAAAGAGGAACGCCTAGCTACCAAGCAGAACACCTAAATCAGACCACATTTTCACATGATATTTGACATTTGTGGGTGAAAGATTTTCTATGGACACCAACAAATTGGCATCTTCCGTTTTTGCGTATTTTGGGCTAAAAATGGCCGTTTTCAAAGATGTGTCAAATTCTGTTATGAACCATGGCTCAGATATAAATAAATTCAACACTTTTAGGCATAAAATGGACTTGGACACTTATTAACTTCCATTTGAGTCCATTTTGGCTGATAAATTCCCATTGGTAGGGTAATGGTGGTGTTTTTTGGATGGATGGCCAGATTTTAAACAGGGGTCAAATTTGATGACCTTTTGACCTCTGGTGACCTACTTAATTAGCATATTGGTAAATAATAGATATAGTTATGTAGAACATACAATTTGCAACATTTTGAGTGGTCTTTTGTAGCAATCGGGCCATTAGTTAAATATATATCACAATTTATATTTCCTCTACCACATAATTTCGGGTCCCAGTCGGGCCCGGTTCTCCCATCTTTAAGAGGCGATTACTAGCACTAAGCTATCATTCCAAGCTTGGCTTCAAATTTTTTTTCATCTATGGGTATATGCCTTTCAAGAAAACACAGTGAGAATTTGCCACCCCAGGTGGTACCAATATCTGTTCTGGCTCATGGACTAACAAGCTTATACGCGGCAAATTCTCATCTAGTTCCAGAGTAACTTCATTCCTGTCCACTGCCAGCCGTTACTGTGTGCAGGTAAGGCATATTGATGGTATCGCCAACTTGCCGTCTGATTTTGGGAGTCGCAACCCCCGAGAGTGTCTCGACGCAAGCTGTCAAGTATGCAAGTTTTTTGAAGAAATGGAGGCTTCCGTCGTGCGCTGTTTCTGTAGGTGAAGTACTGGACGGCACACCCAGAATGCCATCTACGAGCCATGTTGCTTGGCATACTGCTCAACTGGAGTGCCCTGACCTCAGATGCACCCATTCTCACCTAACCCAAGGTACTCGCCCTTCTAGAAAGTTGACAAAGGTGGGGGACATCAAGAGGTACCTCGGAGTAGTGACTGTGGCTAACGATGGCCTCCTCATCATCAGAGATAACCAACCGTTCTAGCCCCCTCGTGAACAGATCGTGATCCCCCGCTCAGTGGTTGATGGACTATTGACTGCTTTACACATCAGCTTCAACCACTCATTAAAACACCAAATCAAGCATGCCTTCAACAGGTATTTTTTTTGCCTTAGACATTGACAGGACCACTGATGCAGTCTCCTCGTCATGTCACCAATGCCAATCGATAAGGTCATTGCCTGTGCATCCGCATCCCCAGTCATTGACGGAGTCACCTACTGTTGTCCGGGCATCATACGCCGCAGATGTAATGCTCAGGTATCGCCAGCATATCTTCATCCTCCGAGAGACAGTGTCCTCTCACACATGGACGAAGATTATTGATGGCGAAAGACATGACCAGTTATGAAACACCATCCTTACAATGTGTGCAGAGCTACGCCTCCTGGGAAATATCCCCGTTACCATACGGGTCGACCCCGCACCCAGATTTGTCGCCTTGGTCAATGATCCTACATTGAAAAGACATGGCATCCACTTAAAGGTCGGCCAAACCAAAAACTAACAAAAATCCGGTGGCCGAATGAGCTATTGAAGAGCTCTGCTTAGAATGCTTACGTGTGTCCCCAGAGGGTGGCCCTAAAACTGAAGTTACCTCAGCATTGGCAACAGGCAACATGAATCAGCTTATACGCAGAGATGGCCTCTCCACTAGAGAGGTCTGGACACAACGAGACCAACTCACTGGCGAGCAGTTATCAATGTCAGATATACAGATAATTTTCAATCAGAATATGAGCAGGAAGGAAAAATCATGCCCCAAGCACTCGGGCGAAATCGCGTGGCCATTCCACCACAACTCCCACTCCCTGTTTCTGCATTGGTGACCTCGTTTTCCTCAAAGGTGACAAAGACAAATGCAAAGCTCGTGATAAGTATATGGTGACACAGATTTCTCGTGACGATGGATGGTGCCAACTCAGAAAGTTTACCAGTTCACAACTTCGCAGCAAAACCTACGATGCTCAAGTATGCGACTGCTATCTTTTTGCGCCTACGATAGTGGGTCAGGCCCAGTATGGCCCTGTTTGAGGCCAAGAATCAACTTCATGATCAGAGTCCGATTCTGAGCCGACCTCGCCCCACCATTTTTCACAGGTCACACCTGGCTCCATTGTACCCAACCAAGGGACCATTTCACAACAAGAAGTCTCACGAGATACAACGGGTCATGCCGGATCGGAATCGATTATGCTGCCTACACCACCAGAGGCTATTGTCAGGACACACACACACACACACACACACACACACACACACACACACACACACACACACACACACACACACACACACACACACACACACACACACACACACTTTGTCTGCTGAACCGGTCAGTTTGAAGAAGTCTTACTCTCCACCTTCAACGAGGAGGTCTTTCCGCTCACGCCACCCTCCTGCGTGGCAGTGCAGTGATGAGTGGCTCATGGAGACGAATGGAAGACCAAGAAAACTTTCGTGCTAACAATTTTGTGTCACTCGAACAGCCCACATTGCATGTATGTAGTATCTATCTCTACATACAGTTCCTTGCATAATCGTTATACTGTGTTTGTGATTTTTTTCCATTCCTAGTTGAGACTTACAAGTTTCATTTGTAGTCCATGTTCATGTTCTTTCAGTAACCAGTAGGAAGACACAAGAGGCAATTACGCCATTAATGTTGTTGTTGTGGTTTTACCATGTACGGCTCCGCGCAAGCACGCGAGTCATTATCCCGGCCGGTATGGCAGCGTGTCATGGCGTGAATAAAAACCTTCATTGGAGAACCCGATGGCTGAGACATGTATGGTGTCTACAAATGAGTTAAACCTGGTGAGTGAAGAGGAAGAAGAGGGGTTTTTCTCAGCTCATGTCAGTAAGCTCGTCAGCTCGTCTCAGCCCCCCCCTTCCCAATTGCACCCCCCCCTTCCCAAAGAACAAATATGAATTGTGACGCGAGATAGCAAAATCAACAGAGGAATTTGGTTCTGTCCAATACTGCCCCGAACCTTTCCTACAATGCAGCTTCTTCTTCTTCTTTCGGCTGCTCCCCTTAGGGGTCGCCACAGCGGATCATCCGTTATGATCCGCATAGTGATTTGGCACATGTTTTACGCCGGATGCCCTTCCTGACGCAACCCTGGTCGCCTCTTACGACACAGGGATATGGTACACCTATTCTAACCAGGGCATACACCGGGCCCATTACACTGGTACTCACTTTGCCGACCTCGGAGGATGACAGGCTGAGTCAACCTCCTGGTGTGTATTAATTCAAGCGGCCAACGGGGCTTGAACTCAGGACCTTTTGGATCCCTAGCCGCTAACCTAACCACTACGCCAACACCAGGCTACTTTTCGACAATGCAGCATGCTCTGGTAACTGATGGAAGCTTGCTTATAATTGCTGATGACAGAAAAGCTGATGACAGAAAGAAAAGAAAAAAAACATTTCTAGGATCGTGCTTCATATTCAGGGGTTCGCACAATTTTATTTCATGACGTACTCCAATGAGTACCGGCAGAAATGGTTTGGTATTCACACAAAAAGAATTGTCAGCTTCGAGCGTGCTCGTCTGCTTTCCCAATCGCCACTCAGCTTTGTATTCTCAGGGTCGGACATCCAGGAACTTTGCCGACCCATAATGCAATGTCCGCATAGCAACGCTGGCGAAGGGGAAAACAAAGTACCTCATTCGATCGGATCGCCCTACTATGCGTTGCAGTGGTGTATGTAGCGCGAGCGCTATCGCACGGCACTCGACTCGTACCTGTTACAAGTTTGTTTCTTTCGTAGCCTTTATAACACATTATTTGCAACAATGCCGAAAAGTTGCTGTATTTACAGTTGTACTAATAACAAGGCAAAAAAAATTCAGAACTCTCCTTTTATCTCATACCAAGTCAGGCGACTGAACCAGGGAGGAGACTTCTGTGGCTTAGAGCCATCAATTCCTATCAAATGTTAGAGTTGATTGTTGGTTGATCAAACAAATATTAGAGGCTCTCACATGGTTACCTCCAACATTTTTGTGTAGCACAGTCTGCACCCAACCAGAGACAAAAAATTTGTGGGCTTCCAGTGATCGGTAGTTTTTCATTGCCTCATTAGTAAACACTCCTGAGATTAAAAAGAAAAATATATTCTGTGGTTAGTTATTAAGATAGTACCAAAGCAATTAAGCGACGATTCCATCACGCAAAAACATTAATGTCTCGGCCCTTGATTGCCATTAATAGGATATTTTTTTTTTTTTTTTGTATACCTTGGTCGAGGCTCGTATGAGAGCTAAAGCACAACTCACAGCAAGGTGGCATGAGACAAGAGGGGCGGGAGTGGAAGGGACAAAACAGTGGGGAACAGACACATTAGGTGAACTGTGGAAGGGAGAGGGATGGGGATGGGACGGGGAACATGGCGAAGAGAAGATGGACATTTCAGGGACTTTCAGGAAGGAAAGCAGGAGAAATGAAGGAAGTGGGCTTGGGTGGATTATTGGGGGTAGAAAAGATCGAGGATTTGGATGGGGGAAGATAAGAGGTGGTGGTGAACAGCTGTTTTGAAAGCCTGGAGGGAAGAATGGGAAAGAATAGAGTGAGGAAGTTTATTCCAAAGGCAGGAAAAAAAGAGTAATGAAAGAGTGAAGATGAGCAGTGATTCGTGATTTTGGTAGTTTTACCAGAAGGGGGTTGTTGGCGGACCTTGAGCACCCTGTGGAAATGTGGTGGGGACAAATCGCAGAGAGAGCAGGGGGGGCAAGGCTGGAGAGGAGTCGGTAGAAGACAGAAAGACCACCGACCAACCTGCGGTGATTGAGTGAGAGGCCCAAAGACTCAGCTTCATTGCAGGAGATGCCGATGATCTTAAATGCCCTGGTTTCGACAGCGTGAAGCCGAGAAAGGTGGGAGGCAGGAGCACCAGCCCAGAGGGGAGAGCAGTACTCCATCAGGCTACGGACAAAAGCTTTGTAAGTGGTCAGGAGCTCAAGAGGGCCGAGGAAGGACTTAGCACGACGGAGGATTCCCAGTCGGTGACTGGCTTTTGAGGCGAGGTTGGAAATGTGACTTTCCCAGGAAAGGTCATGGCAGAGATTAGATTAGAACTTGCAAACTAAATGCAATGACAATGTGTCGGCCTTTCCTTTAAGTTCACCGCGGTCTTGTCCTCAGCCCAGGCACTGAAACTCAGCAGCCACAAGAAATAGCCACGCACTGCTACATCATTACAAAACGTAGAGACACACAGGCACACATGCTCACTCACATACAGCAACGCTCATAGACAGTCATACACATAGTCATACACATCATTAAAATCAGGGATAACACAGAATTTGTACAGCATGAATGTGAGCAATATTTTAATCATTCATTCACAATCTTGCTGGGTCAGTGAGTGACCAGCCACAACCAGCACAGATGACTCACAGTCACACAGTACAGACAAGGCAGGTCAATTAAAACTATTACTAACTAGCCACGTCAGCTCGGGAGTTCATAAATAATTGAAATAATATATTAACACTCCAGTGCAGTAATATTTGATAATACACAGTTAAAACTTGGTTTAAAATTGAATTACGTACCTGGTGTCTTGACTAGATACGTGTATACGTCCGGGTATTGCACGTTGGGCCATTCCTTTGGGTTGTCCATCCACGAATCACCGGGGTACTGGTAGGGGCAAGAATCAAGGCCAATTAACTGTAATTTGGCTCGTTATCTGGCCAATTCATCACCTCACAAATGTTCTATACATTGATATGACATTGCAAACACTTGGGTGAACACAATGTATCAACAATCTATCTGAAATACATCGACAGAAAAAAAAAAAATCACTCGGCTTTGCGTGCAAGTAAAACCACGATGTACGTGCGTCTGCGATCGGTGCTGCGTTTGTTTTCCCCTTTGCCAACATGGCGGTCGCGTTACCAAGCGAAGTCACGTGACTGTGACGTATGTCCAACCTCAAGAATGCATATTTGTCCTCTGTGAATCTATCTCTCTCTCTATCTCTCTATCTCTCTCTCTCTCTCTCTCTCTCTCTCTCTCTCTCTCTCTCTCTCTCTCTCTCTCTCTCTCTCTCTCTCTCTCTCTCTCTCTCTCTCTCTCTCTCTCTCTCTCTCTCTCTCTCTCTCTCTCTCTCTCTCTCTCTCTCTCTCTCTCTCTCTCTCTCTCTCTCTCTCTCTCTCTCTCTCTCTCTCTCTCTCTCTCTCTCTCTCTCTCTCTCTCTCTCTCTCTCTCTCTCTCTCTCTCTCTCTCTCTCTCTCTCTCTCTCTCTCTCTCTCTCTCTCTCTCTCTCTCTCTCTCTCTCTCTCTATCTCTATCTCTATCTCTCTCAGAACGTTCACTCCAGAAGAGACTCGCAAACCGCTCTATTTTCATTGTGGACGCTCCTGATCCTGCGCCTCTTCTTCTTCGCTCGTGCGTTCCACTAGGATCTTTTTTTTCTTTTTTTTTTAAATCTTGAAAGTTATAAACTTACACTATAGCTTATAAATTATATTGTTATAATTTATAAACTTAATTTTGTACACTCACATTTTGAAATCACGCTATATCAGGATTATCACGGAAGAATCTTATCTGTACTCGATGAGGAAAACCTTCCATCGAAAGCCTCTGGTATGCTTTTGAGCTTTCTGAGCACCTTTGACTGTCTTTATTATGAGGTAAATAATAATAATATTTACGAGCATATACCCATGCTCCGCACGGAGTTGAATGGTTGGCAAAAGGTGGATGAGGCATAATAGTTGATTCTTGCCAAAACCCCGTCACATTCGGATTCCGTTCAATGAGCCCAATATGACAACCAGTGGCGGCTCTTGTAAGAGCCGGATCCTAGTCGATGTACTCCATGGCCTTACCTAATGAGGCCTACAAAACGTCCTTGTGCACGACATTTTTGGTGTACACTACTCCTTGTGAAGAAGTCCCCTGATTTGTGCACGTGTTTACTTTGACATACAAACACCGTGTCAAAACGTCTCAGGTCACAGTACCGAGAAAAACGTGACGCGACCGCTAGGTGGAGCACAAAATTGGTCCTTCAGTATTAATATATAGAAGATACAATGTTTCTTGTTACATTTTTTGTGTCAAATTCACATTCTGAGGGAGTCAGCATGTGCAGACGAGGGTCTTACATTGCAGAAGCTATTTTCGATGAGTGGAATTACACCGCTCAGCGGTGACAGTCTGTCGACGACAGACGTAATGACGTCAGCGAATGACCGATGATGTCATGATGTCCTTACGCCTCTCAGCGGTGACGTCACACGTCGCCATGTAAACGAATGTAAAACGAAAAGTGTTTATTCTGCTTCAGAGTTGAAGTTTGACTCTTGCCACAATGTGTGATGCACTCTTACAGGTGCGAAGTTTCTTTCAGTCCAGGTCACAGTACCGAGAAAAACGTGACGCGACCGCGTGGAGGAGCACAAAATTGGTCCTTTAGTATTAATATATAGATAATGTCATTTGCAAATAAAACCATCATTATATCATTGTACTAGTATTTCAACTCTCACAATAGCACCCCCTTCCCAACTGCACCCCCCCTTCCCAACTGCACCCCCCTTCCCAACTGCACCCCCATCCCAACTGCACACCCACCCCCCTTCCCAACTGCTCACCCCCTTCCCAACTGCACACCCCTTCCCAACTGCACCCCCCTTCCCCAACTGCACACCCCCTTCCCAAATGCACACCCACCCCCTTCCCAACTGCACACCCATCCCCCCTTCCCAACTGCACACCCCCCTTCCCAACTTCACACCCCCCTTCCCAACTTCACACCCACCCATTCCCAACTGCACACCCCATTCCCAACTGCACACCCCTAAGTACGCCAGTGCCCAGAGGTACCCATATTCGCCTCTAAGATTTTACACCACCCTCTGACCACACACTATAAACACCACAGTTTTCTTCCTCCCTTCCCCCTCCTCAGCGACTGGGTTTGCGTTGATAAGTCGACCGCCCCTGGAAAATCAGACATCATGAAACGCCTCAAACTTTCTCATCTCTCTGAACTTTCCAATCTCCTCAGGTATGATTCTGATGGCGCCTGTCATGTTAATGTAAGTTAAGACTGTATAAGGACGAGACGGGTTAGCTCTGCACTGTATTCTTTTGTAAATACGTGTATTTCTTTGTCCGCACCAGACCAATCCTTCCTTTTCCCTGCTATCCATATTGCTGTGTATTAAAATCTTTGATTATTGTCCCACATACCTTTTCTCACCCCTTTGTAATAAACTTGCTTGTGTTATAAGTGTACCCAGTTTGTCACATATTTTCCTCCATTGGTCTATCATAGTCCGCACATAGTACAAGCAGAGAAGTTTTACCCCACCGATTGGCTCTTGTTAGCCGGTGCGTACTTGGCAGCTCTGCTCAACTGCACCTCGTCAGGTAAGTTAACGCAAGTACGCAAAGGCACGAGACCCCCCCCCTCCCTTGGTGCAGTTGTCCACAGGTAAGGTACCAATGTGCAGTAGTGGCACTCTGCCAGGATTGGCAGTATCGATCAGCATTCATACCGGAGTTATCCATGCTCGGTGGCTTCAGGACCAGGCGCTTGAGAGGAACCCGAGCACTTCCCCTGATGGCGAAACTCGACCCCAGCCCGCAACAATATATTGTGGCGTCAACGGGTTATTTAATATTGAGCGCGTTGCAGCAGAAGGTGTTAATCCGCAATGAACCAAAATGATCTTTTACTGCGTTCAATCCAAATGGAGGCATCTCACACATGCGGGAATCGCAAGAAAGCACATGAGAACCTTAATCTAATTTCATGGGTTTTATTTCCCAAAAAAGATCCAAATATCAGGGGTAGGTTGAACCCGATGGAGGGATACGATGGCAGAAGGGAGGAGGGTGGGGGGGGGGGGGATGGGAATTCAAAAAATAATTATGTACAATGAGAATAAAATATATGGTACAACACACACCAGACTTGTTCACAGATGCGAAAAGTGGACGACAACCGGGTGAGGCCTTTGTTGCTGGTGGATGAGGAGGGAGCAGGTCCACGGGCAGGAGAGACGAACAGGCAATGAGGCAGCTGATGAAACACGGGCAGGACGATGAAGGCACATGGACAGGAACGAGCGACGATGAACAGGCGAGGAGGAACAACGAAACACGTGATCAGGGAAAAGGCCGAATTTGCGCCAAACCCAACTCTCACTTCACGCCAAACCCAACACTTGCGACAACCAGAGAACCCCGCCCTTTCAGGCGAAACAAAAACTCCACCCTTCAGGAGGTGATCCAAGTTCTTCCCCTCCCTTTTTCGAAAGATGCCGTTCCTCCAAAACTCCTCTCATTTTCCGAAAGCCTCACACCAGTGCCTCACCCAGGGGAATTACAAAAGGTTGCACGCATGATTCTTTCACCTCAAACCCAAACTGATAATGACCACACACCACCCTTTGTATGGTGCACATTCAAACAAGGCAATCCTTAAGCTACATTTCGCTACTTCATTACATTGAGATTAGCTAACGATTCATACACAGACCATACTGCTTGATACATTTCTATCTGTTCTAAGGTAATATCTCCCTCATCCCCCCCTTACAAACGTAACAATATATATCTACAGTGGGGAGAACAAGAATTTGATACACTGTCGATTTTGCAGGTTTTCCCACTTACAAAGCACGTAGAGGTCTGTAATTTTCATCATAGGTACACTTCAACTGTGAAAGACGGAATCGAAAACAAAAATCCTGAAAAATCACATTGTATGATTTTAAAATAATTAATTTGCATTTTATTGCATGAAATAAGTATTTGATACATCAGAAAAACAGAACTTAATATTTGGTACAGAAACCTTTGTTTGCAATTACAGAGATCAGACGTTTCCTGTAGTTCTTAACCAGGTTTGCACAGACTGCAGCAGGGATTTTGGCCCACTCCTCCATACAGATCTTCTCTAGATCCTTCAGGTTTCGGGGCTGTCGCTGGGCAACACAGACTTTCAGCTCCCTCCAAAGATTTTCTATTGGGTTCAGGTCTGGAGACTGGCGAGGCCACTCCAGGACCTTGACATGCTTCTTACGGAGCCATTCCTGAGTTGCCCTGGCTGTGTGTTTCGGGTCGTTGTCATGATGGAAAACCCAGCCACGCCCCATCTTCAATGCTCTTGTTGAGGGAAGGAGGTTGTTGGCCAAGATTTCGCGATACATGGCCCCATCCATCCTCCCCTCAATACGGTGCAGTTGCCCTGTCCTCTTTGCAGAAAAGCATCCCCAAAGAATGATGTTTCCACCTCCATGCTTCACGGTTGGGATGGTGTTCTTGGGGTTGTACTCATCCTTCTTCTTCCTCCAAACACGGCGAGTGGAGTTTAAACCAAAAAGCTCTATTTTGGTCTCATCAGACCACATGACCTTCTCCCATTCCTCCTCTGGATCATCCAGATGGTCATTGGCAAACTTCAGACAGGCCTGGACATGCGCTGGCTTGAGCAGAGGGACCTTGCGTGTGCTGCAGGATTTTAATCCATGACGGCGTAGTGTGTTACTTATGGTTTTCTTTGATACTGTGGTCCCAGCTCTCTTCCGGTCATTGACCAGGTCCTGCCGTGTAGTTCTGGGCTGATCCCTCACCTTTCTCATGATCATTGAGGCTCCACAAGGTGAGATCTTGCATGGAGCCCCAGACCGAGGGAGATTGACTGTTTTCTTGAACTTCTTCCATTTTGTAATAATTGCGCCAACAGTTGTTGCCTTCTCACCAAGCTGCTTGCCTATTGTCCTGTAGCCCATCCCAGCCTTGTGCAAGTCTAAAATTTTGTCCCTGATGTCCTAAGACAGCTCTCTGGTCTTGCCCATTGTGGAGAGGTTGGAGTCTGATTGATTGAGTGTGGACAGCTGTCTTTTATGCAGATAACGAGTTCAAACAGGTGCAGTTAATACAGGTAATGAGTGGAGAATGGGAGGGCTTCTTAAAGACAAAAGTAACAGGTCTGTGAAAGCCGGAATTCTTACTGGTTGGTCGGTGATCAAATACTTATTTCATGCAATAAAATGCAAATTAATAATTTAAAAATCATACAATGTGATTTTCAGGATTTTTGTTTTAGATTCCGTCTTTCACAGTTGAAGTGTACCGATGATTAAAATTACAGACCTCTACGTGCTTTGTAAGTGGGAAAACCTGCAAAATCAGCAGTGTATCAAACACTTGTTCTCCCCACTGTATGTATGTATGTTTGTGTGTGTGTGTGTGTGTGTGTGTGTGTGTGTGTGTGTGTGTGTGTGTGTGTGTGTGTGTGTGTGTGTGTGTGTGTGTGTGTGTGTGTGTGTGTGTGTGTGTGTGTGTGTGTGTGTGTGTGTGTGTGTGTGTGTGTGTGTATATATGTATATATATATATATATATATATATATATATATATATATATATATATATATATATATATATATATATATATATATATATATATATATATATATATATATATATATATATATATATAGTATATATACAGTATATATAGATATATAGTCTGGTCGGAAATCAAACCGAGACTTATAGACAGCTCAAAGATAAATTCCACATCCTTTCAGACTCTATGAGAGATATTTTAGAGTAAATATTACATGATACCTGCACACCGAATAAAATATTTTTTTAAAAACGTGTCCCAGATAGTTACTCATGATGGCAATCACCCGTTTATTCAGAATAATATAAGAAGGATACTATATATAGTGCATTGCCTGAAACGTTGATTTCACACAGACGAAAAATCATGAATTTCTATTTGAACCTCCAAAACAACATGATAGCCTTGTAATGTGTTCAACTCAGTTTTCATTTTTGGGTCATTGGTGATGTCATTGCGCACCTAATGACAATTCTCAGAAAATGGCTCGGATTCATCTCGGACAACTTTACGAATACTTTATTCGACGTAGAGGTTAAGAACACGTGCAAAGTTCGAAAAAGAATTTTGCAATGTCCCGTGAAGGCTGATTATACATCGTCAAGCTGAAATGGGATAGATGGTTTTAAACAGCCGATTGTCATTCTGCAGGTAAAGAACATCCCGTCGCCCTTGTTACTCCCTTGCACACCACTTTACTATCGTGAATAAAGTGTATATGAGGTTTGGTATTCCCCGCATTAATTCCCTTTGAAAGCTGCCACCTGACTGCGCGAATACCTTAAACCTGACGTTCATCATACATTCATACGTCACACTTTAGGAATACGTGACGTATTGACGATGTGCTCGCCATGACCAGCTGTGTGAACTCTCCTTTTTACACCGCTCGTTCGGTCACCGGATAAAGGTCACTAGTGTAAACCTCACGATGTTGGCGTAGCCATCGTGGTAATGAACCACGGGCCTTGGCGCGGTCACCTGCGCTGGCATTTGGTGCGCCGTAATTGCGAGACGATCGGTTCCTCTCGGTGCGTCGCGCGATTTCTCTGATATTTTAATCCTTTTTTTTCCGTCGCTCTGCCCCATGCTTTCGTAATTAAAAAAGAAATTCCATCGGAAGCGTAAAGAGCAGCGATGGCTGGCGTCGAGCGCTCGTTTCGAAGGTGTGTGTGTGTGTGTGAGCGATAATTATACCGAGCGTACCTTTCTTTGCACGCTCAGGGCATTGCGAGAATGTGAAAAAAAAAAAAACACAGAACAAGGATCCTATCCGGAGGCTGAGGCTGTTATGGCCATTCATTTGCGACAAAAAGTTTCCCCTGAAAATTACAGGACGCCGCTTCAATTCACGCAACAGACCCGAAGAGTGCGGGGGATGATGGGAGAGAGGGAGAGGGAGAGTTGTCGGGTTCCTCGACTTCAGAGACGACGTCGAGTTGCAATTGGCCACAGGGTCACGCGAGGATTGTGACGACACAAAAAGAACTTCTTCTTTGCCCGCAGCCACAAGGCTGCAAGTAGCGCGGCTGTAACAGAGTGATGCAGGAATTTGGGATTTGTTCAGGGTGCCGGCGATAACTCAACTCTTCCACAAGAACACTGTAGGATCTTTAAAGTACGCCAACTATGAGCTAATCCTGGTGGACGCGAGACGCCTGGTTTAATGTCCACCCGAGGGAGGAACAACGCATTGATTCCTCGTTCTGCCTGCGATGCACCAGGGTGACAGTTTGTAGCTGGATCAGAGTTGTAACCCAGGTTAGACAGATGGCTCAGACCTCCAGTCTCGGCCATCCTGCCGGCCCACACAAAAAAGTACTAGCAGATGGACACCGTACGTGACACATGTTATTGGATCACCGCAGCAGAAGATTGGTGTTGGCTTTTAACGGTTAAGGTGGCTCGTAATTAAGATCTTAAGGCCTTGAGTTCTCTCTATCGAGTGCAGCCTGTGGCTGCTGGTTGCATCATTGGTTTGGACGTGGCTATGCCGCTGATGCACTGTTCCCCTTACCAGTACACTGGTGCTCATTTCACCAACCTCAGAAGGATAATAGGCTGAGTCAACCTCCTGGTGTATTAATTCAGCAGCCAACGGGGATTGAACTCAGGACCCTAGGATCACAAGACGCCACCCTTACTAATAAGCCAATACCAGGCTTTTGGGTCTTGAGTTGAAGTCCTTGTTTGTTGAATTAACACCAGGTGGGTTGACTCAGCCTATCATCCTTCTGAGGTTTGTGAAATGAGTACCAGCTGACTGGTAACAGGGGGGGCACTGAATCAAAAGCACAGCTGCACCCCCAGAAAATGAGGTAGCCGCAGGAAATACATCGATCCAATGCAAACATGTTTTTGGGTACGGAGTCAATCGAGTCTCCTGAAAGAGACAAAGAGTACGAAACAGTGCAGAAAAGCACAATCGAACGTGAATAACATCGGTGAAAAGCGGGGTGGGGGACGCTTGGAAGAAAAATGGACATAAGGAAGAAAGCGTTTATGGCAAGTGAGAGGACAGATGGGCTGAACAAGCCGTGGATACAAGCCTATACACAAGAAGAGGAAGGGAAAACCGGGAATGAAACAGAAATGGAACAACAAGCCGGTAGGCAACGAGGGATTCGCTAGGATCGAAGCGCTGGATACGATGCTTTTCATTCTGACCGATCCACCGACGAAGATTCATTGCCAAGACGTATTGGTTCACATACAATTGTTCCTCTGCCCGGCAAGATTTTTCCTATTGCGTATTTTGTCAACTGGCACTCATAAAAAATGACGTTAAATAGACACCCAATTTTTGAAGGAGTACCATTTGAAAAATAAAACCTCAATCAAAAATCGGCTCGAGTAAAATTTTCTAAATATCTCGAAGTGTTTAATTCTGAAGTCTCGTTTCTCCACATTCAAAACTGAAGGACAAGTATTGAAAATACTGTACGCGGTTTTTCGGCGGCTGCACTGCAATGGGTGGTTGCTAGACAACGGAATTCAAACGCGCACATTCCCAGACCATATGGCACCTGTTGGCAAAGTTTCATCGAAATCGGTTCGCTGGCTCGTGATGTGGAGCCTCTTGTTGTAGGCAGACACACACACACACACACACACACACACACACACACACACACACACACACACACACACACACACACACATACACGGAAAAACCGACAATAAGGGATATCTAGCATATATAGCGAATCCAATAAACAGAGAGGAGGTTCATTGAAAGGACAGAAACCCCAATAAGTTGGAAAAGTAGGGGTGGGCTTCCGGAAGGTCAATGAGGATGGAAAAGATCATGAGTATAGGTGGGGGATGACTTGAGGAGGATTAGCTAAACCTTCTCCCTTGTCATCAAAGTGTGTTCATCCTTCCTCCCCCCACGTCCCTCAATGAAAAGCAGCTGATAAACTTTCATCCCAGGTAACCAACGATGATGGACTGAATCTGGCTGTCAGTAAAATTGGCACAGGGTGTCCGTCTACCAGATAGTCGGCCCAGTGTTATTGGGTGCACCTGCGATGTCAAACTCTCTCCTTATGCATCATCAATGTGTGTGTGTGTGTGTGTGTGTGTGTGTGTGTGTGTGTGTGTGTGTGTGTGTGTGTGTGTGTGTGTGTGTGTGTGTGTGTGTGTGTGTGTGTGTGTGTGTGTGTGTGTGTGTGTGTTTTGCTACTCCTCTTACAGTTGTGGACCGATTACATCCAGGCTTGTTACATGGGATCAGCATGACGCCAGTCCCCAATTAGTGTGTAGGTGTGTTTATCTTCGCTGGTGGTCTAGGGGGTGAAGGAAGAAAATTCTCTTTGTAAATGTGTCTCGTGTAGCGCCGCCTCCAGGTGGAGGAGGGTATAGCCCTTATTCAGATGACGTCACCGGTCACGTGACTGTGGCAGCTCCGCCATATTGAGTGGCAAGAAAGTATACCGCGTCCATAACAACCGATAGTCTCCACTTCAACTACACCGTTATTTCCAAGCAAGCGATTTTTTTTTCTGCAAACGGGTAAGAGTTGTTGTACTTGGTGAATGTACTCAGCGATATACTAAAGGCTCTGGAGTGCAGTTTTACCGCTTTCCCGCCGAAGTAGACCGACGAAATATTTAGATATAACGGTTCTGAGAAGAGAAAAATGGCGACCTGGTGAGCATGACTGGTTTTGTGGCCTTCATTTTGTCTCCGGTATGTAACTAATTTCTGATATGTTATTTCAGTAGTTGGTATTAAATAGCTGGTGGTTACAAAATATTGTCTGATTTGTATCATTAAAATGTATTATATCCCTCATTTTATCGACAGAATGAGATAGGCGAGATCGCCTTTCTCACAGCCGTCTAACGCGCACAGTTCTGAGTTGTTTCCTCGAAACTTGTCTCATTGCGATTACATCGCAGATTAAATTAAATAGTTTTTTTTAAATAGCATTTTAGAAATTAAAAAAAAAAAATCAGTGTAACATTTTCACTACAGAAAGTCACATCAATATGTATAATACATAAAAAAAACTAGCACTTGGAAATATCCACAGCAGCGTGGCATTACACCGGATGTTTGTCATGGATAAAATATAACGTATCTGTAAGAAAACTGATGAACGAAGATTTTCTACAAACTTAGTGCATTTAGACAAGAGGTGCACTTGAAATTAACTTGTGGCAGCAGTCAGGTTAAAAAAAAGTGACGGTGGTTGCTGAACAAAACAAGCAACAACGAATGTACAATAATAGTGAAATGAAAGAAAACAGGCTTGTATTACCTTTACCTCACGATAATACAGTTATTATCAGCTTTCGTCGAGATTATGTCACTAACAAACCCAGCGACATCATACGAGTAAGCGTCCATACTCTTGAAGGCTTTCAGGCTGGCGTGAGTGTAAGGACTCGGCGTTTCAACGAGGTAAACAGATCTCAGGGAAAACGATTTGTTGTGATAATGAAGTGCCATACTGTAATTGGCGGCAACGGTAATTGGGCGGATGCGGCAGCACTGTATATGAAGGTCAATGGCTGGTGTTGACACGTATACCACGTACTCCATGGAAAGTCATGCTGGAACAGTAATGGTATGTTATATACTATATTAGGAATAATTGACTCTGAGGAATGTAATTGGTATTAGAGTATGGAGTTTAACTTCGTTATTATGTGATGCGTATGTGGTATTTGCCTTCAGTATTATGTGTACTAGTTATTGTATTTTGTTATTCTTACCCTATGTATATTTATGTTGTTGAAGATATGCGTATGGGTTTTGTGAGAATAAAGCCAATCGAAAAGGTCTATTGTTGATTACTACAACAATAATTTATTCTCACAAAACTTACCCGGTTGGATTGGACCAGAAGAGCGCCTAGGCCTACACTGGAATGGAGCGTTTGCTGAGACCAGAGAGGCTGGATTCGGATCCCAGTTCACCCACGGCGGCACAAAAATGGAAACACTGGTTGAAGACGTTTGAAAACTTCCTGGGAGCTCTACCACAGGATAATCTGGATAAGATGAGTCTGCTTACAAATTTTGTCTCACCAAGACTATACGAAACTATATCAGAGTGTACCATTTATGATGAGGCTATCCGTACTTTACAGTCACAGTACGTAAAGCCCACTAATGAAGTGTTTGCACGCCATCGTCTTGCAACTCGCCGCCAGCAGGTCGGAGAGTCCTTAGATGAATACCTTCTGACTCTGAAAACGTTAAGTAAAGAGTGTAACTTTGGGGCTGTAACAGCAACTCAACATTGCGAAGAATCCATCAGGGATGCCTTCATTAGCGGCCTGCAGTCACCACTGATCAGACAACGTTTATTAGAGAATAAGACTTTAGATTTAGCTCCCATGTTTGATCAGGCTAGATCTCTAGATTCAGCCCAAAGAAATTCAGAATCTTATTGTGTTATTCAACCCTCCCGTTCATTGGGTGCTGCCTCATCCAATCAGAATACCGGTGAAGTGGAACCCACAACTGTAATGGCTGCTACGGGTGTTAAATGTTTCTTTTGTGGTTTTTTAAAACACCCACGTGTAAAATGTCCGGCACGAGAGGCTGTGTGTCATAAGTGCCAGAAAAAGGGTCATTTTGCTAAGGTGTGCCGTAGTACTTCATCAGTAGCTACTGGTGCTTGTGCAACTTCCTCTGATCAGGCAACGCTAGCGGCTGTGTCTTCTGCCGCTGCCCCAGGGGTGTTATCAAAGGCGGTTGTGAGGGTCACGCTCAATGGAGTGGAATTGGATGGCCTTATGGATAGTGGTAGTTCAGAAAGTTTTATCCATCCCGACCTCGTTAAGTGCCATTCCTTAAGTGTACATCACACCCAAGGCAATGTTTCCATGGCATCTACTTCCTTCACCGCTCAGACATCAGGGTTCTGTCGAGTCAATATCAAAGTAAACGGTCGGTGCTACCAAGATGTGCGTCTGTCCATACTCCCTCAGCTGTGTTCAGATATAGTTTTGGGCCAGGATTTTCAGGGACTGCATGATAGTGTTACACTGACATATGGAGGTAGTTTGCCTCCTCTTGTTATCTGTGGACTCAGTACACTGTGTGTTGACCCTCCAGAACTGTTTGCCAACTTGACAGATGATTGTTATCCTGTTGCTGCTCGATCACGCCGGTACTCTCCCGATGATCGTAAATTCATTGAAAAGGAAATTCAAAGATGTTGAAGGAAGGTATCATAGAGCCCAGTAACTCCTCTTGGCGTGCACAGGATGTTGTCGTTAAGAACGAAACTCACAAGAAACGCTTAGCCGTGGACTATTCAGAAACTATCAACAAATTTACACTTCTTGACGGGTATCCTCTGCCTCGTATAGATGACACTGTTAACAAGATTGCTCAATACCGTGTTTTTAGTACAATTGACCTCCGTAGTGCGTATCATCAAATCCCCATCAGAAATGAAGATAAGCCATACACCGCGTTTGAGGCCTGTGGACGCCTTTATCAGTTTGCTCGGGTTCCCTTTGGCGTCACCAACGGAGTGGCTTGCTTCCAACGTATCGTGGATTCATTCATCCAAGAAGAAGAACTGGTTGGAACATTTGCTTACTTAGACAACATTACTATTTGCGGCATGACTCAGGAAGAGCATGATGCTAATCTCACGAAATTTCTTGAGGCTGCGAAGAGAAAGAATATAACTTACAATGAAGACAAATGCATCTTTTCAACTAACAGGCTCAGTATTCTCGGATATGTGGTGGAAGGAGGGGAAATGCACCCGGATCCGGAACGACTCCGACCCTTGCAGGACTTGCCTGTGCCTCGGGACATGAAATCGCTCCGACGCATCCTTGGCTTCTTTGCCTATTATTCACAGTGGATATATGACTACTCAAGCAAGATCCGCCCACTGTGTGCCACTACAACATTTCCCATGACAAGGGAAGCAGAAGCGGCTTTCCATCAACTTAAGCAAGACATTGAAGGTTCAGTGGTGAGGGCGATTGACGAATCCATACCCTTCGAAGTTGAGACCGATGCTTCGGATGTAGCAATTGCTGCAGTCCTCACCCAGGCAGGACGTCCGGTAGCCTTCTTTTCCCGAACCCTTCAGGGACCCGAATGTCGTCATGCTTCTATTGAGAAGGAGGCCCAGGCTATTATTGAAACAGTTCGCCACTGGAGACAGAATTTGACAGGCAGACATTTTACTATAAAGACAGATCAACGATCAGTGAGCTATATGTTTGATAAGCAGCATAAAAATAAGATAAAGAATGATAAGTTCATGCGTTGGAGGATGGAATTATCTTGCCATGATTTTGACATTGTGTATCGTCCTGGTCGAGAAAACATTCCCTCTGATACATTCTCCAGGTCTTATTGTGGGATGGCATGTCACGATCGACATTCACTGTTTAACCTCCACGAAGCCTGGTGCCACCCAGGGGTTACCCGCTTATACCATTTTGTGAAATCTAAGAATATGCCATACTCTGTGGAGGATGTCCGGCAGGTTGTTGGATCTTGTAGAATATGCGCAGAATGCAAACCCAAGTTTCACCAACCAGATAAGACTCGACTCATAAAAGCTACTCAGCCATTTGAGCGTCTCAATATAGATTTCAAGGGGCCTCTTCCGAGTACAGATAAGAATCAGTATTTTCTTAACATTGTGGACGAATATTCATGGTTTCCTTTTGTATTTCCTTGTGCCGACATGACCACTTCCACGGTTATCAAGTGCCTCTGTCAGCTGTTCCCTATTTTCGGAATGCCGGCTTACATTCATTCGGACCGGGGACCCTCCTTCATGAGCAAGGAATTACAAGACTTCCTTGCCAGTAGGGGGATCGCTGGTAGCAGAACTACTAGCTATAATCCTCAAGGGAATGGCCAAGTGGAGAGGTTCAATGGTACCATTTGGAAGGCAATCACAACGGCTCTAAAATCCCGTAATCTACCCATCAAATGCTGGCAGACTGTTCTGCCTGATGCTCTCCACTCAATTCGTTCACTGTTGTCGACAGCAACCAATGCTACCCCTCATGAAAGACTTCTGAACTATTCTCGTCGTTCTTCCTCGGGAGCCTCGGTGCCTACTTGGCTCTGCAATCCTGGGCCAGTCCTGCTGAAGCGTCACGTACGCACGAATAAAACTGATCCCCTTGTGGATGAAGTGGACCTCCTCCAAGCAGGACCCCACTATGCCCATATTCGCTACCCGGATGGCAGGGAAACTACGGTCTCTGTTAGACACTTATCCCCAATTGGAACCCCATCCAAGAGTGAACCCCAAATTCTACCTCAGGCTTCTGAAGAAAATGTAATTCCCCAGGGTAGTCCCCAAGACGCACCCTGCTCAGAGGGGGGTGATCTCGTTCCTGATATGGTTCCTGCAACTCCACAGCAATCAGATGCTGTGGATAACCCTCCAGTGCCAAGAAGATTCGGTCGCACCATTCGTCCTCCTATTAGACTAGATTTATAGAGATAGATATCTCGGAAGGGGGTGAATGTTGTGATAATGAAGTGCCATACTGTAATTGGCGGCAACGGTAATTGGGCGGATGCGGCAGCACTGTATATGAAGGTCAATGGCTGGTGTTGACACGTATACCACTTACTCCGTGGAAAGTCATGCTGGAACAGTAATGGTATGTTATATACTATATTAGGAATAATTGACTCTGAGGAATGTAATTGGTATTAGAGTATGGAGTTTAACTTCGTTATTATGTGATGTGTATGTGGTATTTGCCTTCAGTATTATGTGTACTAGTTATTGTATTTTGTTATTCTTACCCTATGTATATTTATGTTGTTGTAGATATGCGTATGGGTTTTGTGAGAATAAAGCCGATCGAAAAGGTCTATTGTTGATTACTACAACACGATTTGAGGCCAAAATTTCCTTTCTGTTGTCCATTTATTGCTGTTAGTTGCCTATACACCGCCCAAATAAAGGTATGCGTCAGAAGAACGCGTTGCATTCTTGGAACACGATCGCCCGTCGGACGGGTACTCTGCTCGTGTTGTGCAGCAAGTGTTTCGAAACATACAACATCTCCTTTACCATCTTCAGACGACAGTCACCACACAAAGGTCAGTATAAACACACACGCGGCATTCGTAACGGAATGCTCTTTGAGGTTGTGCATTGGGATTTTATTTTCACGGAATAATTGACTGCCGTGGGAATGATGAAAATTATTGTCCGTACACCGTCATAATAATCAATCATGGGCGAAATCTCCGGCAGTTACACCGCCAATGTCGGTCACGTGGTGCGTAGTTAATGCCGTGCGATCATTATGGGAGTATTTCGGGTTGATGGAGCTTGTAAGTACATCATTTCCAAGCCCTTACAGGAATTAAATTATCCAAACGATGGTGTAAGTTATAATGGTTTCCTCCGTCTCCAATTGGCGGACTGTCAGCACTGAAAAAACAGAGGAAATGGTCGAATTTGTTCACAGTTATCAGACAAGGTGCACATGTAATAATGTATGTTTTAACAGGTGGAAAACGTGGCGGTATTTCTGTACGTTCGAGAATGTTATAAAAGGAACGTTTCAGAAAGAGTTTGGAGGACTCGTTTTGGAAGAGGCTCCTCTTATTCTTCATTATGCTTTCGTCTTCTTCTTCTTCTTCGTCTTTTTCATCTTCTTCCTCGTCTTCTTCTTCTTCGTCTTTTTCATCTTCTTCCTCGTCTTCTTCTTATTCTTCTTCGACCTCGTCTTTTTCATCTTCGACCTCATCTTCTTCTTTTTTATCTTCGTTTTTTTCATCTTCGACCTCGTCTTCTTCTTCTTCGTCTTTTTCATCTTCCTCGTCTTCTTCTTCGTATTTTTCATCTTCTTCCTCGTCTTCTTCTTCTTCGTCTTTTTCATCTTCTTCCTCGTCTTCTTTTTCGTATTTTTCATCTTCTCCCTCGTCTTCTTCTTCTTCGTCTTTTTCATCTTCTTCCTCGTCTTCTTCTTCTTCGTCTTTTTCATATTCTTCCTCGTCTTCTTCTTCTTCGTCTTTCTCATCTTCTTCTTCGTCTTCTTCTTCGTCTTTTTCATCTTCTTCCTCGTCTTCTTCTTCGTCTTTTTCATCTTCTTCCTCGTCTTTTTCATCTTCGACCTCGTCTTCTTCTTCTTCGTCTTTTTCATCTTCGACCTCGTCTTCTTCTTCTTCGTCTTCTTCATCTTCTTCCTCGTCTTCTTCTTTTTCATCTTCGACCTCGTCTTTTTCATCTTCGACCTCATCTTATTCTTCTTCTTTTTTATCTTCGTTTTTTTCATCTTCGACCTCGTCTTCTTCTTCTTCTTTTTTATCTTCTTCGTTTTTTTCATCTTCGACCTCGTCTTTTTCTTCTTATTTTTTATCTTCTTCGTTTTTTCATCTTCTTCCTCGTCTTCTTCTTCTTCGTCTTCTTCTTCTTCGTCTTTTTCTTCTTCTTCCTCGTCTTCTTTTTTCGTCTTCGACCTCGTCTTTTTCATCTTCGACCTCATCTTCTTCGTCTTTTTCATCTTCTTTGTCTTTTTCATCTTCTCCCTCATCTTCTTCGTCTCTTTAATCTTCTTCCTCTTCTCTTTCGTATTTTTCTTTTTCTTACTCTTCTTCTTCTACTTCTTACTCTTCTTCCTCATGTTCATCTTCTTCTTCATATACTATCTTCTTCTTTGTTCTCTTATTCTTCATAATGCAGCACGTAACTCAAGTTTTTTCGTCCAAGCTTGCTTGAGAGTTCAACTTGTGCAGCTGCTGCAATGGCTGCCCCCTGTAGGTTATAGATCCTTGTAATTTGTTCCAGGTGCCGACGATAACTCACCTACTCTTTGTGAAAGGGATCTTTAATGTTCATCAACGAATGCAGCAGATGGTACGCCAGGTTTAGCGCCCATCCGAAGGACGGCACACGTATTGATGCCTCGCCTGCCCTGCCTGGATGACAGTTTATAGCTGGGTCGAGATTCAAACCCGGTCTTCACAGCTCAGAGGCGAGTGTGAATACCTCCAGTTAGATTCGAAACTACCAATCAGTCCAGCTTGGTGTTGGCTTAATGGTTAATTAAGTGGTTGGATTAAGAGCTTAGGGTCTTGCGTTCAGCCCCTTTCCACCGTTGAATTAACACCAGGCGGGTTGACCACGTGCCATTCTTCCGAGGTTTGGCAAAATGTGTACGAGCGTGCTGGTAACAGGGGGCACTGCATCAGCGGCACAGCCACGCTTCCAGAAAATGATGCAGCCTTGCAGCCACAGGCTACATTCGAATAAATATAACCAATTGCTCACCATTTCATATATATATATATATATATATATATATATATATATATATATATATATATATATATATATATATATATATATATATATATATATATCTTCTTCTTCTTCTTCTTTCGGCTGCTCCCGTTAGGGGTCGCCACAGCGGATCATCCATTATGATCCGCATAGTGATTTGGCACATGTTTTACGCCGGATGCCCTTCCTGACGCAACCCTGGTCGCCTCTTACGACACAGGGATATGGTACACCTATTTTAACCGGGGTATACACCGGCCCAGTATACTGGTACTCATTTCGCCGACCTCGGAAGGATGACAGGCTGAGTCAACCCCCTGGTGTATTAATTCAGTGGCTCAACGGGGCTTGAACTCAGGACCTCTTGGATCCCAAGCCACTGCCCTAACCACTGCGCCAACACCAGGCTATATATATATATATATATATATATATATAGGATAATGAGGACAAGTTAACTAGTTTGGATGTGTTAACTTCGCTGGAAGTTGCGTTCAAAGGACAATTGTAAGAATAACAAACCGGTAGGCGACATGGGTGGTCGCTATATAATTGCATACAAGTCATAGAGTTTTTGACGGATCGGGCTGAAATTTTTGACAAAGAGGTTGATTATAGTGCGCATAAAAGTGCAGAAGCCGATTTTTGATTTTCGATAAAAAATATTTTTCGGATTTTTTTCAAAAATTTAAAAGTCCCGTTGCTAGGCAACGGTGGCGTCCATAGCAACGGTGCTCAAAAGCATAAAACTAGATCCTGGTATGAACCTACCAGTCAAGTTTCATCAAAATCGGTTGACTCCTCTGGCCTCCAGAGCTGTCCATTACATACATATAGACAGACGGAAAACCTGAGAATAACGGTAGTCTAGCGACCACCCAATAATTAATTTTGTGAACGCTCATCGAACGAGGGGACTTCAAAAATGTTCTCCGAATGAGATATCGGAAATCCAAGGAACTCCAGGAAGGTGTGTTATTTATATATTTATTTATTAACCTCTGCCATCGAAGATGGACGGAGGTTAATGTTTTCACCCTGTTTGTTTGTTTGTTTGTTTGTTTGTTTGCTTGTGAACAGTATTATGGAAAAACTCCTCGATGGATTTCGACGAAACTTGGTGGGGGGATAAGGTATGGTCCAAGGATCATGATCATTCCTTTAGATTTTGGACTTGGTCCAAAGTCCAATATGGCCGCTATGGCGGGCATTTTGAAAAAATATTTGAAATCTTTTTTTGCATTTCTACATGTTTTATGTGATTTCCAATTCCCCCCCCCCCAAAAAAAAAAATTGTTAGAGAAAAAAAAAATTTGCAATTTTTTTTCAAAAAAATTTCGATTTTATTTGAAAAATATTGAAATTTTTTTTTGCATTTCTACATGTTTTAAGTAATTTCCAACCCCCCCCCCCCCAAAAAAAATTGTTAGAGAAAAAAAAAAAAAAATTTTGCAATTTTTTTTCAAAAAAATTTCGATTTTATTTGAAAAATATTGGAATTTTTTTTTTTTGCATTTCTACATGTTTTAAGTGATTTCCAACCCAACCAAAAAAAAATTGTTAGAGAAAAAAACAAACAAATTTGCAACTTTTTTTTTTAAAAAATTCCCATTTTTTTTTTTTTTTATTTTTTTTTGCATTTTTTCATGCGCATCGATCTAGCTTAGTTTATTCAATTGTGGTTCAGTAGAGTCTGATCCGTTTTGACCTACAATGAATAGGATATCAGGTTCACTTAAGTGACCCAGCAGTATTGGCGGCGGAGGTTTTGCACTCTACCGAGTGCTCCCCCTCTAGTTTTCTTGTTACGTTCAACACTCGATCACAAACGCTTGTTTATATACCGGCTGTCTCAGGTACCTCTGACCGCTCGGCTGTTTCGCGCCAAATTAATTTCCTCGCACACAGCAGCCCGACCACTCGGCACGTGTTTTAATAAACTCGCGATGTGTCAACACCGGACAGGGCACAACGGCACGTAATTACAACGGGTTTTGCTCTGATAAATTGAAAATGGAAATGGAAATGGCGCAAACAGGTGCCATCGTCTCATGCGCCAAGGAATTATCATCAAAGTCAGTGTGTCTGAGGTTACACACGGATTAGGCCAGTTTGTCGCTTGTTAGCCTGATTATAACAATGGGGGGAGACTATCCAAATTGCCCTGGTGTGGGGCAGGTTAGCCAGATAACCTCGGTGTGGGGCAGATTAGCCAGATAACCTCAGTGTGGGGCAGGTTAGCCAGATAACCTCGGTGTGGGGCAGGTTAGCCAGATCACCACGGTGTGGGGCAGGTTAGCCAGATCACCTCGGTGTGGGGAAGGTTAGCCAGATGACCTCAGTGTGGGTCAGGTTAGCCAGATGACCTCAGTGTGGGGCAGGTTAGCTAGATGACTTCGGTGTGGGGCAGGTTAGCCAGATGACCTCGGTGTGGGGCAGATTGGCCAGATAACCTCGGTGTGGGGCAGGTTAGCCAGATAACCTCGGTGTGGGGCAGGTTAGCCAGATAACCTCAGTGTGGGGCAGGTTAGCCAGATAACCTCAGTGTGGGGCAGGTTAGCCAGATAACCTCAGTGTGGGGCAGATTAGCCAGATGACCTCGGTGTGGGGCAGGTTAGCCAGATAACCTCGGTGTGGGGCAGGTTAGCCAGATAACCTCGGTGTGGGGCAGATAAGCCAGATAACCTCGGTGTGGGGCAGATTAGCCAGATCACCTCGATGTGGGGCAAATTAGCCAGATCACCTCGGTGTGGGGCAGATTAGCGAGATAACCTCGGTGTGGGGCAGATTAGCCAGATGACCTCGGTGTGGGGCAGATTGGCCAGATAACTTCGGTGTGGGGCAGGTTAGCCAGATAACCTCGGTGTGGGGCAGGTTAGCCAGATAACCTCAGTGTGGGGCAGGTTAGCCAGATAACCTCAGTGTGGGGCAGGTTAGCCAGATAACCTCAGTGTGGGGCAGGTTAGCCAGATAACCTCAGTGTGGGGCAGGTTAGCCAGATAACCTCGGTGTGGGGCAGATTGGCCAGATAACCTCGGTGTGGGGCAGATTAGCCAGATAACCTCGGTGTGGGGCAGATTGGCCAGATAACCTCAGCGTGGGGCAGGTTAGCCAGATAACCTCAGTGTGGGGCAGGTTAGCCAGATAACCTCAGTGTGGGGCAGGTTAGCCAGATAACCTCAGTGTGGGGCAGGTAAGCCAGATAACCTCAGTGTGGGGCAGGTTAGCCAGATAACCTCGGTGTGGGGCAGATTAGCCAGATGACCTCGGTGTGGGGCAGGTCAGCCAGATGACCTCGGTGTGGGGAAGATTGGCCAGATAACCTCGGTGTGGGGCAGATTGGCCAGATAACCTCGGTGTGGAGCAGATTAGCCAGATCACCTCGGTGTGGGGCAAATTAGCCAGATCACCTCGGTGTGGGGCAGATTAGCCAGATAACCTCGGTGTGGGCTGTCTTTTGTTTTTTTTTCCTTCCATGTCTGAAACTGCACCAATTTTTCCCGTTCTCTCTACTGTTCCTTTTGTTCCGTTACGTCCTGATCTGTTAAGTGTTCCAGTTCTTCCCCGAGCCTTGATTCCTGACACAAAAATGCCATGGAGGAGTGAGTGGACATTGAACTCCAGCATTGAACAGCAATCCAATTCCCTCCATTGTCCATCCTTGTGTCGCTTGCTTGTCCGACTCTCGTAAAATGCCAGCTTAGAAAATGCGACGCTTCATATCCACCAAACATTTGGCAAAAGGGAAACAGGACTTCTACATCCTTTGTAGAAGCTTGTGCACCACTCACAAACACCAAAATGGACTCCTTATATTGTGACACATACACGACGAGGAGGAATTGTAGAATTCGTCTTTCCAAATGGACTAATATTGGCAGTAACTGATATTATAACAGATTTTTGAAAAGGAGAAGCCGATGGCCAACAGGGCATTACCATGAGCACCACCCAGACAGTGTCACGTGTAATGGTCACAAAGGACTTTCACGAGCTCGCATCAACGCTGGGGCAGCGTTATTTTTTTTTTTACCACAATGACTTGATCAGGAGGACATGAATCAGGTAAATTGGTGTATTATTATGATGTATATCCATCCACAAAATACAAGTTTGATCGAGAAAGCAGTTATGAAACAGCTCAACTCAATAATACCAGAGCAGGTCGATTAACTCTCGAGTCGAATAATTATGCAGCACGGGACATGTGACTGAGGGTCGTGCAATTGCGATAATGCATGGCAATTTAAAGAGAGCTTTTAACTGTGATTTGGACTTCCTGACTAGCACACCTATTAGTCCTCCTCTCGAAGCGTGCTTTAAAACACGAAAGAGAAGAAAAGGAAACGACCGGTTACTATTTGTGCCTTTAAATTATGCTTTTATTGAGTCTTTTAATTTTTTTTTATTTCAAAAAGTATCTCATCGAAGTTGTCTATTTAATGAAAGTGGGGGGGGGGGTGTTCAGGCCAGTGCCTTTGTCGTACATGTGGGATTGAGGTCGACGGGTTGTACAAGTTACTCCATATTTGCTTACATAATAAATAAATGCCTCCTTGTAATTAAATGTAGGGCTGATCATGACTCGCACTCATCAATCATTCCTGAACCTCAACTACAATTTAAGTAGAGAGCACTTTCAATGTCCATGAATCCTGGTGTTGGCTTTATACAGCCACGCTTCCATAAATGATGCAACCACCAACGATAGGCTGCATACGAAACAACAACACTGTCCATACACTTTCACAAAGGAAGCATAATTATGATGGCGTGGAGTCGTATATTGTACTGGCTGGCAGAATAGCTGAGAGGTATGCGTACTTGCTTCTGAGCTGTCTCGCCTGGGTTCAGGATAACTTCAGGATACCTGGTCCTATTTTTATTCTTGTGGATTGTGGTTGCATTCTGCATGCAGATATATGAGCCAGCGGTTGAATGAAGAATGAGTGAGCAGTATGAGCTCTGTCTTTTTTTTTTATTCACAGTCCAAGCTCAGGCTGAGGAAGTCGCATGTCAGCAGCACAGTCCAAGTTCGGCTCCTGTCCCAGCGAAGGGAGCATGGTTCCACCAGCAGACTTTTATTTCCAGAAATTATCATTTACGGACATTTTTGTGATTTATTACCTCCGCCACCGAAGGTGAAGGAGGTTATGTTTTCACCCCTTTCTGTCTGGTTGTTTGTCTGTTTGTCTGTGTACAGGATATCTCCAAAAGTTGTGGACGGATCCGGATGAAATTTGGTGGACAGGTTGGGTGTGTAACAAGGACAAACTGATTCGATTTTGATGAAGATCCAGATCCGAATTCAACTACTAGAATTTTAAAGTGATTCTTCACCATTTTGAGATAGGGCCAATAATGGTATATAGCACGATATCTCCAAAAGTTGTGGACGGATTCGGATGAAACTTGGTGGACATTTTGGGTGTGTGACAAGGAAGAATTTATTCAATGTTGGTGAAGATCCAGATCTGATTAAAAAAATTTTTTTAAGTGATTCCTCACCATTGAGAGATCGGGCCAAAAACGATACGTAGCCAGATTTGTTATCGTGGATCAGGCATTATGGGGCGGAGGTATGCGCTCTACTGAGTGCCCTTCTAGTTATTTTCTGGAATTGTGGTTTCAAGTTACAGTGCATCAGCATTCCAAATTTAAACATTATAGCTTACCTATAAAGTACAAAACACTTATATCATTGAGTCAGTGGGTTTGGTGGATGACCGCGAGGTATGCACACTCAACCTCAGCTGTCTGGCCTGGGTTTGAATCCCAACCCAGCTGTAAACTTTCATTTTTGTGTTTCACAGGCAGCATTCATTGGTGAAGGTTAAAGATCCCATAGTGTCTTTTGCGAAGAGTGGGCGAGCCATCGCCGGCACCCTGAATAAATTACAAATTCCTGCCCTAACCTGCAGAGGGCATTGCATCAGCGGCACAGCCAGGCCCTCAGCCAATATTGCTACCAGACAGCCTTGTGCTGCATATGAACAAATAATTGAGTCAGTGAGTGGGAAGAAAGAGCTTTCCATGTATTTTGCACCAGCAAAGGTACCTGGCGTTGCCGACCACCAACACAATCCCTACCCCCTGCCTCCTACCAATCCACTCTCTTCCTCCAGGCTTCCAACCCAACCCATCCCCTCCCTCCTCTCACATCCACCCTTTCCCTCCCTACTCCCACCTCCACCCTTTCCCTCTCTCCTTTCACAAAGGTACCCACCATTTCCCAGGATTTCATGTACATCTATTGGACTACCACAATTAAGCACATATTGAGACAAACATTTTATTCATCACGCTGCAAAATATTGAACAGAAATATCAACAAATTTGAACATATTGGAATGCTTTTGAATAGAGACAATATTGAATGTTTTTTTTTTCAAGGGCCAGAGAATGTGTATGGATCAAAATCGGTTGTTTAAAATTTTTTGCATGGTGTATATATGGAGAAGTTAGCTAAGGTGCTAACCTTTTTTTCTACAAACTCTTTTTTTTCATCCTTGAGGGTCATGTCATTAGATAAGCAGTAACACGACCTTTAAATCGATGTACAGGTTGTGTTTGTACTATTTTCAGTTTTTGAATAATTACCGATTAGCACATTTGAGAAATCACCTGACTCCTTCGCTGATCTTACCAATCATTGTACCGTCCTAATTAACAGTTATTTTTCACATCTGATACCAAATTTGACAATTGGAGCTCACCATCTCACCAATATGCCTGGTGTTGGCTTAATGGCTTGAGTGGTGGGCATGGGATCCTAAGGTCCTGAGGTCAAATCCCACTCAGCTGTTCAATTAATGACAGGTGGGGTTGACTCTGCCTGTCATCCTTCCGAGGTCATGAAAATGAGTGCCAGCTTGTTGGTATCCTGTGTTGGAGTGGTGACCCGTCCAGGATTGTGCCCAATAGCCCAGGACACTGCTTAGGCAGCACCAATGCTCTGCACAGAGTATGGTCCCGATGGAGGGATTGGATCTCACCAATTATATAGGTATCCAAAAAAATCTGAAAAAAAACCTTGGAGTAGGGAAAATCGCATCATATAGTGCAGAAGAATGGGGAAAATCGCATCGCCCCAACCTCCTAATTTGAAACTACAGCACCTACAAAGGCAATGTATACAGCAATTTGTCGGTATGAAGATCAGGCATTTGATATGGGTGAAGAAAGTAAAAAAAAAACAACTGAATTTTGAGCATGTTGTGTAGCAAAGACAGCCAACACGAAGGATCTTTAGCTCAACCGTTTTTTATCGCGTCTCTTGCTCCACATGCTCGACAGCCCACTCACGTCACTCACGGTGCCGCCTCGTCGGTTCCGGTTCATCACACATTCATTAATATTCATGCAACTCCCAATATAACAGAGCACTTGATTGTGCAGAAACTGTCGCGGCCTGCTCCAAGTCGAGGCAATGTTGAGCAGGCCAAAACAAAATGGCAGCTTAAGGCCTCTGCAAAGTGACAGCGGGTTGACCGGGATGGCATGCCACCATCTTGGTAAGGCTTTTTTTTGTTTTTCTACTGATGAGGACCACATTAATTATCTTCAAAAGGGGTGTTTAGATTTACCCAAATACCCACTTTTCATTGACGCACTCCCTTGGAGTTCCCTTAATATGCATTCAAAATATTGGGCTGCGAGGTTTCATGATTTTATAGTAATGGAGAGAACACACACACACACACACACACACACACACACACACACACACACACACACACACACACACACACACACACACACACACACACACACACACACACACACACACACACTTATTATTATCGATATAAAAGCAAATTAATGAAACACATTTTGATCTATAATGCAATATTAAATTTTTGAAGGGAACCTGAAATGTATAGTTTGTATAACAATGGTAAAATGCACAGGTAAATTTGACCCTTCTCAAGCCCTTCCATCTTGTACGAGGTCCCCTTCGAAAGTTTACCAACAAATTCAGTCATTTTGATTGCCCTTAAGCTGATCTAATGGAAACGTCCTTCGAAGGAATGCTTGGTAGGGTTCCTTTTACCCCACAAGAGAAGTGCATTTGGGAATGAGGACATTAAACAGGATATGTTAAAGGAACAGGGAAACAATTCTTGGAGAGGTTCGACATTTTCAAACCCAGCAGGCAGGAAAAGCCTCCCGAGCAAAACCCACAGGAGATACAGACATAGCAAGAGAACCGTGCTAAATGGAGAATTACAACAGTCAAAAACAGAAAGATAACTTGTCAACTCTGGCCAAAGTCACCTGCTCGTGCCTGGTGGAATAGCTTGCTTCATTAAGGTGGTTGCACCGAATATAAGGTGCCCCGGTTGTAGGGCCTTTTATGTATTGCCCAGCAAATCATTTTTGGAGAAGACTATTTGCCAATCTCCTCCGTTCATTCGTGCCTGTGTGCGATCGTGCAAGTGTGTAATGATACACAAAGGTGTTTCATCTGCCAACTTTGCCGGGGATTACGTTATGCACTACCCCCCCTATAATCATACAAATATGCAGTGTGTGTACGTGAGCAGCATGGGGGAGGGGGAAACCATCTTGTGATGCATTGCTCATGTAAAAATCGAGGTGAGAGTGCAATTTGCACATCCAAATTCGCCGTGGTGCAGACCTTTTCAGCCGTTTCTGACAAATACTCATGTCATGGTATACTTACTGCCTGCACCCACATTTTATTGCATCATGTAATACGGTACATCGTTCGAGGCCAGCGGAAGACCTTGAGAGCGTATTGCCACCACAAACTCATCTGATGCTTTGACCAACAAGCTTGGGCTGACTGCATTATAGCTCAGAGGTCATGCTCTTGCTTTTGAGCAGTCAAGTCTGCGTTCATTTCCCGACCTGACGATAAATTCTCATCATCCTTTTATGAATCGATCATAATTGTGCCACCCTTTCAAGGTATTTCAAGATGGATGGTCTGTCTGCTCGGAAATTACGAGTAGTCATTAAATAGCCCATGGTGTTCTTCCGCAAGAGTAGGCCATTGTGTGCCCGGCACCCTGGCCAAGTTCCGAAATCCAGTCCCAATTTGCAGGCCTGACGGGCTGAACCCGCAATTGAATCCTGGCCTGATGTGTATCCACAAAATAATTAATCGCCAGTAAACTATCATATTGTCTGGCAATTATCATGTCTATGACCAAAACCTCTTTATGTTGAGATATTTTGTTGAAAAATAATCTTTGTGAGCATAAGCTGTTGCACTATCACAACTCATCTGTGGAACACTGCCGGGCTCTGTGGCTGTACTCACATTATAAAAGAGGTCAACTCTCCTGTGTGAGATTTTCAGCATTATTTGTAAATGGATGAAACGTTGGGCGGGGGCTTGGAGGGGTGGGGGGGGGGTAATATGAGGAAAATCGGGTTTGAGCTGTGGCTGAGAACGAGCTTTGACTTTCAGTCAACAGCTTGAACAAACTTTACTGTCCTCATATCCAGAAACGATTGTGTTTCTTTTACTCCCAAATGCTTTACTGTTATAGAAAAAGAAATATAAAGAAAACTTCCAAACTTTTCTGAGAAGTCATTGCATCTTAAATCTGTCTTCACCATCGGTGCACAATGCATGCTGCTACAAAAGTAAGACAACTGATCCAACACCTTCACCACATCTCTCTTCCATTATGAACCATAAAGAGCAATCGGAGATCGCAGATCCTTGCCAAGACTTGTTTTTGTGATGTTTTTGTGCTGGTGTGCTTGTTTTTGTGTGTTGCATAGACGATGCATTGACGAACAGGTTTATGGTCATACAGCAGACAAACAGACCTTTTCGGTTTTGTTGTATAGATTCACGTTGCAACCGTATGTATTTTATAGACGTAGTCATGTTCGCAACTTTCGAGACGTATGCACGTTCTAATAGTATGTACTTTATAAATGCACTCACGTTCTCAACACACGCACTTTATAGACGCAATCACATTCTCAATAGTAAATAATTTTACTTCTAGACATACTGTACTGAGGTCAAGTCAGGGATGGGAGCATGCGTTGGAGCAGCGTGTCGCTGCGTCCCTTTTCCGCCAGAACTCCAGGGGCCTCCATCTGGCCATCTCCCAGGCAGATGCCTGGCCCATTCCCATCTCCTTGAGATGCTGATAAATCTGCTGCAACCACTAGGCACATGTTCGGCCCATTGGCCTCCTCCACTCATGAGCCTCCCTCGCTGAGAGAATCTGGTGAGCCGGATCAGCATCAGGAAAACGAGCCACATGTCCACACAGCCGCAGCTGATGCTCACGGACAATGCAGATAATAAATCTCATTTGAGTCTATCTCAGCAACTGCTCGTTGGACACAAAGTCTGACCAGTGAAAGCCAAGGCTTCAAAGAAGAGACCTGGTATCAAAGGCATTAAGTCGCCATCTCACATCCCTGGTCAGAGTCCAAGTCTCACATCCATAGAGCAAGACTGGAAGCAGCAAGGACCTGAAGACTCAGACTTTCGTCTTCCCGCACAGGTACCAGCAGTGCCACAACCCTTGATCCAGTGAATCCATGACTCCCCAGGCCTGACCCAGATTGCTCTTCACCTCTGGATCACAGCCAGCAGAGACATGAATATCACTACCAAGGTAAATGAATCTCTCCGTGACCTCAACATCCGAGCCACAATCAGGTGCAGACAAGATAGCAGCATCCAAGATGTCATTGAAAGCCTGGATCTTAGTTTTGACCCAGGAAACCCGTAATCCCAGCGGCTCCGACTCCTCATTCAGCACCTCGAGGGCCCCCTAAAGGATATCCAGTCTCCACAAAAATTACTGCATCATCTATGGAATCAAGGTCAGAGATATTCACATTCCCAAATGATACACCGCAGCTTGATCGCTCTGACAACCTCCCAGAAATCCAGTCCATACAAGCACTGAAAAGTGTGGTGGCCAGTACACACCCCTAATGAACTCCAATAACAACTGGAAATAAGTCAGAGATGGTATCACCACACCTCACAGCACTCTCAGTACCGGATTTTTGTTCAGACATCAGATTGATCAGTTTTGGTGGCACCCCACGAAGCCCAATAATCCTCCAGAGGACATCCAGATTCACTGAATCGAACGCTTTACAGAGATCAACATAGGCTGCAAGCAGCCCCTGCCGAAGCTTTCGTCTGCTTTCGGTGAGGACGCGAACAGCAATGACACTGTCAATCGTTGACGTCTTTGGTGTAAAGCCTGACTGCTCTGGGAGCTAGTGCTCAAGCAGATGGTGACGAATCCTATCAATAATTGTCTGAACAAAGACCTTGCCCGGCACTGAGAGCAGCATCACCCTCCGTAGTTGTTGCAGTCCTAGCGATCACCCTTGCATTTGCAGAGAGGGACAACAAGCTGTTGATTCCAGTCAGATTGGATGATGCCTGTGTTCCAGGCAGAGCACAGAACTGCATGCAATGACACGAGTTCAGCATTTCCACCAGCTTTGAGAAGTACAGCATGGATGCCACAGATCCAAATAACTTTATCCCATTTCAACTGGTTCACTGCAACCTGTGTTTCCACAAACGAAGGTGGATCACAGTTGATTGGAGGGTCAGCAATAGGAATTGTAACACCCCAAACATCCAACTTGACCGCTGGTGGATCAGCCTGGTCCAGCCGGTCAAAGTAACCAGCCCAGCGGGCCTTCCCTTCGGACTCCTCTGTCAAGAGCCTACCACCCTCCGCTCTAACTGCAGCACACTGAGGGATGGGCTTGGAGGAACTCAATGCGTGAATTCCCCTGTAAGCAGGACAAGAATCATTTGACCACAGGTGATGCTCAATCCCCTCATAGATTCCTCGCACAGAGGTCTCCTTGTCCACCCTTAGCGCACGAACAGTTTTATGCCTCAGCTCCCTGAACAGCTCAGCTCTGCCATTAAGCCTGGCCCTGTGATTCTGGTCAATATTATCCAGTGGTCCCTTGAGAGGTAAAATTATTCTTCGCCCTCCAGTGAGTTCCAAGAAATCCACCGGCAACATCAAGGACGGTGGTCTTGAAGGCAATCCACAACTCTTCAGGATCCCCCAAAGCACCCAGACCCCCCAAATCCACACGCAGCCTGTTCGCAAACTCCTCAGCTACCCTCTCATCCAACATCCAGCCGAGGCTGGGATGATACCATTCTCTTGGAATTACAGTGAAACTTCAGCGTTGCACAACAAGCCTGTGGTTGGTATTGAGGAACTGAGCACTCCGGTAGACCCTGCAGTTCTGGATCATCCTCCAGCGACCATCAAGGAGCATGCAGTAAATCTCCTTTGCTACACCACTAGCGTTGGAATACCAAGTCCAGCGATGAGCTTGTGGTCGCTGAAATCATGAACCAGCCACCCTAAGTCCATGACTTCTTGCAAAGTCAAGGAACTTAGTGCTATTCTGGTTCACAGTTCCAGACCCATGGTGACCAACACATCTCATCACCATCCCTATCAGTTCCAGTCGATGCTTTGAAATCCCCCAAGACCAGAAGAGTATCTCACCTGGGGCACTGATCAACCACAGCCTCGAGCGTGTCATAGAATGCGTCCTTCACGGTGAGATTATTCGCCTCATTTGGAGCACATACAGAGACCAGGGAAATGACACCCAAGGAGTGCCGACTCCTTCGTCTCATAATATGGTCGTTGAATGATGTTACCTCGATTATCATTGGAGTCAGCTTATTGGACACAGAGACAGCAACTCCTTCGGCACAGTAACCATCAGAACGACCAGACTAATACTCGGTGTCACCACCCACAATGATCTCGCCTCAATCCGTTCTCTGAACCTCAGAGAGTGCTGCAATATGGTGTCCAAACCAAAGCGGTGTCCAAACGCTTGAGCTCAGATGATAATGGAGACAGGTGATCATCCTCTATTAGGTGTAGGACATTCCAGGCACCCACCCGAAGGGACTGCCTCAGGTTAACCCAAGGAGACCACCATCTGGTGGACGACACCTCAGCACCACCCGACAAAATCTACCACAGTCTGACCCGGGAAGGTTACCCCATGGTTTTCCTTCTTTCATCAGAGTGTGGGTCCCGAAGGCTTTGCCCCAATCCCGTCATCCGGTGAGCCGCCCTGCGGAGGTCAGCTGCACAGGAGGTACTCCCACTGAGTGGGTTTTCATATTTATTTTTGCTTTTAGAATGTTTTGTGGGATGAAGTGTGTTACGGTGGTCAGAGTGCGAATCCTGCCACCATCCTCCTAATAAAAAGTAACCCAACTGCAGGAGGACGTCCATAGACACAGTTGGGCACTATATATGGATGGCCGTTGGCTCACAAGGAGCTCCTCCACCCTTTGACAGGTTTTGTCAAAGGGTGTCCATATTAATCCTGCTGGGTGTCCATATTCATACATCCCATTCACCAGAAAACCTAGTGGGGGAGACGGATTAGTCGCCGACAACCAAACTATTAAACAGGTTAGTACAGGTTTACATGATACTTTAAGCAAGTCACAGATCTGATCTGGCCTCACCTGACACTGTCACCTGACCTGATACTCTACTGGCATTCTAATTGTGCATACTTTATTGACTTACTCAAAGTTGAATGGTATGTACTTTATAGATTTGCTCGCATGGTAAGAGTATGTACTTTTTGGACTTACTCACATTCTAATTGTGCATGCTTTGTAGACGTACTCGCATTCTTATTGTACATACTTTTTGGTGTACTCACATTATAATTGTACATACTTTATAGACATGCCAACATTGTAATAGTACGTACTCAAACGGAAGACTAAGAAAGAACCCAAAGAAGTGAAGAGCAAAGATGGAGTCATTAGGAGGAACCTGGATGGGATTCGGGTTTCAGCCACTATTCCACTACCCTCAAACCCATCCAGGCACAGCCAAGTGAGCCTTACAGAAATATTTCTGCAAGAATTCTCTTCTCCTTAGATAGATAGATAATGAAAGAGAGAAAGAGTAAAAAGGGATGAAAGAGAAGAAAAAACAAGAATTATAATTAATATAAAGAATTATGAAAAAAAAATAAAAATGTGGAAGGAACAAATAACAAAAATGTCAGGAAGAACCCAGACAAATAGATTTCAGCAGTTACTCCCCAGGCTCAAATGCAGCAATATGTACAACTTTATAGAGGCACTCACATTCTGATTTTACATACTTTTTTGAGGTACTCGGTTGACAAAAAGGCAACGTGTAATACCAGCTACCACCAGGTGGCATTTGTGGCTGATGTAAGCACATTGTGTGCAGCCAAACAAACAGACAGACAGACAAAGAAATAAACAAGCAGTCAGAGACTGGTACTTACGAAATTGTCAACTTGACCTCTGACCTTGTCTAATAAAAGCTGTCTCTCGAGAAGGTAGCGACGCAAACCAGAAGTTTCTGCGATGATTCTGTACCAAACCATCAAAAATCGGATGTTTGACCTCACTGTGACCTTGACCTTTGACCGATTTTGACCAAAATCTAATCAGCGCTTGCCATCACCCTCCTGAATCACGTGGTGTAATTTGACATTGGTAGCTTCTTCCGTTCTCGAGTTATCGTGCCTACAAACAAACAAACACACGCACAAACAAACACACAAACAGAAGACGGAAGTCATCAATATACTTACGAAATCTTTAGATTTCGGAAGTAACAAGAAAGATTTGCACAGCACAATACTTGTGGAATCCATAAAGCAAATTTGACCTTAAAAATAATCGTTGGTTGAATGAAATGACCAAATATGCAAATCCTCTTCAAATTTCAGGTCAATCGAATGAAAATTGACAATTTTAGAAATTTGGCCGATGTTGACCTCAAATATACTTGTTCGTTGAATTCAGTAACCTGATATGCAAATCCTCTTCAACTTTCAAGTCAATGGGATGAAAATTGAGGCTTTTAGAAATCTCACCAAAGTTATTGACCTTTGCCTATGTTGATCTTTTGGCCTTTGTTGACCTCAAAAATAATTGGTGGTTGAATTCAATGATCAAATATACAAATCCTCTTCTAATTTCAAGTCAAACAGATGAAAATTGAGGATTTTAGAAATTTGACAAAGTTGTTGACCTTTTGACCTCAAAAACAATAGACTTCTTCTTTATGACGAACTCTACCATGTGGTGAAATTTCGTGAAGATCGGCTTAAAATTGTGACCTGTAGGCGATAGACATACAAATGATAAATCACTCATAGAGCGACACTTGGCGAAACAGAACAGCACTTGGTCGAGCACAAACCTCTGCCAAGCTGAAAAGTTTACATATTGTACCCCACTGATAGGCCAGATTTGAATCCAGCCCTGAACAAAATCGAATCGGCTTGTTCTTGTTACCTAACCAACTCATCCACGTAGTTTTGTCACAAGTCGTCCACAACTTTTAGAGATATCATGCTATACATAGTTTTTGGGCCCATCTCTCAATGAAGAATCACTTTAAAAAATTCTCGTATCCAGATTTGAATCTCCACCAAAATTGAATCAACTCGTCCTTTTCACACCCCCAACCTGTCCACCAAGTTTCGTCTGACTCCATCAATAATCTTTTGAGATATTGTGCTATGTATCATTTTTGGCCATATCTATCAATGGTGAAGAATCACTTGAAAAAAATTCTCAGATTCGGATCTTCACTAAAATTAAGCATTGCTGTCCTTGGCCGGTCAACTACACACACACAAAAAAAATTCAGAACGATTGGTTGAAAACTGGCCAAAAATCGTGTGACAAATAGACAAGCAGACAGACAGACAAACGCTGCAGACCAACTTGGCAAAAAAAAATTCACGAAGTAACAAGCAAACAGAGAGATGAAAAATCACTCATAGAGCGACAACTTGGCAAAACGGCACAAAGCAGAACGGCAGTCGGTTGAGCGCATACCTCTGCCAGTAGGAACAGTTCACATTTTGTAACCTACTGATGGGCTGGATCCGAACCAAAATCAAATCTGCTTGCACTTGTCACCTCCGCAACTCATCTCCTTTGTTTTGTCATAACTCGTCCACAACTTTTTGAGATATAGTGATATATGTAGTTTTTGGCCCTAGCTATCAATTTTAGAAATTAGGCCTGTGTTGACCTTTTGACCTTAAAATTAATTAGTAGTTGAATTCAGCGACCTAACATGAAAATGCTCTTCAAATTTCAAATCAATCGGTTGAAAATTCAGGATTTAAAAAAAATTGGCCCAAATTGGCCTGTTGGCCTATTTTGACCTTTTGGCCGATGTTTACCTCAAAATTAATTGGTGGTTGAATTCAGTGGCCTGATATGCAAATGCTCTTCAAATTCCAAGTTAATTTGATTAAAATTGAGGATTTTAGAAATTTGGCCTATGTTGACCTTTTCACCTATGTTGACGACAAGTAAAATAGGAGGTTGAATTCAGTGACATTATCTGTAAATCCTTTTCACATTTCAACTCGATCGGATGAAAATTGAGGATTTAGAAAATTTTGCCCAAATTGGCCTTTTGCCCTATTTTGAGCTTTTGGCCTATGTTTACCTCAAAATTAATAGGTGTTTGAATTCAGCGACCTGGCATGCAAATGCTCTTCAAATTTCAAGTCAAATTTTATATATATATATATATATATATATATATATATATATATATATATATATATATATATATATATATATATATATATATATATATATACACAAATTTCAAGTCAATCAGATGAAAATTGAGGATTTCAGAAAATTTCACCCAAATTGGCCGATTTGCCTATGTTGACATTTTGGCCTATGCTTACCTCAAAATTAATAGGTGGTTGAATTTGGTGACCTGATATGCAAATGCTCTTCAAATTTCAAGTCAACCGGATAAAAATTGAGGATTTCAGAAATTCGGCCAAAGTTAACCTCAAAATTAATAGGTGGTTGAGTTCAGCGACCTCATTTGCAAATGGTCTTCAAATTTCAAGTCAATTGGATGAAAAT
>NC_140961.1:43904563-43949563 GCF_056783735.1 Eptatretus burgeri
GAAGGGCTTTTTTCTAGCTTTGCACGACTTCAGCCCTGCCCCTCGGAGCCTGTTTCGAACTTCACCCCAGCTGCCGTTTGCCATTCTTTTTGTAGGTCACTTGATGTCATCCGACAGTTGTTGAGTGACATTTGAATGAGTTGGCGGTCATCCCAGTCAGTGCAAAGTCGTTTTCGCCCTCTGCCAGTGTGTAGCTTTGTACTCCCCAATGTCTGCTGCTTGACCTTGTTCTTATAAACCGCCGTCTTTGAAATTTTAAGGATGGAAGCAACGTGACGCTCACTGTATCCCTCTGCCAGTAAAGCCAGAATTGAACCCTTCTTTTCCTCACTCAAAACTTTTCTTTTCAACTCTTTTGGCATGGTCAATAGTTATTTTTTTGATTCCAATTACTTTTGAGGTACGACGAGCACTGCTTTTGCCATCCAGCTGGTCCTATTGCAAGAGGATAGTAATGACCACAGCAGTGGTTTTTATACTTTTCCTTGTTAAATAAGATTTGGTTCAGGTGATCACCTAATCAGTACCTCACGAAGTAGAATGAGGTGTGCCTGTGTTGGAATTCAATAGACACTGGAATGGAATGGCAGCCATACATGTAGAGATGCTGATTTAAATTTTTTTTTGGAGTGGTCTCTTATTTTTTTCAAGAGCTATATATATATATATATATATATATATACATGCAATCATTGTCGTGGGGGTGGCCGGCCCAGGTTAACCCCCCCAACGCAAATTTGTCGGAGCCAGGCGGTTAACAATGACAACCTCCCAGGCAGCCGAGCGGTCTTTATTAAGATGAGGCGGACACTTTGATCAACGGTGATTTCAACACGTGCTCGAAGGGCATGGCAGAGGGCGATGGCGGACGGCGGAGTACTGGGAATGGAATGGACACACGGGATATAATCCGCAAACCGAGGACATAAAACCCGCTCCGTGGGAGTACCTCATGTGCAACTGCCCTTCCCAGGGCAGCTCACCGGATGACGGCATTGGGGCAAAGCCTTCAGGACCCCCAATCTTTCATGATAGGAGGGAAACCATGGGGTAATTTTCCCAAGTCAGATTGCGGTCGTGTGTGTTGGGGTGCTGCTGATGTGTCGTCCACCAGACGGCGGTCTCCTTGGGTTAACCTGAGGTGGTCCCTTCGGGTGGGTGCCTGGAATGTCCTATACCTAAGAGAGGATGATCACCTGTCTCTGTTATCATCTGAGCTCAAGCGTTTGGACATCGGTATTGCAGCACTCTCTGAAGTTTGGAGACCGGATTGCGGTGAGATCATGGCGGGTGGTTACACCTACTATTAGTCTGGTCGTTCTGATGGTTACTGTGCCTAAGGAGTTGCTGTCTCTGTCCAATAAGCTGACTCCAATGATAATTGAGGTAACATCGTTCAACGAGCATATTATGAGACGAAAGAGTCGTCACTCCTTGGGTGTCATTTCCCTGGTCTCTGTATATGCTCCGACTGAGGCGAGTGATCTCACCGTGAAGGACGCATTCTATGCCATGCTCGAGGCTGTGGTTGAACAGTGCCCCAGGTGAGATACAGTGCTTGTATGGACTGGATTTTGGGGAGGTTGTCAGAGTGATCAAGCTGCGGTGCATTATTTGGGAATGTCAATATCTCTGACCTGGATTTCACAGATGAAGCAGTCATTTTTGCGGAGACTGGATATCCTTTAGGGGGCCCTCGAGGTGCTGAATGAGGAGTCGGAGCCGCTGGGATTATGGGTTTCCTGTGTCAAAACTAAGATCCAGGCTTTCATTGACATGTTGGATGCTGCTATCTTGTCTGTACCTGTTTGTGGCTCGGATGTTGAGGTCACGGAGAGATTCATTTACCTTGGTAGTGATGTTCATGTCTCTGCTGGCTGTGATCCAGAGGTGAAGAGCCATCTGGGTCAGGCCTGGAGAGTCATGGATTCACTGGATCAAGGGTTGTGGCACTGCTGGTACCTGTGCAGGAAGACGAAAGTCAGAGTCTTCAGGTCCTTGCTGCTTCAAGTCTTGCTCTATGGATGCGAGACTTGGACTCTGACCAAGGATCTGAGACGGAGACTTAATTCCTTTGGTACCAGGTCTCTTCGGAGAATCCTTGGCTATCGCTGGTTGTTCTTTGTGTCCAACGAGCAATTGCTGAGAGAGATTCAAATGAGATTTGTTACCTGCATAGTCCATGAGTGTCAGCTGCGGCTGTATGGCCATGTGGCTCGTTTCCCTGATGCTGATCCTGCTCACCAGATTTTCTCAACAAGGGAGCCTCGTGAGTAGAGGAGGCCAATGGGCCAACCACGTTCCTCATCATTACAGCAGGTTGATCAGCATCTCAAGGAGATGGGGATGGGCTCGGCATCTGCCTGGGGATGGCCAGACGGAGGCCCTTGGAGTACTGGCAGAAAGTAGACGCAGTGACGCGCTGCTCCGGTGCATGCTCCCATACCTGACCTGACCAGGACAGTTACATGAGTACAATTTCTTGAAAAGGAATACATTTAATGAACAGACACAAATATTTACAAGACGATAATTCAAAAGGAAATAATACCAATCATAAATAAATAACTCCTGTGGCCGAGGCCTCGCGCACGGACACAAATATAAACAAATGGGTGACCAAAATTTAAAGAACCTCCTCCCCTCTTTTAAATACACTGGTACTCAGTTTGGGCCAGACCCGATCCCCGTCGAACCTGGAATGGATGTGCCTCCGCCAGCATGTACATACGCAGGCAGAATGGCGCTTCACTTGTAGCAGGCCACACGCGCGCAAAATGGCGCTTCTGTCGTCGCAGGGCAGATGTACGCCAGGCAGTCCACAAGCAGCTTTCCACATGCCGGCTCAAGAACGTACCAACCTTCCTCGTCCAAAGGTGCCACCTGCCTTGTGCGGTCCTCACACCGACCTCGTGTGTGTGCTCTGCCGAACTCCCGTCCTTTCCAGACTGAAACCTTCCACAACCCTGTGCAATGTGCCAGCCTCTCCTGCACATTTGATCACTCCCCTCTCCTTATGCGCTCTATATCCTCCACCTCCAGGGCGTGGCTTGCTCGCCCCCAAACCGGGGAAGGCGAGGCTTCTCCTGCTTGTTGTGGTTTCAGGGACGCGTTTCCCAGCTTTACTACCTGGCTTGAAATATAAAAAAACATATGGAAAATCATAGAGAGCAATCACGTACTGGGGTATTTATTCTTACTCCCTTCGCTAATTTACACCTCACCACCCCTCGTGTTGTGACACAAAACACTTAAGCTCACAGATTCCCGAACTTAGTTCCATTGAGATGCTTCTACTCGTCCATAGACCAAGCAACCCCACACATTGCTAAACTCCCAATTACATCCTTACATCTACCCCCACAACCATAACAATTTAGATGTGTAGATTTGATGCGGGCTGGGAGGGGGGAAGCTATCTCAGGTTCCCACCAGACTCCCCGGAATTGCAGGCCGTCACACATGGATAATTCCGTGACGTGGCAGGTCCCTAACCGACCGTGAACGGCAATAACTCAACCACGTGACCTGGGGTCCTCCATCTATGGGTTAACCGGGTTACCTAATTAATCACGTGACCTAATTACCGGGGGACATGCCCTCGGTACTCATTTTCCTAACTGGATCACTTTTCTAGATCAGATGCAGCTGGGCGACACTGCCAAGGATGTACTGACTAAAAGGAACGGATCGTTGGGAATAAAGTCCCGGCTTGGTTAGGATACGGACCATGCTAGATCATTGGAAGAAAAGACAACCAGAGTTGATGTCAAAGCCACCCAATGCTCGCCTGTTTATCCATTTATCGTTTTTAAAAGACTCGTCTAATAATTAATAATTTTATAAAGCATTGCAGTGAAGTCTGATCCAAATAATTTTAAAGCAATATATGTATTTGTATCTTGTAATCAGTAACAAGAGCGCAAGCGAGCACAATATATGCCCGAACAAAAAGGTATATACAGAATTGTGCTACTACATGGAAAACAGCATCCTGGTTGACATGGCAACCACTTTAGATGACAAACGTATGTCACGACACACCGTCTCCACAGTCTGTACCTATGTACCAGATATGAAACGTGAAAGTCGAAAACTTTGGGAGTTAGAGTGTGGAGAGGAACAGATGGAAAACAGCATCCTGGTTGCCATGGCAACCACTTTAGATGACGAACGTATGTCGCGACACACCGTCTCCACAGTCTGTACCTATGTACCAAATATGAAACGTGAGAGTTGAAAACTTTGGGAGTTAGAGTGCGGACAGGAACGGACGGATGGACAGATGGGGAACCGGTATCACATAATACGCCCCGATATATATATATATATATATATATATATATATATATATATATATATATATATATATATATATATATATATATATATATATATATATATATATATATATATATATATATATCGGGCATATAAAAAAATAGTGTGGTAGATAAAAACATTAGAAAGGACAAAATAACTTGCACCAAAAACTTTAACATTTTCACGCTCACACTCACGCCGGGGTATCACTATAGCTCTCTGTTCTTCGAACAGGCGAGCTAAAAACGAGCTGGGAGCATTTCTACAAATAATTTCTCAACAGGCAGGCGAGGAAAGATATGTGGCACAGTGAATAGCTTTTATTATTGTGTGTGAGCAGAGATCGGAAGAAAAGTTTGGTGCGATAATAAACAAGCAACTTACAAAAGCAGACACAGAGCAGAGTTATCTCCCGATAAAGAGGAGTTAATGAGAAGTAAAAGAGGAGAGGAGATGAGGCTAACGGTTTCTCAATACCTTGCAGGATTGCCCGACCATGCCACCAATACGTTTTGGAGGGATGCTCCACTGGGCGATACCGCCCTGACAACTGGCGCGTTGTCTTCCACTTCGAGCAGCTCAGCGTCGATACAGGGAATTGGTGCGCTCGACAGATATGAAAGAAGAACTTTTGGCGGAGTCAGGAACCAGTGGTGGAGGAAGGCAGAGTCTGGATCAGTGGGTGGATGGGTGGAGTCAGTGGCAAGGTGGTGAAGAAGGTGCAGAGCCAGCAGGCGAATGGGTGGGTTGTCAATACCAGGCCAGGACAGGCCGACAGGAATGAGCAGACAGGAGCGGTGCGCAGGAACGGCACTCTCGACCGCCCCGCGACTCGTCCTTTTATAGATTCTGTGGTGATGGTGGGGGCGACGACCCGAAGCGAAGCGTCATCATCCGAATCGGGCACTCTGATTGGGCCCCGGCCAGCACACGGGCCGGCCGCCATGATCGGAATGGCTCCACTTTACTTCTGGCCAGATGGTTCCAAACTGTGGAATCATCTCGCTCCGAGCACCGTGACACGAATCGCCCTGCACCGAACTCCCAGGCCATCCATGGCGACCGGCGGTCAGCGCCGGTCAATGCTCTGCCTGTCTGTAAGCCATGTGGCCTGAGTCATACAGCACGCCTCTGACTGGCTGCAGCCTCGCCGGGCGGAGAGGCGAGAGGACGTTCGCTGTCCGCGGGAGACACCCACAGCCACGGTGGTCAGCGAAGACCGACGGTAAGATGCTATGGTAACACATGCGCAGACCCGAACACAATGTGTGCCGCTCGTGCCCTGTTCCGTGTGCGATAATAAATTACCCTGGAGCTGCAAGTGGGTCCGCCGCCATCGGGCGAACGCGAGCACTGGCCACGTGAGTAATGGCGGATCCACGCGCACTGTACGGAACGTGCTCGAAGGCGAACCCATGCGCCGCTCGTGACTCTTTGTTATCCTACAGAGCAGGGCACGAATGTACCGCTCACATCACTTTATTATCATACAGAGCAGGGCACGACTCGACACATCTTACTGCCTGTGCATGGGTTTGCCATAACATCTTACCTTCTCGCCTCTACGGCCAGCAAAGCTGCGATCGGGCAGAGGCATGTTGTACAGCTCGGTCCACGTTGCGCACACGGAGCAGGCACATTGACCAGCGCGAGTCGTGGTGCCCGAGCAGGCGTGGGGGACTGATGCCACCCTCGGCCAGTCATCAGGGCATGGCCCGGGGTTCTTGCATGGCAGTTCATGACGCGGAGTTCGGTGTGGGCGATTCATGTCATGTCGTGAATTCGGAGCGAGACGATTCCACCGTGTGGGGTCACCTTGCCGGAAGTGGAATGTTGCTGCTTCCGGCCATCGCGGCCGGGCCGTGCGGGGGGCTGGGGCCAATCAGAGCGCCCGATTTGGTTGACGACACAGCACTTCGGGGTGCCCCCCCATCCATGCCGCAGAGCCTATAAAGGTCCGAGCAGAGCCTTCGATCTCTCTCTGCCCTACCTCGTCTCCCGCTCAAGCTGGACTTCGACTCCGCCTTCTGTCATCATCGCCTCGACTCTGCCTCCTGGCGTCATCGCCTCGACTCTGCCTCCTACCGTCATCGCCTGGACTCTGCCTCCTCTTCCCTGCTCACACGATGCTGACTCCACCCTCCCAACTCAAGCCCCTCTTTCATGCCGACGGTCGCGTCGCATTCTTTGGACGACGCTTTGCACGAGTTGCCACAAAGAAAGAGATGACGCGCCAGCTGTCATGGGGGTACCGTACCATGGAGCATCCCCCCAAATGTATTGGTGGCGCATTCGGGCAAGCGTGCAAAGGTACCGAGAGACCATAGCCTCAACTCCTCTCCTGTCTTGCTGCAATACCTCCTCTGCATCGGGTTTTCTGTGTCTGTGTGTGTGTGCATGTGTGTGTGTCCTGGCGACTGTCCACAAAAGTAAGACTGCAGAAGATTATTATTATCATTACTAGTGCGGGCCCGTACGTGTGTGGCTATTCGTGCAAAAAAAAATATATATATATATAAAATAAACTTTCAAACCGCATGCCAGAAACAACAACCACACAGGCCGTTCCTTCGCTCTTGAGTGCCTGTATGTGCGTGGCTGTACGAGCATGGCCGTACGTGCAAAAAAAAAAACTTTCAAACCGCGTGCCAGAAACAACAACACAGGCCGTTCCTTCGCTCTCGCATGCCCGTACGTGCGTGCCCGTACGTGCATGCCCATATGTGCGTGGCCGGACGTGCAAAAAAAATTTTTTTTCAAAAAAGAAGAAGAAGAAGAAGAAGAATTGTGACTTCAGTCGTGATGTCATAGCACCGTGTCCTGTCATTGGTTTGCTAAATAAATGGCCAAAACTTGGGAACCACTTGTCCGATTAATATCAAACCTTGAAAAGGCACATCCACAGGGCCCCAGCAATATACCTGGCAAGTTTCAATGAGATCTGACCAGTGGTTGTCGAGAAACAGCAGTCACAGACACACACACAGAGATTGCTGGAATTATAGATAGATTATTGTTATTATTATTTTGCGTTAAGTCTGCTCTGTGTTAGTGACCCGCCGCATAACGTTATTATCCGTGTGTAACGGCCTACAATTCCGGAGAGTCTGGTGGGAGCCGAGATAGCTTCCCCCCCCCCCCCCCGAGTGGTCTTTTCACCAAACCCCCGGCCCGCAACAATACAATTGACCACCAAACAGAGGCGTGCTGCACGGCCCAGGCCACTCGGACTGCGTGGCGTGGGGAAGGGCCAAGCGCGTTGGCAGTGTCTCGCTAGGGGTGTCCTGGGTGGGTGTGCATGAACGACACCATCCTCGTTCAGTCGCCAGAACATGGCAGGGCGGGTGGAGAGGGGCGGGGGTTGCCGGGGGGGGGTGGCCCGGGAGTTTGGTACAGGGCTCCAGGCTGTGTCATGCCGGATGTGCACATGAAACCGCTTCCGGCCCGAGGAGCCTGGCAGGGCGGGACTATTACCGCCGTGTCGCCCAAAGAGGAAGCACAATTCAGCTCATTGCGCGTCGCTTTGGGTCATCACCCCACCCTTCACCCGAGGCTTATAAAAGGCGGATCACAAAGCCGTCTGCCCTCTCTGCTCTTCTCCACCTGCCTGCCTCACCCACTTCTTCGCCTGTTTGCTTCACTCTCTCCTTGGCCTCTCTGCTCCGCCCTCTCTTCACTGCTCCTCGTCTGCTGTCGCTGCATCTATTCTCGGAGTTGGTGTGTAACAGACATTCTTCAAGGACCAGTGCAGAGCACTTTTCCATGAGCCCCCCAGTAAAGTGATTAAGCAGGAGCTAACGCGCCGACTCTTAAGGTGGGATCACTCAAGCGGAGCATCCCCCAAAGTGTACTGGGTTGCGCGGTCGGCTGACTGCACCAGGTATTGCGAGGCCGTTAGTCCTCATCTGCTCTGTTTCTTTCTGGCTATCTAATCTTCATGGGGTGTGTGTGTGTGTGTGTGTGTGTGTGTGTGTGTGTGTGTGTGTGTGTGTGTGTGTGTGTGTGTGTGTGTGTGTGTGTGTGTGTGTGTGTGTGTGTGTGTGATAGCGTTTGTTGTAGCATAAGTTCATATTGTAGAAGAGATAACGGGATAAGTCTGCTCTGTCTGCTTTTGTAAATTGCTTGCCTTTTGTCGCACCCCACAAATTCCTTGCTATCCCTGCTGTACATAATAATAAACCCCATTCACTGTGCCATATACATTTCCTCGCTTAATTGTAAATAAATGCTTTGTGTAGAAATGTTCCCAGCTCATTTTCGTCCTTTCCTTCATTGGTCCAGCATTATCCGTATCCTAGCTTAGGGCACTGTCACACCTCGACGTTTTAGCCAGCGTATGGCAACGTATCAAAATGTATGTAAAACGCTGGCACACGTCAAATACGTTATGGGTAAGTTTTGTATACGTTAAAAGTACGCTGAAGCATGCTGGCTTACGTTGTAGTACGTCGAGCATTTTAACATGCTCAAAAATTTTCGACGTATGCCAGCGTGTGACTCACACATTCCGCATACGCTGGCCATAAGTTGAAGGCACGTTACGCGATCGTTGACACACGTCGACACACGTTACTTGTAAGTTACTCATAAGTCTAAACACGTCGAGGTAATGTTTCGCGTCAGTGTTCCAGACTCCATGGTTTTTTTTTGTTTTTTTTTCTTCGGCATGACGGTGATGACACTTCGATTTCTTGTGCGGTTATGATATAAATCGTTGAGCGGCAGCCTTTTAATTATATTATGTTATAACGGCTCTAGAAATCAAAGTGTAAACATCACCGTCATGCCGAAGAAAAACAAAAAAACAAAACCATGGAGTCTGGACCACTGACGGGTTCCTCCTGTGTGAAGCCCATTTTTAGATACCAATTCACTGAAACGCTGCCAATATGCCATTATACGGTAGCTGCAAGTTAGAAACACGTTCAGTAAGTTCTGTGGTCGTCCGGAAGACGTCAAATACATCTACATACGTCAGTCAATATGCGTTGGAGATACGTTACTCATAGGTTCAAAGCACGTTACTCATAGGTTAGAAATAAGTTTCGGGTACGCTAAACATTAACTCGACGTGTTTCGACTTATGAGTAACTTACAAGTAAAGTGTGTCAACGATCGCATAACATGCCTACAACTTATGGCCAGCGTATGCGGAACGTGAGTCATACGCTGTTTTACGTCGAAAAATTTTGAGCATGCTTAAAATTTGTCGACGAGCTCGGCGTACTACGACGTATGCCAGCATGCTTCAGCGTGCTTCAGCGTGCTCTTAACGTTTACAAAACTTACCCATAACGTATTTGACGTTTGCAAACGTTTTAGACAAATTTTTCATACGTCGGCATACGCTGGCTAAATCGTCAAGGTGTGACAGCCCCTTTAGCCGGGACATTATTGCCCAACAATCTGTTTTTCTAGCCGGAACGTCCTTGGCAGTTTTTCTCGGCTGCATCTGATCCGGTGAGATGACCCGGCTTGAACAAGGCGTACCGAGGGCGTGTCCCCCGGTAATTAGATCACGTGCCCATTCAGTAACCAGTATCCATTAGACGGAGGACTCTAAGTCACGTGGTTGAGTTCGTGGCATTCACGATCGATTAGCAACCCGCCGCGTCACGGAGTTATCCGTGTGTGATGGTCTGCAATTCCGAAGAGTCTGATGGGAACCCGAGGTAGCTTCCACCACCCACCCCCCCCCGCCCTCCCTCGTGGTCTTCTTGCCCCGACCTCGGGTTTGCAACAATATATTCTGCAGATAGAAGTTTGTGTTTGAACAGTGATGCAATTCTTCATCTCTTGGCCAGTCATTGCATACGGAAGTAATAAAAGTCTATTTTACTTGACAGAGGAGTCTGAAGTGAAGGCCCGCTGGGCCGGTTACTTTGAGCCGTTGTACCAGGCTGATCCCCCAGCTGTCGAGTTGGACGTCAAGGGTGTTACAATCCCTGTTGCTGGCCCTCCAATCAACTGTGGTCCACTTTCGCTTGTGGAAACACGGGCTGTGGTGAACCGGTTGAAACGGGTAAAGCTCCAGGGATCTGTGGCATCCATGCTGAACTTCTCAAGGCTGGTGGAAATGCTGCACTCGTGTCGTTGCATGCAGTTTTGTGCTCTGCCTGGAACACAGGCATCATCCCAACTGACTGGAAGAGGGGCCTTGTTGTCCCTCTCTGGAAAGGGAAGGGTGACAGCCAAGACTGCAACAACTACCGAAGGGTGACGCTGCTCTCAGTGCCGGGCAAGGTCTTTGCTCGGATTATTCTTGATAGGGTTCGCCACCATCTGCTTGTGCACCAGCATCCAGAGCAGTCAGGCTTTACACCAAAGAGGTCAACGATTGACCGTATCCTTGCTCTTCGTGTCCTCACCGAACGCAGACGAGAGTTTCGGCAGGGGCTGCTTGCAGCCTATGTTGATCTCTGTAAAGCGTTCGATTCAGTGAATCGGGATGTCCTCTGGAGGATTCTTGGTCTTCGTGGGGTGCCACCAAAACTGATCGATCTGATGTCTGAACTCTACTCTGGTACTGAGAGTGCTGTGAAGTGTGGTGGTACCATCTCTGACTTATTTCCAGTTGTTATTGGAGTTCGTCAGGGGTGTGTACTGGCCCCCACACTTTTCAGTACTTGTATGGACTGGATTTTCGGGAGGATGTCGGAAAGATCAAGCTGCGGTGCATCGTTTGGGAATGTCAAGATCTCGGACCTTGATTTCGCAGATGATAGTCATCTTTGCAGAGACTTTAGATATCCTTTTGGGGGCCCTCGAGGTGCTGAATGAGGAGTCGGAGCCACTGGGATTACGGGTTTCTTGGGTCAAAACTAAGATCCAGGCTTTCACTGGCATCTTGGATGTTGCTGTCCTGTCTGTGTCTGTTTGTGGTGAGGATGTTGAGTTCGTGGAGAGATTCACTTCCCTTGGCAGTGATATTCATGTCTCTGCTGGTTGTGAGTCAGAGGTCAATAGACGTCTGGGTCGGGCCTGGGGAGTCATGGATTCATTGGATCATGGGGTGTGGCACTGCCGGTACCTGTGCGGGAGGACGAAAGTCCGAGTCTTCAGGTCCTTGGTGCTTCCAGTCTTGCTCTATGGATGCGAGACTTGGACTCTGACCAAGGATCTGAGACGGAGACTTAATGCCTTTGGTACCAGGTCTCTTCGGAGAATCCTTGGCTATCGCTGGTCAGATTTTGTGTCCAACGAGCGGTTGCTGAGAGAGACTCGGATGAGATTTGTTACCTGCATAGTCCATGAGCTTCAGTTGCGGCTGTATGGACATGTGGCTCGTTTTCCTGACGCTGATCCTGCTCACCAGATTCTCTCAGCGAGGGAGTCTCGTGAGTGGAGGAGGCCAATGGGCCGACCACGTGCCTCGTGGTTGCAGCAGGTTGATCAGCATCTCAAGGAGATGGGGATGGGCCTGGCATCTGCCTGGGGGAAGGCCAGACGGAGGCCCCAGGAGTACCGGCGGAGAGTGGACGCAGCGACGCGCTGTTCTGGCACATGCTCCCAAACCTAACCTGACTTGACTGCAGAATAAAAAGCCCAGTGTTATCACATTTCATTTCATGGGAGTGGATGGTAATCTGATTCATCATATGTGGCACCTGGCTACAGATTGGCAGGGTAGCTTAGAGGTTCACACTCTCGCCTCTGAGCTGTCTCGCCTGGGTTCGAATCGCAACCCTGCTATAAGCTGTTTTCTTGGTGTTTCACAGGCAGGCCGATTCATCAATGTGTGCTGTCCCTCAAATGGACGCTAAACTGGGTGCCCCATCTGCTATCATTAGTTGGTGGAGGTTAAAGATGCCACAGTGTCCTTTGCGAAGAGTCGATGGGCTATTGCCAGCACCATGAACGAATTCCAAATTGCTGCTCAAATTTATAGGGGGCACTGCATCAGCAGCACAGCTACACCCTCGGTAAAATGATGCTTCCATCAGCTACGTGCATCATACGAAAGAAGAAGAGGGTGGATGAAGAACTCATTGGTATTTTTTCTGCAGATGTAGCACGACTACCCATGCAGTAGCGCACCAACCCCCCCCCCAACCCCATCCCTTTTCCCTCTCCTTCCATTCCACACTTTTTTCAACCACCACCCCAGTTAATGGCTGGAATTTAAAATGTTGCCACTCTACAGGCACTCAATGGCATGCCCTTTTCAAAATCACAAGGGGCTCTTGAAGTGCACAACGAACGCCAGCTGCCAGGACGACCGGTTTAATGCCCCACCAAAGGAGAGCATGCTCACTGATGCAATGCTGAGCTTGAAAATCACCAGAATGGCAGTTTATAGTTGCATCGGGAATCAAACCAGAGCTAACAGCTGAAGGCACGAGTGTTGCTTCTGAGATATGATCTCGGCTCAATGACGACCTCATCGAAGCAAGATATACATATTACCTCCATGAAAAGGTGGTGCGATTTGATCCCAGGAGAGGACGTGCTCCCTCTCATGATACACCAAGACGTCGTCGTTGTCCTCCACTCGTTCCACGCTATTATTCAGTGTCCATTGGGCACGGAGTTAGACATGAAATCAAACACGAGATCGACATTCCCCTCTATACCTGCCTCACTTGGCAAGCAGGGGATTGTGCTCGCACTGAACCCTGCAAGCTTATGGGTCGAGGCTCAATTCACATTTCGATGCGATACACGTCGAGGAGACATTTGATTACTCTCTCTCTCTCTGTCTCTGTCTCTGTCTCTGTCTCTGTCTCTGTCTCTTTCTCTGTCTCTGTCTCTGTCTCTGTCTCTGTCTCTGTCTCTTTCTCTTTCTCTTTCTCTTTCTCTTTCTCTGTCTCTCTCTTTTTCTTTCTCTGCCTCTTTCTCTTTCTCTTTCTCTTTCTCTTTCTCTGTCTCTCTCTCTTTCTCTTTCTCTTTTTCTCTCTCGGTCCGCAGCACCAAGTCCATACGCCAGAGCCCATTAGCTGTTCAGCAGAGTCTGCTAAATCCGCCCGTGATGTTTTCTCGTGTTTATTACCTCTCCTCGCAACCCCCAATTTTCCCATCCACCTGACCCCTTCACCTCCATACTCCCCTCGTCCCCCATCCCTCGTCGCCACCCCTCAACCCCATCCACCCCCAGCGCATCAATTCGAAGTGAATTACTGCAAACTCTTCACTGCGAGCAAGGATGGGATGTGCGGGTGCGGTGGACCAGGGGAGAGGAGGGGAGGGGAATAAAAATCGAAACTTACCAGCACGTTTACCAGCAATTTGTCAACACTTTGCATTAACAATATCAAAGGAGTTAATTTTCTTCCAGCGATTCCAATTTACGATTTGTAGTTGGACTTCGCGGTAAGCGTGATATTCCGATTGGATTGCATGTCAGTGCCCCGGGTCAGTGGCGCTGTTTCATAAGCCAGGTGTTTTTCACGAGTTATTCCTTCAGCGAGAACGGTTGATCGTTCTTTTGAAAACGCAATACTTAAATGTGAGGGGGTGTGGGTTGGTGGGTGGAGCGTGGGGTCAAGTACTTGAGGTGCTCCCTGTGCTGACCACGCGCCTCGGACATTGAATTTGAGTGATACGAGATAACTATTTCTAACAAACACGAACCCTGGAGGAACAGACCCTCGTGAGTATGAAACGAGTGTTTCTCGTGCGATGATCTAACGTGTGACCTTTCCCTGCTGCGAGGCCATGTAATAGGTGCTCACGTTGTCCTGTCCCTTACCCATAAATCCATGCGCACATCACTGGCATTTCACGCCTCACTTGTCAGAGAGGCGTCGATATCTCATGAATGTTTATAACAAAGCTTCGAGCAGTTGTTTTTAAAGATTAATTGTGCCGGCGATGTGCGAGCATGCTCTTCGAACTTCGAAGCCAGGGATGCGCCCAAAGATGTGACGTCATACCGTGCGCCTTTTAATAAGGGCTATCTATCTACGTGACTCTGACACTGAGCCTGCATCTTCATTCATTCATATATATATATATATATATATATATATATATATATATATATATATATATATATATATATATATATATATATATATATATATATATATATATATAATGTTAAGGCAAACGTTCACAATTCGACAAAGGATACCAGAACGCATGGGCCTGCTGCTTTCGAACGGCGCTATGGGTTCTCGAACGTCCAGCGGCGATTGATATCAGACAAGACACCCACACTCAGATTGTTTTTTTTTTGTTGAGAACGTCATTACGTAATGTATGTTTAGATTGAGGGGTGTTTGATGACCTCGTTTTGTTGGTGAAAATTCATAAACTGTGTTGGTCGAGACTCGGCGAAGTCCTCAGCAGAATGGGCGGCACGGCTCGACATGTACGTGGAAACGTAACCACTGGGACACGATTTTAGAAAACGAGAAATTTTCTCTTCCCGAGTGAAACGAAAACATTTATGAGTTCTGCCTGAAGTTAAACAAAACCTTTGCACGTAAAGCAGCATTGTGACGTCACAATTTGCAATCAGCGACACGTTGAGCAGAAAAAACGTGCCGTTTCACGACTCGGGAGCAAATGTCCCTCATTGACAGGGAGTACGATTTAAGGATTTGGAACTCGAGAAAGTACAATTCGAAGCGGTGGAAGAGGGAAGAACATTCAACAAATGGTTTCTGGAAAAAAAAAACCACAATAATGGACACAGGTTTCGGAAACTCAAATATGAAGCAAACACAACGTTATTTAGAATCATGATTTATATCTTTCTTAAATTGGATAAGAGACATGCACACACACGTGCTTGAGTCCTAAATTAATCTGATGAAAACGAGCAAATCACCATGTTGGTCACAGAACTATGTGATTCGTTAGGTTTTGCCCTCCTCCTGCTTTGAGTCCGACTTCTGAAATCCCTCCTACCCTCTCCATTGCATCAGTACGCAGCACCGTTATTTGTGTTCATCAGTAATTAAGCGACTGTTCCATCATCCAAACGGTTCGGAAACAATTATTGCTGATGCTAAAGCCATAAACCAGAGACTGTCAGTGTATTAATTGAATTTTTAGCGTTGGGCCCGAGCACGCGACCATTTCTGGTTTTCCCATGGGATTTGTACAGGATGTACTTGTCTGAGCCATCTCTGTCGGATTCTGTCCATCCGGTTGTTCTGTCGCCTTTTGCGTGTATGTTTTATCTGCGTCCCGTGTTATGACTCACAGAGATTCAAGGAAGACTGCTGCTTTCCATATATCAGCGTTAATCTCTCGATATCCTTACCATAATTCATGCACCGGTGATTGTGTGTTAGTGTGTGTGTTTGTCGCACTACTCCTCCCACAGTTCTGGGCTGATAGCATTCAGACTTGCTCCAAAAGATCAGCATCTATCTATAATTCCAGCAGTGTGTGTGTGTGTGTGTGTGTGTGTGTGTGTGTGTGTGTGTGTGTGTGTGTGTGTGTGTGTGTGTGTGTGTGTGTGTGTGTGTGTGTGTGTGTGTGTGACCACTGTTTCTCGACAACCACTGGTCCGATCTAATTGAAACTTGCCAGCTATATTGCTGGGGACCTGAGGATGTGCCTTTTCAAGGTTTGACATTAATCAGACAAGTGCTTCCCAAGTTATGGCCATTTATTCACCAACCAATGACATGACACGTTGCTGCAGCCATTTATTTACCAACCAATGACATGACACGTTGCTGCGTAGGCCGGTGCGCAGCCTGCCGACGATGACGTCACGGGCCGTGCTGGTTACATGGCAGCGAATATCATGGCAAGCAAAGACAGGGAGGTAAACTTGATTTTAATTTGGATTTTAATTAACTCTGTTGTTATTAATATCCCTGGACATTAATGTTGTTAATATCCCTGGACATATCACGTGCTTTTGACACAGTCTGGCACCCTTCCCTACTCACCAAACTCTCTTCCCATGGTATTCAAGGCCATCTCCACTCATGGCTCGCAGACTTCCTCTCCTGTCGCAGTCAACGTGTGGCCCTAAATGGAGTTCTTTCATCCCCTCTTCCTGTGCAGGCTGGAGTTCCTCAAGGTAGCGTTCTGGGCCCTGTTCTTTTTCTGGTTTTCATCAATGATCTCTCGGACTCTCTGGAAAATCCTCTATTTCTCTTTGCCGACGACTCCACCCTCTGCCGTTCCATCGGTCATCCCTCAGACCGGCAAGCAGCAGCTTCTTCGCTCACTGCAGATCTGGATAAAATCACAAACTGGTCCAACACGTGGAACATGTCTTTCAATCCAGACAAATCTCACACTCTCACTATGTCTCTTCGAAAGGACTGTTTACAAAACCCCCCCATCCACTTTCTCAACAATCCTCTGGAAGAAGTCTTTTCTTTCAAGCTTCTGGGTCTCACTATCTGCCATGACCTTTCCTGGGAAAGTCACATTTCCAACCTAGCCTCAAAAGCCAGTCGCCGACTGGGAATCCTCCGTCGTGCTAAGTCCTTCCTCGGCCCTCTTGAGCTCCTGACCACTTACAAAGCTTTTGTCCGTAGCCTGATGGAGTACTGCTCTCCCCTCTGGGCTGGTGCTCCTGCCTCCCACCTTTCTCGGCTTCACGCTGTCGAAACCAGGGCATTTAAGATCATCGGCATCTCCCACAATGAAGCTGAGTCTTTGGGCCTCTCACTCAATCACCGCAGGTTGGTCGGTGGTCTTTCTGTCTTCTACCGACTCCTCTCCAGCCTTGCCCCCCTGCTCTCTCTGTGATTTGTCCCCACCACATTTCCACAGGGCGCTCAAGGTCCGCCAACAACCCCCTTCTGGTAAAACTACCAAAATCACGAATCACTGCTCATCTTCACTCTTTCATTCCTCTTTTTTCCCGCCTTTGGAATAAACTTCCTCACTCTATTCTTTCCCATTCTTCCCTCCAGGCTTTCAAAACAGCTGTTCACCACCACCTCTTATCTTCCCCCATCCAAATCCTCGATCTTTTCTACCCCTGATAATCCACTCAAGCCCACTTTCTTCATTTCTCCTGCTTTCCTTCCTGAAAGTCCCTGAAATGTCCATCTTCTCTTCGCCATGTTCCCCGTCCCATCCCCATCCCTCTCCCTTCCACAGTTCACCTAATGTGTCTGTTCCCCACTGTTTTGTCCCTTCCACTCCCGCCCCTCTTGTCTCATGCCTCCTTGCTTTGAGTTGTGTGTTAGCTCTCATACGAGCCTCGACCAAGGTATACAAAAAAAAAAAAAAACTGTGTCTGGAAGTGTGGTTTTCATGAGAACGCGAGAGCGAAGGAACGGCCTGTGTGGTTGTCGTTTTTGGCTTGCGGTTTGAGTTTTTTTTTTGTTTGTTTGTTTGCACGTACGGCCACGCACGTACGGGCACGTGAGAGCGAAGGAACGGCCTGTGTGGTTGTTGTTTCTGGCACGCGGTTTGAAAGTTTTTTGTTTGTTTGTTTGCACCTACGGGCATGCACTAGTAATTCTAATTAACGTATAGGGGTGTTTTATAATTGCTGATGGTCTTGGATTTGGAGGGGGGACGACGCAAGTTCTCGATGTAAATGTGGTGTATTTTTATAGGTTTTAAAGTAAATCCAATATGGCTGCCAAACCATGTGACCGATGACATCATATGTGTGAACCTTTTGTTCCTTGTGGACAGGCGGTCATGCATGTAAAGTTTCACCTCGATCTGTTCAGCCAGTTCAGAGAAGAAGATTTTTGAAGGTTTTTTTTTTTTAACAATATGGCTGCCAAATCACATGACCGATGACATTATTAAAAAAAAAACTTTCTGTGGACCATTTTATGATGGTCGCATGAACCAGAAAGAAGAGTGAGGCATGGATGCAGCCTCTCGCTTTCCCCACGCAGGCAGGCAGACTTGTGTTGGTCCAAAGTGCAGGGAAGGGAATAAGGGAAGAAGGGAAAATGCAAGTGGGGTGGTGGTGCATCATGTCGGGAATGCCCGGGTATGCGCGGCTGCAGCACCCAAAGTTTTCATGTTGTAGTTCGCCCTCAGAACCCTTTGGTCAGCATTAGTCAGCACAACTCATCCAGATAAATTGGCGGGTTCATCTGACAGCTTATGGTTCAGCAGATAGGCAAGGATTGGCTGACAGGAACAGCTCGGCTGTATCCTGATTTGGGCAGGCAGACCACAGAGAGACCACAGCAGCTCGTATCGTGATATGGACTGGCAGTCTGACTCGTGTTTTTTGTCTAACTGACTCTTGCTTTTTTGTCGCTCGTGATTTTCGTCCGACGGCAGTTGCTCGTCATTTTCGTCCGACGGCAGTCGCTTGTCATTTTTGTCTTATGGCAGTTGCTCGTCGTTTTCGTGCGACGGCAGCCGCTTTGTTTTTTTGTCAGACGCAGTCTCTCTTTATTTGTTGTCAGACAGCATCTTGTGGTTTTCGTCAGATGGCAGTTGCTTGTTCGCCTTTTATTGAGTTTCGAGTGAGGCGTGGCCTCGGTTTCGGCAATGAACATCGACCTTCCCATGTCACCTCCCATTGGTTCTCATTTTCCACAGTGTGATATCGCGAGAGCTCAACTGTTGCGTCACATTGTAAGTATAGGTTATGCAGCACGTTGTGGGTTATGGTTCTTTCTTTTAGAATTGCAGCACTGTCGGCTTTGAAGAAAACTGTAATTGCAGCACTCTTGGCAAAGAAGGAAACCGCAATGAAGTGCTTTGTCGGTAAAAAACGAAAAAAGTGTCAAAATAATTGTGGTATAAGTGTGGTTGTGGAGTGGGAAGGTGCAGGGGTGAAATATGATGGGAAAATGGTTCAAAGGGATTGATGATGGAAGGTATTTGAAATGGATTTAAACGAGGTGGAGGGTTTACAGGAATGTACTGTGTTGGAGAGGTTGAGGGGGGAAGGATGAGGGATATGGATGGATGGATGGGCGGATGGATTTGGGGGGGGGGATGGATGGAGGATTAGATTGAGGGATAGATTGAAAGTGGGAAATCTCTGGAAGGTGGGAAATCACAATGGGAATGGAACATGCTAATACTCACAATGCATTTTCCCCCATCGCTGATACAAGTGGAAGGTACCTGACTTTGCACGGATGGATTTACTAATGAAATGTCTAACTATGGAATCCCTTTATGTGTTGACTTCTCCATCCCAGAGCGCATTTCCACAGCATTTTGGGGTTAAATGGCCACGAACAAAATATTTTTGTGTCAGAGGTAAAATTGTTCAAATTCTTTTAACCATAAAGATCAAGGGTCATGGAGGAGAGAGGTGACATCGGGTGAAAAGGCAATAAATTGGCAGTGGAGCAGCGGAGTCACAGTTGGCCACAATAAGCAAGGGGATTAATGAATGAAAAAGGGGTTTTGGTTGTGGGTGGAGAGAGATATGGAAAGAAAGAGCATAGTAACTTGCAAGTGAGGAGGTAGGGTTAGGTAGGATTAATGGGATAAAAAACGACCACCGGTTGGGATGGTGGATGACATGAGATGGCGGCACACAACTTGCTTCAAGCCCGGGAGTGAAGAAAAAGGAGGCAATTGCACAAACAGTTAAATGTATTACTGGAGTGATTAAGTTAGTGACATATTACTTCATTGTAGAGCATCACTGCAACCACAATAAAAAAAAAGGTTGACATCATCACAAAAACTCCTCCGAGCAGAACTGCAGGCTGACAGCGGAATGGAAAACAAAGGGCGGACAATGGCAGGAAAGGAAGATAAAGATGGCTTTTGAAACACAGATCTGTATGTATGTTTGTGGATATATATATATATATATATATATATATATATATATATATATATATATATATATATATATATATATATATATATATATATATATATATATATCGACATTCCTGGAGTCACGAGTGATGTCTTGTTTTCATTAGGAACTCCTCGATAACCTGCATACTTCACAGCTGCTGGAAGATTAACCATTCTCCTCTCTTCTTGCCTCATCTCAGCAGGGAATGCCAGCACTCTGGGGATTCCAAGCTCACTGACTTTTAAGCATCAGTGCCTTGCACTTCTGATTTCATTAAGGAAAACCTTTTCCATCCTTGCATTGGTATTAAAGGCAATAAGCAGCGCAGCATCCCGGGAGTGATGAACAGTGTGTGCATCTGAGTGTGCCCCCCCCCCCCCCCGTGGGAGAAGCTTTGGAGATGCAAATTCAAAGGTCCTGGTTTGATTCCAGTTCCTGTTGAGTGTTCACTCATGGGACTTCTTGTTTGGTCAGTCGAGGAACGGATTATTACACTTGGACATTCCACTAACATGCAATGTCTAATCTCTTACATACTTGCATTGGCTATGAATTTATACCTCATGGTTTATGAGGAAGTCAATACAGCGTGGGATGATTCAGATTTATTGACTTTATCTGGTAATAGGATACCAACGAACCACGCAATAATATTTCTGTACCGCAACTCACGCAGACATTATCACGTCTGAATTTTTCTTCTCGTGGACGTATATTGAACTGGGATTCAATTCTCATTTTGACCAATGGTTGCGTCACCCAAACGTGTAGGTGTGCTGCTGACGGTTCGGGTTAGAGCAATAATTTTCGGCATTTGGACAGGTCGTCAGCCCCCAATGGCCTCGGCTTCACAAAAGTCACAATGGGATCTTTGGCAGCACACCAGCTCATGCTCGCAATCAGGACGCCCGGGTGGCATACTCACCGATGCATCTCTCTACCTGCGAAATACCATTCCAACAATTTATAGTCAGGTCAGGCTTCATTCCCAGACTAGACAGCTTGGAGGCAGGTACACCACCTCTACAGCACAGTCAAAACATCGAGGAATCAAAATGTTCAAATGGATGTCAGGATTTTTTTTAAAGGATTTTCTCCATGTGAAACTGTTGTCGTGCCATTCCTGTTCTCCTTGTTTTGTAATTAAGAGATTTTCCTTGGTGATAAATTCTAGGAGGCTTGAAAACGACCAGGTACAAGCTAAAGGAGGCATTTGTACATCTGAAAGAGAGAAACCTCTCGAAGAACAACTGCAGACGACTACTACGACTACTACTATGGCTGAAATTATTCCCACCTTCTTGTGGAATCGTCTTCTGAACGTTTTTGGCCCATCTTTCACCAGCTGGCTGGCAAGGTCTGACATTCAACTGCACGACAATGTTCATTCACACGTGACCATGCTCGTGCCTGACTTTTGTGCAAATCGTCGATTTCTCAGCCGTCACTTATATATTCATCCGATTTTATCTTGGCATGAACATACAGGAGGAAATAATGATTATTGCAGGAGCATCGTGGGACAATGGAAGTTCGAGACAAGAGTATGTGTGCAGTGTCCTGCATGAAGGAAAACTTCCGGGAATATTCTAATTGGAAGAAACATGCAAGTGCAATTTCAGGGAATTTCCTGGTAATATTATGGAGGCATGGCTTTGTCTCACCTTTGTCAATCCACGATTGGATGAGAAAAGTCCCTTTTAATACTCAAAAAATGTGTAGATTTTTAAAAGGAGGGACATAATATTAGAGTACAGTGCTCAGAAATGATGCATAGCCGACTTGGACGAATCTAATTTGAGAAATGTAAAGTTCATCTCACACAAAATGGACAATAAATCACCAACACAAGCCCACAACGTCATGATCAAATCTATACAATTTACTCTCTTCTTAAAATGGTTTGATAAATTTATTGCAAAATGAAAGCAAACTTGAAAATGATTAATTGAGTTCATGAAATGGCTTACAAAGTGATTACAAATAGTCCAATCCTATCCTGAATTGTTATATATCTGTATCGTGACACAGGTACGTCAGACAATGATTGTTTTATGATTCGGGACTCAACTACGTATTAGACCAATTGATGAAATAATTGTTAGCAAACACACACACACACACACACACACACACACACACACACACACACACACACACACACACACACACACACACACACACACACACACACACACACACCTTGTCATAGGCCCAAACTAGTCTCCATTTCTCTGGACTCCGAAACCTATCCGTGCTGCTCTCCCAGTCTCGCTTCGCTGAATCAGACACACACACATACATACATCCATACTGTGTAACATAACAGGATTCTGCAAATATCTTCCTCATCCAACATATATTTTTGAAGTGTTTTCAGAACTTCGACAAAAACAAATTCTCTCTTCCTCTTGTATTTTACTTTGATTGCAGGCATCTCTGACAGAACTCCAAGGCATGTAAGAGACAGGTCCTCGTCCACTACGTCGATGGCTACTACGACCACCAACATAACAACTGATGCTGCGAGAACAACTACTACTCAGGTCACAAACGCCACCTGAAGGTAGATAGCATTACATGTTATATTTTTCAAATGAGTTCCTCCATAAAGTATGTAGGCATACCAGTAGAATGTGACTACGGTACCTCCATAAAGTATGTACAATTAGAATGTGAGTACCTACATGAAGTATGCACTATCAGAATATGAGTACCTACATAAAGTGTGCACTATTAGAATGTGAGTACCTACATGAAGTATGCACTATTAGAATGTGAGTACCTACATAAAGTATGCACTATTATAATGTGAGTACCTACATAAAGTATGCACTATTATAATGTGAGTACCTACATAAAGTATGCACTATCAGAATATGAGTACCTACATAAAGTGTGCACTATTAGAATGTGAGTACCTACATGAAGTATGCACTATTAGAATGTGAGTACCTACATAAAGTGTGCACTATTAGAATGTGAGTACCTACATGAAGTATGCACTATTATAATGTGAGTACCTACATAAAGTATGCACTATTACAATGTGAGTACCAACATAAAGTATGTACAATTAGAATGTGAATACCAACATGAAGTGTGCACTATTAGAATGTGAGTACTGACATAAAGTGTGCACTATTAGAATGTGAGTACCTACATAAAGTGTGCACTATTAGAATGTGAGTACCAACATAAAGTATGTACAATTAGAATGTGAGTACCTACATAAAGTATGCACTATTAGAATGTGAGTACCAACATAAAGTGTGCACTATTAGAATGTGAGTACTGACATAAAGTGTGCACTATTAGAATGTGAGTACCTACATAAAGTGTGCACTATTAGAATGTGAGTACCAACATAAAGTATGTACAATTAGAATGTGAGTACCTACATAAAGTGTGCACTATTAGAATGTGAGTACTGACATAAAGTGTGCACTATTAGAATGTGAGTACCTACATAAAGTGTGCACTATTAGAATGTGAGTACCTCCATAAAGTGTGCACTATTACAATGTGAGTACCTACATAAAGTGTGCACTATTACAATGTGAGTACCTACATAAAGTATGCACTATTACAATGTGAGTACCTACATAAAGTATGCACTATTATAATGTGAGTACCTACATAAAGTATGTACAATTAGAATGTATGTATGTCTATAAATCTAAATATAATAGAGCGTATGTATGTATGTATGTGTATGTATATCCGCTTTTCACCTTTTGGTTGGACAGCTGACCTGACGTCACCCACAACTGTAACCTGAAATACTTAACCGAAGACCCAGAAGATCCTGAAAACCCCAAAGACCCTGAAGTCCCCAAAAACCCTGAAGACCAGAAGGCCCCGGACACCAAAGACCCCCAAAACACCGAAGTCCCCTGAAGATTCAAAAGGCCCTGAAGACACAAAAGGCCCGAAAGATCGAAAAAAACCCTGAAGACCCAAATGCTCCCAAATACCGAAAATAAGACCCAAAATACCTAAAAGACCCAAAATACGTAAAATCAGACCCAAAACACGTAAAATAAGACCCTGAAGACATAAAAGACTCAAAATACCTAAAATAAGACCCAAAATACCTCAAAGACCTAAAAGACATTGAAGACCCAAAAGACCAAACATACCCTGAAGACGCAAAAGACCTAAAAGATCCAGAGGATCCAAAAGACCCAAGGGATCCAAATGACCCTGAGGACCAAAGAGACCGAGAGAACCCAAAATATCTTGAGGACCGAAAAGACACAATGGGACTATCATGGACCCATGGAAATTCTGCAAAGTGTAAAATGTGACTTCAGTTCCCTAACCCCCCACCCCCACCACCCCACACCCACTCACAATCCAATGTCCTTAACCCCCCTCCCACCACACCCAAACTCTGTGCTCCCCTCCCCTTTTCTTCAAAGCCTCAAACCACTCGATCCCATCTCTGGCCCCTCTCCGCCCTCCCTCCCCCAAGCCAACTCTGAAATCCCCTCCCCCTTTCTTCTTTAAGTCCTCAATTGCTCCAAACCCCAAGTCCTCAATCCCTCTTCCAACCCCAAGTCCAACCCCCTCCCTGCTTCCCAATGTCTCAATCTCCCTCTTCCAATTCCATGCACCCCCACCCCCAACTCTCCGTCCTTCCCTCCCCATTTCTTGCTGTTCTTAACAACGTTACAAAAAGATACACAGGAAACCTTGGCCCATGAGAAGGCCATTCGGCATATCTTGCCATCGTTGTTCCAGTTTCCGTTTGTTAAGAACAATGTGAAAAATAAATAGAGATGGAACATGTTTGTGTGTTTCTTTCTACGATAATTTCTTCCCCATTCTTCCCTTTCTTTCTCATCCTATATATATATATATATATATATATATATATATATATATATATATATATATATATATATATATATATATATAATTTTTCTTCCCTTACAAATAATTAACCCCCTTTCTTCACTTCTCTATACTCAAAAAGGGTGTGTGCGTGCGTGCGTGCGTGCGTGCGTGCGCGCGTTTTCTCCATAACTCCAAAACTATAAAACCTTGCAACCTGAATCTTTGCATGCGCACTAAGAAAATTCCAAGAAAGTGCATGAGTCAAAATTGGTTGTTTGAGTTTATTTAAAACACTCCTTTTGAAGATAATTATATCCTTCATCAGGCGATCTGCGGCCACCTCGCTCTCTGGGTCGAAAGGTGTTTCCTGGGTAACCTCGATGGGGTCTGAAGCTGCCATGTTTTTTGGCCTGCTCAACCATGCAATGACTTGAAACAGGCTGCAATGATATCTCAATGACAAAGTTGTTGTTTTCACTTTCCTCACTCACATTATCGAATGCCTGTTCATCATCGCTACAAATCGTTGGGTATATTGCAATGCCTATAAACACCAGGAGACGTCAGCGTTCGTGAGTTGACATTTCGGGTGTCTCCGGGAGGTGTATTTTCAATGTGTTGCTAATCCCCTGCTAAACAAGCCGTTTCAACGTTTGGTAAGGTGTTGCTCTCCCCACCTCCCCCTTAGCTCCCCACTCTTCATCCTCTCTGCCTCCCCTCCCCATCTCATCCTCCACCTGCCTCATCTTTTTCTCCCCCCCTGTCCCCCCTCCCAAAATTGTCCCCGTCAGCGAAGCCAGGGGTTGTATTTGATAGTCCTTAATATAATTCACGGACCGGTGTTTGTGTGTTTGTCGTGCAACTCCTCCGATCGTTCTGGGCCTATTCCATCGAGACTTGCTACATCGGATCAGAATGACCCTAATTAATGTATCGGGGTGTATTTTATAATATTTGCTGGTGGTCTTGCGGGTAGGGGGAGGGATTCACATTCTCTATGTAAATGTGTATCGTGTAGCGCCGCCTCCAGGTGGGGGAGGATATTACAAGTCTTCACTATTTATTCACAGTATTCCTGTCCTCACGTTTTCCAGTGCAGGGAGGTGTTTTGAATTATAAGCAGTAGGTATGTTTTTGCTTTATGCACGTCAATTCATGTTTGTTTTGCCTATAAAGTTATGCGTTAGAAGAATGCGTTACATGCTTGGGACAAGATCACCCAGAGGGCAGGTACTCTGCTTGTATGTGCAATTATAATGTAACTATGTCTATAAATATGTACAATTAGAATGTGAGTACAGTTTACTTTCCCACCGAAGGTGGCTGGAGGTTATGTTTGCACCCCTGTCTGTCTCTTTGTTCGTTTGTCTGTGAGCATGATATCTCAAAAGGTTGTGGACGGATTCAGACGAAATTTGGTGGACAGGTTGGGTGTTTGACAAGGAAGAATTGATTAGATTTGGGTGAAGATCCGAATCCAGATATGAGAATTTTTTTCGTGATTCTTCACTATTGAGAGATGGGGCCAAAAATGCTATACTGTATAGTATATGGCATGTCATCTCTAAAAGTTGTGGAGGGATTATGACAAAACGAGGTGGATGAGTTAGGTGACAAGAACAAGTCGATTCGATTTTGGTTCAGGTCCGGATTCAGATCCGACTTATCAGTGGGAGACAAAATTTAACCTGTTTACCTTGGCGGAGCTATGCACTCTTCCGATTGCCATTCTAATTTGTTACCTCCACCACCAAAGGTCAGGTCAGGTATGGGAGCATGTGCCAGAACAACGCGTCGCTGCGTCCACTTTCCGCTGGTACTTCAGGGGCCTCCGTCTGGCCATCCCCCAGGCAGATGCCAAGCCCATCCCCATCTCCTTGAGATGATGGTCAACCTGCTGCAACCACGAGGCACGTGGTCGGCCCATTGGCCTCCTCCACTCATGAGACGCACTCGCTGAGAGAATTTGGTGAGCAGGATCAGTGTCAGGAAAACGAGCCACATGTCCATACAGCCGCAAAAGACGCTCACGAACCATGCAGGTAACAAATCTCATCCAAGTCTCTCTCAGCAACCGCTCGTCGGACACAAAATCCGACGAGCGATAGCCAAGGATTCTCCGAAGAGACCTGGTACCAAAGGAATTAAGTCTCCGTCTCAGATCCTTGGTCAGAGTCCAAGTCTCACATCCATAGAGCAAGAATGAAAGTACCAAGGACCTGAAGACTCGGACTTTCGTCCTCCCGCACAGGTACCGGCAGCACCACACCCCATGAACCAGTGAATCCATGACTCCCCAGGCCGACCCAGGCGTCTATTGACCTCTGACTCACAACCAGCAGAGATATGAATATCACTGCCAAGGTAAGTGAATCTCTCCACGACCTCAACATCCTCACCACAAGCAGGCACAGACAGCTCAGCTCTGCCATTCAGCCTGGCCCTGCGACTCTGGTCAATGGTATCCAGTGTCCCTTGAGAGACAAAATTATTCTTTGCCCTGCGGTGAGTTCCAAGACATCCACCGGCAACATCAAGGACGGTGGTCTTGAAGGCACTCCACAACTCTTCAGGACCCCCCAAAGCACCCAGACCCCCCCAAGTGTCCACTCAGCCTGTTCGCAAACTCCTCAGCTACTCTCTCATCCCTGAGCTTGCCAACATCCATCCTCGGCTGGGATGGTTCCATTCTCCAGGATTTAAGGTGCAGCTTTAGAGTTGCTACAACAAGCCTGTGGTCAGTATTGAGGAACAGAGCACTCCGGTAGACCCTGCAGTTCTGGATCATCCTCCAACAACCGTCAATGAGGACATGGTCAATCTCCTTTGCCACACCGCCAGCGTTGGAATACCAAGTCCAGCGATGAGCTTGTGGGCGCTGAAACCATGAACCAGCCACCCTAAGTCCATGACTTCTTGCAAAGTCAAGGAACTTAGTGCTATTCTGGTTCATAGTTCCTGACCCATGGGGACCAACACACACCTCATAACCATCCCTATCAGTTCCAGTCGATGCATTGAAATCCCCCAAGACTAGAAGTGTATCTCGTCTGGGGCACTGATCAACCACAGACTCGAGCGTGGCGTAGAATGCATCCTTCACGGTGAGATCACTCGCCTCAGTCGGAGCATAAACAGAGACCAGGGAAATGACACCTAAGGAGTGACGAATCCTTAATCTCATAATACGCTCGTTGACCGGTGTTACCTCAATTATCATTGGGGTCAGCCTATTGGACACAGCTACAGCAACTCCTTGGGTATGGTAACCATCAGAGCGACCAGACCAATAGTAGGTGTAACCACCCACCATTATCTCGCCGCAATCCGGTCTCCGAACCTCAGAGAGAGCTGCAATCCCGATGTCCAAACGCTTGAGCTCAGATGATAACAGAGACAGGTGATCATCCTCTCTTAGGGATAGGACATTCCAGGCACCCACCTGAAGGGACCGCCTCAGGTTAAACCAAGGAGACCGCCGTCTGGTGGACGACACCTCAGCACCACTCCGACACACTCTCCCGCAATCTGACCCAGGGATGTTACCCCGTGGTTTCCCTCCTATCAAAGATTGGGGGTCCCGAAGGCTTTGCCCCAATCCCGTCATCCGGTGAGCTGCCCTGCGAAGGGAAGCTGCACAGGAGGTACTCCCACGGAGTGGGTTTTCAGGTTTTTTTGCGGAATGAAGGGTTTTACGGTGGCCGGAGTGCAAATCCTGTCACCAACCTCCTCCTGGTGATCTAATGGTGATCTAATAACCAAAGGTGAAGGAGGTTATGTTTTCACCCCTTTCAATCTATTTGTTTGTCTGTTTGTTTGTTTGTTTCTGTGCAGGATATCTCAAAAAGCTGTGGACCGATGTGGATGAAATTTTGTGGACCGGTTTGGTGTGTGACAAGGACAAACTCATTAGATTTTGCTGATCCGGATACAAGAATTTCTTCCGGATCCGGATACAATAATTTTTTAGGGGATTCTTCACCATTGAGAGATATGGCTAAAAATGATATTTAACACAATATCTCAAAAGTTGTGGACGGATTCAGACAAAACTTGGTGAACAGGTTGGGTGTGTCGCAAGGACAAATTGATTCGATTTTGGTGAAGATCCGAATCCGCATCTGGATACGAGAATTATTTAATTTTCGAAATGATTCTTCACCATTGAGAGATAGGCCCAAAACCGATATAGTACTGTATAGCATGATATTTCAAACATGTATTGGGCCCGATATGTTCTCGTGGATCAGGCATTACGTGGCGGAGGTATGCGCTCTACCGAGTGCCCTTCTCGTTCGGATCCGTTATGCTTTGTTTATTTTCCTGTTTCTTCATTTCCCTGCTTATGGCACCAATGTGGAGCCTAATTCCCACTCTCTCCTCAAGTTATGTCATTTCCTCCAAGTTATGTTATCCTCCCAGGGGACCGAGAGAAGGTCCTCGTACGGTAAATCAAAGTATCCATCTCGTTACAATTCTTAAATGAGGCTGAAGCGATAGCAATGACAGGTTGTGCTCAGGCTGTCAAATCAATATGATTTTATGGGTGCTATTTCTGGAACTCTTTAAAAGCTTCAAAACTCCATAGCGTAATGGTTCGAGTGTCTGGGATGTCAGCGGTTTGAATCCGACCCAGGTAAGATCATAGTACAAACTTCAAAACTGTACATTATGCTTCCTTGCTTGATGCTCAGCATTTAAAAGATGATGACATGAGATGTACCATACTATTTACCTCGTGTTGGTGCTGCCCCAGCAGTTTCTTGCCATGGAATATGCTGGGGGGAGGGGGGTCTACCATTGCCTTACAGTTCCCAGCAATCAGTCAGGGCAATAATTTGTAATTTGTTCGGGGTACCTGTGATAACTCGCCGACGAGTACTCTTCCCGCAAGATACCATGGGATCTGTAACATCCACCAACTGATACCGGCAGAGGGGATGCCCACTTTAATGGACATCCAAGGGACAGCACACATATTCATGCCTCGCCCAGCTTGAGAAATGCCAGGGTGACAGTTTTCTCACTGGGCCAGGATTCAAACACAGGATAGACAGCTTGGATGCGAGTGTGCATACCTTTTGGCCATCCTGCCAGCCCCTTCAAAAGAATAGAGCATGAATAAACCTCAAGGGTAGACATCCATCAAGAGGAGAGAATTAATCCTTACTTTCCCCACTGAGTGCAGAGAGAAAAGTGACGTCATAAAAACATGGCTTTGCTGGTACTGCAAACGGTCTGGGAAGTTATGTCATTACCGCCACACTCAGTGGCTGTGTTTGACTGAAGTCAAGTCCGGTGTTGGCGTGCGTGCGTGTGTGCGTGCGTGCGTGCATGTTTTGTTATCCACTGCCACACTCACTTGTATTAACAGGAAAAGGCGTTAATGACCAGGTCGCTTGTTGACTTGTATGGTAATAATGCTTGTTGACCAGGTCACTCAATCCGAGACATGCTACTTGTTTTCCTAACAACTGATGAGGTCGTAAATGCCAAACATGAGATCAGAGCCATCTCCCGAGACATATCGCGAGCTTTTGATATGGTCTGGCATCCCGCACTGCTCACGAACCTCTCTTCTTGTGGTATCCATGGCAATCTCCACTCATGGCTCATAGACTTCCTCTCCTGTCGTCATCAACGTGTGGCTCTTAATGAAATTCTCTCACCTCCTCTTCCCATCCAGGCTGAAGTACCTCAAGGCAGTGTTTTTGGCCCTATGCTTTTTTCTGGTTTTCATCAATGATCTCTCTGACTCTGGAAAATCCTCTTTATCTCTTTGCTGATGACTGCACCATCTGCCGTACCATCTGTCATCCCTCTGATTAGCAAGCAGCAGCCTCTTCACTCTCTGCAGACCTGGGTAAAATCATTTAGCTGGTCAAGCACTTGGAATATGTCTTTCAATCCTGACAAATCTCACACTCTGATGATGTCTCTCAAAAAAGACCATCTGGAACCCCCCACCCCCATCTACTGTCTCAACAATCCTCTTGAAGATGTCCTTTCATTCAAGCTTTTTTCAGGCCTCGCTATGTGCGCAATCTTCCCTGGAAAGCCACATCTCCAAGGTGGCCTCCAAAGCCAGTTGCCGACTGGGCATCCTACGTCATGCAAAGCTTTCATCCACAGTCTGATGGAGTACTGCTCTCCCCTCTGGGGTGGTGCTCCTGCCTCTCACCTAGCTCCACTTCACGCTGTGGAAACCAAGGCTTTTCGGATCATTGTTATCTCCCGCTATGAAGCTCTGAGTCTTTGGGTCTCTTACTCTCTCACCGGAGACAGGTCGGTGGTCTTTCTGTTTTCCACCATATCCTCTCTGGCATTCCCCCCCCTGCTCTGTCTGTGATCTGTCCCCCTTTCCTCAGAGCATGTTCAAGTTTTGCCAGCAACCACCTTCTGGTGAAACTGCCAAAATCAAGAATCACTGCTCACCTTCACCCTTTCATTCCTCTTTTTTTTTTTCCCCCCCCGCCTCTGGAACAAACTTTGACATCCTCTCCAATCCCACTCTTCCTTCCAGGTATTCAAAACACCTGTTCACCACCATTTTATATCTTCCCCCGTCCAAAATCTTGATCTTCTCTACCCCCACTAATCCACTCCAAACCCACCTCCTTCAAATTCCCTGCTTTCCTTCCTGAAAGTCCCTTTAGTGTAATGACCTGAAAGATGTAGTGTCCATCCTGTTTTCCCTGTGTACCGTGCCCCATCCCTCTCCCTTCTACAGATCTTTTGTCTCTGTTCCCCCCCGATTGTGTGCTTCCCTCTCCCACCCCTCTTGTCTCCTGCCTTGTTATCTGTTCTGTATATTAACTCTCACACGAGCCTCGACATGTTATACAAATAAAAAAATTTTAAAGGGAGGAACTCGATACCTCTCATCCACGGATACTTCTCGTATTGCTATATTTCCTCGCGTCCGATTTGCATCCAGGAACACAACAATTATGGTTAACTCTTTTGAAATTTCCACTCTTTCATCGAAATACTGAAAATTATGTTAAAAACACGATTTTGAAGAACACGATTTTGTGCGAACAACAGCAGGTTAAAAGTGCTCGGCGAGCAGAAGTGAGTCACTGAAAGGGCACATGCGCAAAAGGCCCCTCGTCAGCATTCACACGTCGTTTCAAAAGTCCCCGGATTTTTGAGGTTTCGAGGCTTTTCACTTTTTGATATATTTGTAAATCACAAAGAACGCTTCTCCTCTCTTTCCCTCCTGACCCGGTCCATCTCCCCTCCCCCTCCCCCGCTCCAATGTTTCCTCATTACCAGCTGATCAATTTCCGCCAGCCTTACAGGATGAGATAACATTGATTTGGATAACTCTCCAAAATGCTAGTTTGTCCAATTTGCAAGTTCTTCATCCAACTACTCAGATTTTTTACTGAGCCTAATTAACAGCTATCACCAAAAATGTGATAAAATACAATAATGAAGTCTTCAAATTATATAAATATATATATATATATATATATATATATATATATATATATATATATATATATATATATATATATATATATATATATATACACACACACACACACCCACACACACACACACACACACACACACACACACACACACACACACACATACACTGCTCTTGCAGGGCTTACTTCAATCAAGTTCAGAATCCTATTGCTTTCTTCTCTTATCCAAGTGATAAAAAGATCACCGAGTGTCCCACCGGAATGTATGCAACTCCATGGCCTTCCAGAGCTTTGACAAGTTTAATTTGATCGAATCGATATAAATCCACTGACGATCCAATGCCTAGAACGCATTAAGATAATTACATACTGTGTGTATGCCTGGTGTTGGCTTAATGGTTAGAATGGTGGGCTTGAGATCCTTGGGTCCTGAGTTCAAATCCCGCTTGGCTGTTGAATTAATGCCAGGTGGGGTTGACTCGGTATGTTGGCAAAAATGAGTGCCAGCATGCTAGTATCCTGCATCGGAGTGGCGACCCGTCCAGGATTGTGCCCAATAGTCCGGGAGACTGCTTCGGCAGCACCAACGCTCTGCACAGAGTACGGTCCCAATGGATGGATCCTGTATGTGCGTTTCATTAAATCGTATATCGAGTCAGTCAGCTTTGAAAATGATCACCACCTTAGTTGTGAATAGCCCTGCCAGGTCAATGGGACTTTTCAATTAGCATTTGCTTAAAGAGAATCTGTTGAAACAGGTTTTTCTCTGCCAACTCCCATAGCTTCGAATGCGTTCCTTCCTCGCACAGGGCCAGGCCACATACATACGTGACCCAGGTAGCCAACGACAACGGACTCAATCTGACTATGTGTAGGTACAGCTGGCAGGGCGTCTAACCAGAGTCTTTCTGATGTTTTAGCTGTCTGGGGAGTAATCACGGCACAAGGATGACGAGAGTGTGTGATCTACATCATGATGCAGGTGGACACCGTGTTTTGCATCAGGTATGACCCATGGTTCGCCGCCTCTTCCACGTGACATGTCCCAACAGAAACCACAGCTTTTAACTCTCGTTGGAGTCTTCCATGACATGCGTTTTAAGGTGAGCACCCGGTGACACCATTACGTAGAGACGAATGTTCAGAACTCTCAACACTCGACACTGGTTTGTAGTCACGTGTACAAAATATGTACCATTCATTGCTGAAACAACAGCCAAGGTGAAAATTCTACTTTTGTTCGGTGGTGTTGTAACACATTAGATACATTATTTTTTTCCGTATACAAAGTCGAGGCTCATGGAGGAGAGGAGCTAGGACATAGAATGGATCAGGATATAATATAACAAACAGTCCAGTAGAAAGAGAGGGAGAAACACACAACAGCAGGGTTGAGGGACAAAAGGGAGATAGATATAGATAGAGAGAGAGAGAGAGACAGAGACAGAGACAGAGACAGAGACAGAGAGAGAGACAGAGAGAGAGACAGACAGACATGGACAAACGAGAATTGCTTTGCAAAACATGACCCTACCGATGTGATATTATATCAGTTTAAAAAGGACATAACTCTGAAAAATTGACTCAACACCTTGGAACTCGAACTTGTTCTGTAACTCATCATAATAAAGCCATGTACCAAGTTTCAGTTGAATATGTTACGGGGCATGGGGAGGGGAAAAGTCTGAAAAAAACCACAGCTGGGACAGAAGGACTGATGGAAGGCAAAACCTGTTGACCCTCCGGTGAAACGAGGGACTAATAAGCGATGCGGAGAATAATGGAGGATAGGAGAGGATGCATGGGGTGCACAAGGTGAATACAGCTGCAAACTCTCAGGAAGGAAAAAATGGACATTTGGAAAGAGGTATGCTTGGGGTGGGTTAATAGGGGTACAAAAGATCATGGTTTTGAATGTGGAATAATCTGAGCTGGTGGTGAACAGCTGTCTTGAAGACCTGGAGGCAAGAAAGAGATTGAAGATGTGGAAGTTGGTTCCACAGGAGGAAAAAAAAAATTAACGAATTGGTGGTGGTGAGCATAACATGCAATCTGGAAATATCTCATGTGTGAGTTTGTAAAGGCCTTATAGTTCATTTCACTGAAATCTATCTGCCCGGGTTCTTCCGACATCTTTGTTCGTTGTTCCTTTCACAGTTTTTTCTAATTCTTTAAAAAATATTTAGCTATTTATTTATTTAAGAGCAAATACCACCTGTTGCTTCACTGACAGGAACACTGAGATGAGGGGAAAAAAAAGGATGAAAGAGAGGGGTGGAGGGAGAGGGAGGAGATAGAGGGGCGGAAGAAAGAGGAGAGAGGAGGAGGGGGAAACAGAGAAGAGAGAGGAGGAGGCAGAGGGAGAAAGAGAGGAGAGAGAGGAGGGAGGGGAGAGAGAGGAGGGAGGGGAGAGAGAGAGGAGGGAGGGGAGAGAGAGAGAGAGGAGGGAGGAGAGAGAGAGAGGAGGGAGGGGGAGAGGGAGGAGGGAGGGGGAGAGAGAGGAGGGAGGGGGGGAGAGAGAGAGGAAGAAAGAGGAGGGTGGGGAAGTGAGGAGGAAGAGGAAAAGAGAGGAGGGAGGGGGAAGAGAGAGGGGAGCGAGAAAGGGGGCGGGGGAGGGAAGGCATTGAGAGGTGAGGGGAAGGGAAGGCAGATGTGCGATGGAGCGTTAATTACGATTCATACTGTCTCATCAACATGATTCTGCATAGAATAACAGTGAAGATGGAAACAAAATCATGACTGAAATCCATTTTCTACCAGTCATACGATAAATACCACCCATAGACAAATACCGCCCAGACATGTCCGGAGATAAACACAGTCCAGAGACAAACACTGTCTGGACTCATCTGGAGCCATGTTGTCTGGAGATAAACAACGCCTGGACACGTCCGGAGACAAACTCCCATCCAGACACGTCTGGAGCCAAACCCCGCCTGGACATAACCACCTTCCAGACACATATGGAGATAACCATCATCCAGACATAATGACCATCCTGAAACATTCAGAGACAGACAGAGACACAGACAGAGACAGAGACAGAGACAGAGAGGTGGGGGGGGGGGTGGTTGGGGAGGAATTGGAGAGAATGTTATGCTTTGTGAACAACACAAACACCACACACACACACACACACACACACACACACACACACACACACACACACACACACACACACACACACACACACACACACACACACACACACACACACACACACACACACCCTTTTATTAGTATAGATTTATCTGTTTATTTATTTGTCTGTTTTTATAATTCTCATTATTCATCTTAATTCTTGCTTTTTCTTTGTCCTTTTCTCTCTATTCCTCTCTTTCTTTATCTATCTCTCTCAGGAGAAGTGAATTCTTGCAGAAATTTTTCTGTCAGGCTCACTTGGCTGCACCTGGATGGATTTGAGGGTTGTGTGTCGTAGTGGCTAAAACCCGAATCCTATCCAGGTTCCTCCTGATCACTCCATCTTTGCGCTTCCCTTTTTGGGGTTCCTTCTTGGCCTTCCGTTTCATTACAGAACTGACACTTGCTTGAAAAAGATGTTTGGTAACAAAAGCTCTTGCACCAAATTGGTTGAAAACATATTGTAAATATTTCTGTCAGTTTTATTTATTTCGATTTGGTTTATTTTGCATGTTTATATACCTGGTACAGGCAAATTAAATTGTGTGGAATATGTGGCCTGCTCTTGTGTCTCCATTTCCTTATAGGGCCATACTTCCATTATATTTGTGATATCACTGGAATTCAGAGCATCAAAATCATTTACAGGTGACTCGAAGTTACATACACCCCTTGTGTGAACCCAGGGACCACCTGCTAGCCTGGTTTTTTTGCTTTGAGTCAATCAGTCATTAAGCATTGGATAAATGATCAAATGGATGTGTCACTTACTGAGTTTTCAACTTTTATTTCAGAAAAGTTTGTGACCTCTACAAGAGCACGCAATGCAAGATATCATTTACAAAAAGGGTAAAATAATTAACCCACATTAATTCAAGAAACAACACAAATGGTGTCGTAAACCTCATTGCAGTGTGATATCAATGTATTTGGGGGGGGGGGCTGACAGGTTGGCCTAACGGTACGCACACTCGCCTCTAAACTGTCTAGCTTGGGTTTGAATCCCAAATCATCTATAAACTGTCATCCGTGTTTCACAGGCAGGATGATTCATTTTTTTTGTTTGGTGTTATTGTATTGTGCTGCCTTCGGAAGGGAAGGATGTTAAGCTGGGGAAACCTCTCATTATCTCTCCCTTTACCAAATACAATCTGGAGTCATTCATGCTTTGCGGTCGGGCGCAATGATGATAATTATTAATGTCATTCTCCGACCTGAGACGAGCGTTATGACGTCAACGCCAAAACGCACGTACTGTCTGCGGCTCCCAGAATAGCTATCTCACAGTGCTTTAAGACTGCACCGACCACTAAATACCGCAAACCAGGCATTCATGACTCCAGATTGTGTTTGGTAAATTCCACAAAAGAATTTCACAAAATTCAGTTATAAGCGAACGGACAAACACAAAATGAGCTTTATATATTAGATACACAGTGGATGTTTTGCCGGCCATGCAGACATAATGCCTGTGTCAACACAAGCACCCAATGCTTAATTTACAAAGGCAGTCAGGAGTGGGATTGAAAATTTAAAGTTTTCGTGTGAATTACCCAATCGGTGAAAAAAAACGTCATGGATGGCTTTCGCCGATGGACGGATCTCTGCAGCGACAATGATTAGACATTGACGGCTCGTACCACATCAGCACGAAAGCAGTAGCTAATGTGGCTAATAGCAGTGTAGTGGTTGACAATGCTTGTCGCAGTGGGTGGTTCTGCATCTTTCACAGACTGAAACTAAGCCAGAAGTATCTCATATCTTCTTTCCTAGCTACAATTGAAAAACCTCATTAAATTTCAATGGATGCCTAAACAGGGTGGTTGCGTGGCAGGTGCCCCTTATCCATAAGAACACTTGCTGCAAATGCTGGTTTGGCAAATGGATTCACAGTCACTGTTCCAGTTAATAGGTGCCATCAGATATCACACAAATATATATTTTTAAGTTGGAATTTTGTTGTACTAGTGTGTATATCTCATTCATTGATCTTTTTTGAATGTCCCTCATAATGAAGATTTTTTTTTTTTAATTAACTTTTAAAAATTTACTCTACTTATTGAAAAAAATATATACTTGCTTGGTTTCTAATTTTTTTTCAAAAAGGTAAGAGATCCTAAAAAGGCCAAATATACTAATTTTTTTTCTGCCATTACTAACCCATCCAGTAGGCCTTCTTTTCATTGTGTGGGAGTTATCCAGTTATTTTGTCTACCTGTATTTGTTTGTGGATATTAAAAAAATTTTTATGGGATCCTTTTTGAATGGAAAAGACCCTTGTGTGCTGGTACTCTTGCCAAATTCTAACCTCCCTAATAGTCCAAGAGCATTAGGGTTTAACCTGAACATTTTTGGTAACAAGATGATTTTTTCAGGAAAGGTCCAGGAATGTGTGTGAAATAACATACTAAAAGTCCTCATGAATCCTCCTTGAGCGTTTTCCGCAATCCAAAATGGCGTCCAAAATGGCCGCCATTTCCTGTTTTTCTCATAACTTTGCAAGTAGGTTTACCTATAACACATTTTAAATGTCTACACATATGTTTTGAAGTATAAGGAACTCAATACAATATATCTATACCAATAAAACTACATGAACTAGTCCCAAAATCCAAAATGGCGCCAAAGATGGTTGCAATTTCCTGTTTTTCTCATGACCCTGTGACTAAGTTACCTCAATATGCACTTTAAATCTCTAAATATATTATGTCTTGAGAAATAAGGAACTCATTCAGATACTTTGAAGTACAAAGGAAACAATAAAACCGCTGAAGTTCTTTCTGAAATTCAAATGGTGCTCAGAATGTCTGCCACTTAACAACACACTGCTGTTTTAGCCTGTTTCAAGAGGCAAAGACATTCAAAACAAGATCATGCTAGAGATTCAAACCTCAAAAGTTTCAGATGAATCTTTACCTTACGCATGCACACACCTAGTTGCATCAGTCATTGTCTTCATCGTCGGATGCTGTATCTTCAATGTTGATGTCCTCTGAAGTTGGGGTAATATCATCGTCGGCATCTATAAGAGTTGGTGCTGTATTGTTGCAATTGAGACCACTGCATTTACTGCACATTGAGGTACAAAAGAGCCCAAGTTTCTTGCAGCTACATGTCATGCTTCTGCAACCATCTGGTTTACACCCACATGCCACCATGTTCAGCAAAGTGTCGGGTGCAACAGCAATGTCTGTTTCTACCGGGGTAAGAGTCCCGTCCTGAAATCGCCAGCCCCATTCTGTTGGAGATAAGGAGTTACCCATCCATTCCTGGACGGTAAGATAGGCGTGATATGAATGTTGCTTTGCTGCAGCACTAGTTGGAGGTAGACTTTCTAGCTGAAAGGATGAACTCAGGGAACTGCGACCGATTGCCCGTTTGTATGCGATGTGACGGTAGTCATCAAGAGATTCAAAACTGCTGGCTCCATAAAGCTTAAGAATTAAGCCTTCCCCAGCTTTTTCCACCTCGTCATGGGTGCTTCCACTGTTTGTGAAGGTATCCAGCAAGTCGTAGTCCCGCTTCTTGTGCACCATGTTGAAAGCTTTACGCTTGCCCTGACGATAGATTGCAGAGACCGTGTCACATCCCGTCACTGCATGAAGAAACATCAAGTGATTTCTTGTGTCCCCTATGGCATGCTGAATCTCATGAATGTTGAAGACCGTGACAGGATTACTGCGGCATAGCATGTACACATCTGTGGAAGAGGTTGCCCGAGCAACTAGCATTACCAGTAAGTCTGTGTCCGTACCAACGACAGCAACTGGCACATGTTCTGACTCTGCCAGTGCTAGTGCTGTGGAGACAATCAGGGTGTCGGCGTCTGCTTCTGCCTGGACTTTTGGAAGAACTCAAGAGGTCTTATTGGTACTTGCGTGCTTCAGCATCTCTTAAGATGTATTCTAATGAGTTCCTCATACTTCAAAACATATATGTAGACATTTAAAGTGTGTTTTGGGGAAACCTGCTTGCAAAGTTATGAGAAAAACAGAAGAGGCGGCCATTTTGGACGCCATCTTGGATTGCGGAAAACGCTCAAGGAGGATTTATGAGGACTTTTAGTATGTTATTCTAGACATATTCCTGGACCTATCCTGAAAAAATCAGCTTGTTACCAAAAATGTCCAGGTTAGGGCCTATTTTGACCTAATGCTCTTGGACTATAATCTACAAGGGCAATGTATCAGTAATATGGGTAACGATGCAAAAGCAAATTTATTGAATACCACTCATGCATGTTTCAATTAATTTATTTTTAAAATGTGCACCGGTCTTGGATTCCACAGTCTCGAGCCCTACATCTTGGAGTCTTCTGTTTTTGACTGACAGTGGTTAGAGTGTTGGCAGAGTGTACATCTTTGGGTACCTCCACATTTAATTTTAGGTCTAGTAAAAAATGGCTATGACCATGTAGATTTTGGGACATGTGCCCCATTCAAGCCAAAGTGTTTTGAAAACGTGTTTCCCCCACACCCACCCCCCCTCCTACATATTGCAAACGACCTCTTGCTATGCTGTCAACCGGCATGTTCCAAGGAAAAGTTTTGTTCTTTTCATTGTCAACAAAAGGTTTGCAAAATAGCACTCCCTCAGCAGGAACACAAAGGGCTGGGGGCCTCCGATGCCCTTACATTATCATTCCAATGTGGCACGAATGAACAGGCCATGATCACGGCTTTGGACAATCCATAGCACGAATTGAGATACTCATGGTGGTGTGGGCATTGGTGGATATGGGTAGGTGTCTAGACTGACTCAACGATAATACCCCCTATGTATAAGTTGTATTCAATCCTTAGTCTCATCCCTCCCTATACCACATGTGTATCTGAGCTTGTCATTAATTAACGCTGAACGTTCCACAACACGGTTGCAGTGTTAAGCGGAACGTGTCGAAGATTGTTAGTATAAAACATATATTCATCACTACAAAAGTATAACCAACGGCAATGCAAGAGAGGGGGAAATGATTGCTTTATAAAAAAAAAAAAGGGTTGCTCCAAATAAACGAGGTGTGAGAGAGATCTTTCCAAAGAGAAAGAACCATCATGATTCACGAGGCAGTAAAAAAGCCATGCGGCATACTGGGAGAGAAGAGACCAGGAGACTGGAGTGAGGACCGCACCGTGACCCGTGAAATGGACTCGCAGGCACGAAGGGAGGAACGGGTGGCGATGTAGGAAGGAGACCCGCACCAGGTGCCAGGTTCTCTTCGGCTCCATGCAGGCGGTTCCCGCCTCAACGTCCCCCTGCAATTAACGCGGTGCATAATATTTGGCCCGAGTGATGGTAAACAGAGCGATGCAGCTCATCAGGCCGGCCTGGATCCCAGGGACATTTGACGCCACATTAATATTAATGGAACTCGCGGTTTATTTTATTGTATATAATTATTCTTAAAGAACCCAGCACCGCAGTAAATGCACCAAACCGAGGCAGTTGAATTCATTTTGCTCATCATCAGTTCATCAAATTGTGCCAAGGAATAATGTAGCACAATTTCACTCCGTTGGTGTCTCTTTGTCGAGAAAAATATATTTAGGCTCCAAAACCTTTGAGAATCCAAGTGCATCAACTTCCAAGTGGGAATTTGGAGGGCCCTGCTGTGTATATGATCTGAACCCAGGTTTTGTTTTGTTTTTATAAAGAAAACACACCAAACATACCTTGTTTCTTCTCACCACTCCGATCCAGCCACGAGAGGGTTCCAATATCAAAGGTTGTTCAATGAATAGTGGAGATTATTTGCTGTTTTTATTTCTAACACTTGCATGTAGGAAGTGGACCGTCTTGGTGCACCGGAACCACCTATCCTCTCCAGATTCCACCAACCAAGCCAGAACAAGTGGCCTGGTCGGGGGATGTACAGGTGAGCACCTGGTAACCTATAAAATGCCTTTAACAAAACACATGCATTGTATATAAAACTATGGTATGAACATGGAAATCGATATTTGATGCTATGTCTTTGTTATATACATTTTTTTACCTTCAGCTTAGAGGTATGTACACTCACCCATTAAGCTGCCTCACATGGGGTCAAATCTCTTCCCAGCTCTAAACGGTCACCTTGGTGTTTCGCAGGCGGGAGAGACATCAAGGTGTGTGCCATCCATCAGGTGTACGTTAAGCCGGAGATCCCATCTGCCAGCAATGGTCGTTGGTAGAAGTTAAATATCCCACTGTCTTTCAGAAATATTCGATGAGTTATCGCCGCATCCTGAACAAATCATAAATTCCAGCCACCAGTCGAACGTCAGGTCTGGCCAGCCGTTTACAAATAGACTTTGCCAAGTATTGGTGCCCCCCACCCACCCTTCCTCCTGCTGACCCATGTGTGCATGTTAAAGAGGAAGATTTTTCTTTGCACTTTAATATAACTAGCAGAGTACCCGCCCTTCGGGCAATCTTGTTCCAAGCATGCAATACGTTCTGTGGCGCTTACCTTTATTTGGGCAGCATGTAAGCAACTAACAACTCTGTACAGGCAAAAAAACCCAATAATAACCCGGGTTACATGCATGAAGCAAAAACATTCCTACTGCTTATAATTCAAAACACCTCACAGTACTTGAAAATGTGGGGACAGGAATACTGCACTGCAAATGGTGGAGACTTGTAATACCCTCCCTCACCTGGAGGCGGCGCTACACGATACACATTTACATAGAGAATTTGTGTCCCTCTCCCCAAAACCACCAGCAAAGATAATAACACCCCAAAACATTAATTGGGGTCACACTGATCCTCTGTTGCAAGTCTGGATGTAATTGGCCCAGAACTGTAGGAGGAGTATCCCGACAAACAAACACACAAACACCAGTCCATGAATTATTGTCAGGATACGAGTTCCCTAACAAGGAGCTTTAAGGACCAGGGTTCTTTAAGGAGCTTTAAGGACAGGAGGAGAGCATTAGGTCCATCCAGCCTGTGCTATGTTTTCTTGTCCATGCTCTGTCCTTTTAAAATTCGAACATCAAGCAAGGAAGCGGTACGTAGCATTTCTTAAATCCTTGGTATGATTTTGGCCAGGATTCGAACCATCGACCTCCCAGCCTGTTGATGTTGTCAATTGGCTTCCGACCAAGATTCCTACTGAAAATTCTTGGTTGTTCCGAAGGGCTTTCATAATCTCATCTGCCTATTGTCCACCAGTGTGGATCTTTATCAATGGGGTATTAAGAGTCTGTCGGGATGCAAATCCATGCAAAGAATATTCCTCTATCTTTAGCCGCTACTTCCACCACCAAACGAGCTCCACGAATGCTGAGTGTTCCATCGCACAGATGACTCCCCCCAGCCCCCCTTTCCACCTTCATTTCCATGTGAATGGCTTTGTAAAAGTTAATGAGCTATATCTCCAGGCATGTTGCTTGCATGGCAAATTAGCGCAGCGTTTAACGCTCACCGGGATACACAAAGTATCATATACAAGGCACTATTTGGGCGGGAGAAATGCCTCGAGCACATCACCATTACACTACTAGTGTAAATACAAGTCTGCCGCGAATTCGGTTATCCCTGAACCTTTCGTTGTACCCACTAATGTCTTTATTTTTATTCGAGGAAATCACTTTTCAACCAAACAGCGTCGCAATTTGCTGGAAATATCAGGTACCTGAATATACTTTGCACATTTGCATTTATACCTGATGCCTCCTGGTGGCCGGAGACCTTCCTCAGTTGAGTATCCTCCACACGTCTCTGCTCTGATACCAAACACATATCAATCGATCGTTTGTGGGTAACACCTACCTGGGTCTTTTTTGATATGGTGAGTGCATTGGAGGGAGGTCTTTCACACTCTTTCGATATTCAGTGGTGCTTTCGTTCGTCTTTCCCAGGTTTTAAAGATGGCAGAGATGACGTGGAACAGCCATGCATACTGCAAGGAAGCTCGAAATAGGCAAAGGTCATGTTGGGCTTTTCATATCTTGTACAACGGTGAATTTTGATAGTATCCATATATGTACATAAAGATACACTGTCACCTTGCCAGGGGTCTTTTGTTGGACGACCAAGGTATTCTTTTTTTTAGGAGGTTAATTGATTGTTTGTAATTATCCTTTTTGGGCTTTAACCACAAACACCCTAGTTTGAATTTTCAATCTCTTGAGATACAAGATTAGAGTTCCAAACACAAGGCCACACAAACAACTAATTAACTTACAATAAATGGAAGAAATATTTTAAAGTCTCTCTCGCTCTCTCGCTCTCGCTCTCGCTCTCTCTCGAACCTCGACAGCTCACAAATTAATAATACCCGAGTGACCTTTCAGAGGGTTTGGAATGCCTTGTCAATATCAACGAACAGAGCGATATGTCAGCAATCAAAATGGCATAACCCCAGGTCTCGACATGGTCGGATAAACACACCACACCCCCTTTGTTGCTCACCACCATTGGAAGTCACCCCATCTGCAAAAATACACATGCACACGCACAATTATAAATGAACAGGAAACAAACATTATAAGTATATGTGGAAAAATTACACGCACAGACTGGGAAATGAACCCTGGTCCTCTGGTAAACCATAATTTTTCCACATCAACTTATAATGTTTGTTTCCTGTTCATTGATCAGGGCCGGATTTAGGGAAGGATCAACAGGACATTTGTCCAGGACCCAAACTTCAGGGGGCCCACGAAAACCATATGATACATTTATTTATTTATAAAGCCAGTGTTATTTATTTCCTTATTGACTCAAAGGTAGCAGAGCCAGGGAAGTGGTATATATTGTCACATCTGCGATGTAAGGCTGGAAATTCGACTTTCCTCATCCAGTTTTTGGTAAATTTGTGTTAGTTTTGTCAAAATCACTTTTTCAATTCAATGTACCACTTTATAACGCTCCAACTGATAATTACCTCCACCTACCGAAGGTGGACAGAGGTGATGTTTTCACCCGTCTGTTTGTGAACAAAATATCTCAAAAAGTTGAGGCCGGATGCGGACGAAATTTTGAGGAGAGCTTGGGTATGTGACAAGGATGGAATGATTAGGTTTTGGTGAAGATCTGGATCCAGATCAGATCTGAGAATTTTTCAAATTATTTTTCACCATTGAGTGATGGGGTTAAAACAATGATATATATATATATATATATATATATATATATATATATATATATATATATATATATATATATATATATATATAGGCTATATTGTTACGGTTTTGGGGGTAGATGAATGCTTTGATAGGAGGTTTAGCATTTTGTCGGGTTGCTTGGTCCGTGGACGAGTAGAAGCATCTTGATGCAACTAAGTTAGGAAATATGTGAGCTGAAGTGTTACATGTCACCACACAGGGGTGGTGTGGTGTTAATTAGCACCACCGAGGGGCGGTGTGGGAGTAAAAATAAGTCCCCCAGCACGTAATTGCCCTCTGTGATTTTTCCCCCATGTTTTTTAATTCAAGCCAGGCCGTAAAGCTGGGGAATGAGTCCCTGAAACAACAACGAACAGGAGAAGCCCCACCTTCCCAAGTTCGGGGGCGAGCAGGCCACGCACCCGGGGCGGAGGACAGAGAGGGTCATAAATAAGGAAGGTTGGCTGGCGCAGAGTGAGGAAGT
>NC_140961.1:43952063-43972063 GCF_056783735.1 Eptatretus burgeri
GATAGCCGTTTTTCTTTTACTATCTTTATTTTGTCCAACCGCCATTACTACCACCACAACCACCACCAACCGCATCTCGACAACCACAGCCACCTTCTCCAGAACCGCCTTCACAACATCCACCTTCTCCACAACTGCTTTCACACACCAACCACCAACCGCAACGCCGCTCAACAACAACAACAACGCCAACAGCCACAACCTTTACCGTCACATCTCGCCCTCGCAACCATCGCATCACCGCCATTCCCGCGCCGCTTGTGGGCACCGATACTGGACTCGTACAGGGCGCGCACCGAGCAGCGGGTGCAAAAAACACCAGCCTTTCCGAGAAATCGGATCAAGAATGATTCACGCCCACTTCTGTTCCGTCCTATCAGCGAGCGTGGGGCGATTTGGCCCCGCCTCCAGGCGCGTCAGAGTATAATCGCTATATGCAGATTCGCGGATCAAGAATGATTCACGCCCACTTTTCCTCTGTCCAATGGGGAGCGTGGCTCCGCCCCCGAGCCATTCCTGATCCAAAAATCTGCATATGATTTCTCCTGTCGGACTATAAAGCACCGAGCGCGGAGCGAATCGAGGCAGTTGGAGGGAGTTGAGAAGAGGAGGCAGTTGGACGGAGTTAAAAAGAGTGGGAGAGTTGGAGAGTTGTGGCGGCGGCGAATTCAGTTCAGTTGGGAAGAGTTGGAGAGTTGTGGCGGCGGCGAAATCAGTTGAGAGAGTGTCTGTCGGGGTCCGGAGAGGCTGGAGAAGCCAAGAATCTTTGTGGAGGTCGACGCTCGTGTCAGAGTCGGGGAGCTGCGGAGAGGGGAGGCCGGTAACGCGACCGAGGTCGCAGTGGAGTCGCTCGTCGCGGGACCCAAGCCAGCCAGATATCCTCCTTCCCCCGAGCATCAACAACCCCCCCGTTTCCCCCCGCGCTAAGATAGTGTGAGAAGGGGGCCCCGTTCCCACCCCATTCCAGGCAGTGCCAGCGAGGCCCGCGGAGTCGGGGCGCCGCCGCCATTTTGCGGCTCATCACCAGACGGGTAGGCTCGACGCGGTCTCGGCCCTAGGCCCGTCTGCCCCCTTGTCGATGAGGGTGGCCCCTTTTTCTTTTGCTTTGGAGTATATGTGTTGTCGGCGCCGTCTGTGAAGTAAAACTGTATAAGTGTTGCCGTGTGCTCGGTAGTCAGAAGTAGATCTGCATTGTGTCCCTTTTGTTGCATTTGCTTTTTGTGTAGAATTGTTGTGTTACTTTTACATTTGCTTTTGGTGCATAATTGTATATGTGTGCTTTCCGTTTGCCGCGGAATAAATGTGCTTTATGTTGAACTGTTTTTCCCGTTTCGCTTCGTCTTTTCTTTTATTGAATCTCCATCTTACTTCACGTAAAGGGTTGGTCGTGGGCTAAAAACGCCCAATAATTAATCGAACCGTCGAGGTTGACGATAACACCGCTCGGTTATCCCGATAGTACGGAACGGGTCGCTTAAAGTGGCCCGTGTCCGAAGTCGACCTGCGGCGAGGTGCGATCGCCCGGTCTACCCTCCGTGTGGGTACTTAGGTAGGTCGAATTTGGCGAGCAACCCTATCCCACGCGGGGGCCGATTGGCACGATCGTGGTGAGGCCGAAAGGCCCACCCGTGACTAGTTCCCGGCGTTAGTCCGAGAGGGTCACGACGGGATTGTCCGTCCGGTGGGCGACGTTCCGCGATTCGAGTTACGTGGCCGCTCGCACGCCGGCGGGCGCGAATCCGCAACAATATATATATATATATATATATATATATATATATATATATATATATATATATATATATATATATATATATATATATATATATATATATATATATATATATATATATATATATATATATTGGCCTGTTTGTTTGTTTGTCTGTCGTGTTATAAATTGAGAACGGTTTAACATATTTCAATAAATCCAACTACGCTGGATTCAGAGAACTTCCAGGAAGGTTTGTGACGAAAAAAAATGTTTGTTTTTTTTTAATGGGTACATGAGCACATGTGGCGAAACTGCAAACGCCAACTTGCGATACTGGTTATCCCCACATTTACAGGCATCCTTTTTCTTGTTGCCCTATTGATTAGCCATCACAAAAAAGATTGGTATTTGCGTCAGCGAAGAGACAGGTCTTATATTTCTCATAGATGCAGTTTATATTTTAGCCTGTCTGTTTGTTTGTCTGCCGTGTTATAACTTGAGAATGGATTAACGGATTTCAATAAATCGTACTACAGTGGATTGAGGGAACTCTCGGGAAGGTTTGTGATGAAATTATTATTATTATCTTTTTTTTTAATGGGACATGGGTATACGTGGCAAAACTGCAAACGCCAACTTGTAACGCTGGTTACCCCTGTACTTGGAATCCTTTTTCTTCTTGCCCTATTGATTCGTCAGCACAGCAAATATGGGTATTTCCGGCAGCGAAGCGATGGCTCTTATATTCTAATATATATATATATATATATATATATATATATATATATATATATATATATATATATATATATATATATATATATATATATACACACACACACACAAATTCCATGGGTTTTTGCCTCGAGATTCAGCACTGGGTTCAGGTTAGCTGGAGAGGTGGTAGAGATAGAACCCGACCTCCTTTCACACACATCATTTATAAAAAAACAACTTTCACTGCCAATGTTGCCATTGTGAGATGCCTAAAGACGGGTATGATGCTTAAAAACAATCGATGCTTCTGAGAGGCATTGCCACAATCTTACATTCTAGGATCTGTATAATATTTCAGAGGATTGTTAAAAAAAAAATTGCCGCATTGGTGCAGCAGGTACAGAGCGCCCCTGACACACCAAACCTTATAATTCTGAACGAGACGTTTATTAACCCTCCAGTGACTGGTCCCATCGCGTGTCCTTTACACAAATTTATCATTTTCCACATTGATATATGGGACATCATATGGTGGTGCTACCAATGTATGTGCCAGGAACGACCTTGCATGTATCTAAGCTCAAGAGTGTAACCTCTCATGCTGCCTGTTAAAATCCAACAGGCCAATGGAGAATCTTCAAATTTCTTTCTGAAGGTCTTGGTCATTTTAATGACACTTACCCATCCACATTGTGAAGTCCACGGCTCTCCTTTACTTTTGGAAATAAAATAAAAATTGCTGAAGAGGAAGCCTTTGTTTCCAATGTCAGTAATGGATTAGTACAGATAGTGAAAGATCATACAAGTTGTACAAGTAATGACGATGGCTCAATGTGAAGTATTATGCTGGACCTCCTCCTGGCTGATCTGTGGAAGGTTTCCTTTCTTTCAGGTTTCCAGTGTCGAAGACCCCGCTGGCACTTCAAATCGCTGTGTTGTCATTAAATGCATGGCTGCTGTGTTGTGCACAGCATAGGCAATTCCGGTTCTATTCTTGGAAAGAAAAAACAAACAAACTGGGATTCGCTCCAAATCTAGTTTGTCGAAACTCTTTGGTCATCCTATTTGAGGTAGGAGTATAGTAGTAACTGCCGGGAGAATGATCGTGAGTCGATTCTCTTTCGAATGGACATTTGTATCTCCAAGCGTATAAAAACACTTACACTTATAGTCATTGTGTATAGTCCATGCTGTTGTAACAGATCATATTCCACTCCGTTTCAGAGAAAGCTTCTCTGTGGAAGACCTGGAAAAGGATAGAGGTGAAAGTAGATCAAGCCTGATACAAGACCATCAGACAGAAGTATCAACGTGCGCTCCATCAATGCAAGAGGGAACGATACGCTGAGCTCATGCAACGTTTTTCCGACTCCACCATTCGTTGTCCTTGATGGTAGTGAGTCAACTCCATCACTAATTGGAAACCCCACACCCAAGTACCTCCACTTGAAGGTGATTACCATGCGATCAAAGATTCACTGAGAAAAAGGCTGCTGCTTCAATAAGTTGTTTGCATCTAAGTCAGCTATCAGCAAACCTTTCACCGTAACACCCAAGGCAAGGGTGACTGATTGTGAGCATTCCCTTGAGTTTGTTTGTTTGTGATCCAAAGTTGCCAAAGGAAAACTGCTGAACTTCAAATCATGTAAAGCTCTTGGTCCTCATAATAGTCCATCTACCATCACCAAAAATCTGTGTACCTGAGCTAGCTTCACCTGCACTGGCTCATATTTTTCAACATTGTAGGGATGAAGAGACCATGCCACCTGAATAGTCCCTTCATCCCTGTGACACCTGCTCACAGATGGATAAAAAAACAATCCAGACAATTAACACCATCTCAGTCTTCTCCAACGGTCTAGCCTGAGTTTAAATCTCAACCTAGCTATAAACTGTCATCATGGTGTTTCACAGGTAGGATGATTCATCAATGTGTATGCCGTCTCTTAGATGGACATTAAACTGGGCATCCCATCTGCCGGCATTAGTTGGTGGATGTTAAAGATCCCACAATGTCATTCACGAAGAGTAAGCGAGCCATCGCCAACACCCTGAACAAATTGCAAATTCCTGCTCTAACCTACAGAGGTCACTGAATCAGTGGCACAGTCATGTCCTCAGCCAATGATGTTACCCTGCAGCCTTCTCCTGAGTACCAAAGAAGGAGAAGATGAAATCTTCTCCACATTGCTTCAAAAATGATGGAGTCTGTCGTTAAATATTGTCTTTTTGATCATTTCCAGTCCCACAATTTGGATGTCAATGAATAGTTTAGATTCCAGCATTATTACTCGACAATCTATCCTCTTGTGATTCTTCCTCAGGCATGTTCTGATGCACTCGACCATTTCGAATGACACAAAGCTAAAATCGTCTGCACTTTAAATATCTCACGAGCTGTTGATGCCACAGGTAATAAGGGAAACATTTTCAAATTTGACATTCAATTTGGCCTTGGAGGCAGACTGTTATGCTGGATTACTGATTACTTGTCAAATCAGAGGCAGCAGACAGTCATCAAAAGGAAAATATCTCGAGCATTGCCAATTTGCACTGACATGCCACAAGGTTCGATCCTTGTTCGTAATATTTTCTCAGTCTTTATTAATGACCTTTAGGAAGGTGCACTCGTGTAGGATCTTGATTTGTTTCTGGCGAAGATACCATACTCTTTCCAGTCATTCAAACTCTCCATGTTGGGTGCATAAAACACTTGAAATCGAAGAAGATCTCGCTCCTGTCTTTGCATCGGTCGACCGTTGTCAAGATTGCCCTTTTACAAATCAAAAGATAAATGAATGATAGTTTCTTGAAAGCAGAATCTAGTTGAGAAGCCCCCACCAAACATTATCGGTTCTCGAAACATCTTGCCGGCATCCATTATTTTTTCTCATTTCCAAGAGCTGTTTATAAGGATCATCGTGAATTGTGCACGACCACTATGGAATGGTTCTCCCATGCAGTATGCACACGGATCTCTGGAGAAGTATAAGAGGAAATGTCAAACACTATTTCAGTAGGACCATCTCCAGCCTTTCCAATTGTGTCACGTGACATCACTGGTCATTCCAGCATTCATCAGGAGGCTTACAGAACGTGGCTGTCCTGTCCTATAATGTAACTCTATACTTTCTAGTGGCATTTATGAAGCAATAAGGTCATTTGCAGTTCTCCATCTTAGCACATGTGTAGACTACTATCAGACAGTGCAAATCTAGAAAAGCAAGCCTTGACGGGTCATTCGTCGCTGCACTCTTCAAATTGATGGAACTCGCTCATTGAGACAATAATTGCTTGGGTTGTGTTTCCGAATAAATTCGGGAAAATTATGCTCGGTATTTGGCTATATTACAGTTCAGCATAGTGATACTTGCCTCAGTCAACGACTTGATGAACATAAACAAATTTATAGACAAGGAGAGAGAGAAAAGAAGGAAGGGAATCATGAGTGGATGGAAAAAAAGCAAAGGACAAATATCTAGTCTGATAAGCCTAACCCATTTTCAAAGGAAATTGAGAGTCTATTGTAATTGTTCTGTGTATAAATGAGTGTGGATCTGGGGGTGGGTCAGCAAGAGAAAAAGAAAGTATTGGTGAGAAAGGAAGAAAGCACAAGATGACAATGAGCAACACTTTTGGAAGACTGAATGGAGGGCATGAGTCAACTGACACAGGGAATTTGTTCTGCAGTTGAGAGGATAGAGGAAGAAGGAACAAGATACCTGCAGTCACAAAGCAATTGCCAAGAGTAAGCCTCCTCAGGCACTTGTGATCCAATTATGGCCATATTCTTTTCAGCCCACCATATGACCTCAACCATCACCATTTAGGGATCGACTGTAAATTAAGAAAATGTGTCTCAATCTTCAACCTATCAATAAATCTCAACCATGAAAATCGGAGGGAAATGATTCAAGTTTTGATCAAAAAAATGTTTTTGGTTAATTTTTCCACCCACTCCCGATGGGAGCGAAAGGAAGGGTCATGTAGTTATTCTCTCTGGGGTATCTAGATTACAGTCGATCTAGTCTCGGGTCTGTTCTTCTGTGGTGGATACGATAAGTAGAGAATGCCTCAAGGATGTCGAGATTCCTCCAGATTTCTTTCAGTTTTGTGTTAAACAGCAGTAGTGACTGTTTAAAAGGGTAATCATATGTGTTTGTGGTTTATAATTTTTTTTTTTACTCTTGGTAGTCTTCTTCTTCTTCCTCAAATCTTTGTGGGGCTTGCCCCACAAAACACCATGATAAAAAAAACAATTTCATTCCGATTGCACAAACCTAAGTTGAGTTATGGTGAAAAATGTTGAAATGTCTACTCCACCGGTCGAAAGTTTAAGAACACTCATTTTTCAGTTTTTACTGAAATTTAAGCAGTTCAAGTCCAGTGAATAACCTGAAATGGTACAAAGCAAAGCGGTAAACTTCCAGAGGTTAAAAAAAAAGTTGAGGTTTCCAAAAACTGAAAAATAATGTAAATTTCAGGGTTGGTAAAAAGGCCCTTTTCAGGGAACAAGTAATGGGTTAGCAACTGCAGCTGTTCTGCAGCAATGAAAGTAAATTGAGCCTTGAAAGTTGATGCAAACAATTCCAACAGGTGTCCCAACTTATGTTGATTAGTTACAAACCCTCTGTCTGTATAAAAGCAGTGTTGGAACAGACTGTGATGCTACACCCTCTGAAGCAATATTTGGACAACATTGCACTGCAAGAAGTAGTATATTGCTATCATAATGGTGAGAAAAAGACAATTAACAGAGGAAGACAGACAGACCATTATAACCATTAAAAGTGCAGGTCTTTCCTTTGGAGAAATTGCAAAGAAGCCAAGGTGTCGGTGAGTACAGTTTCAGGTCAGGTCAGGTATGGGAGCATGCGCCAGCGCAGCGCGTCGCTACGTCCACTTTCCACCGTTACTCCAGGGGCCTCGATCGGGCCATCCCCAAGGTAGATACCTGGCCCATCCCCATCTCCTTGAGATGCTGATCAACCTGCTGCAACCATGAAGCACGTGGTTGGCCCATTGGCCTCCTCCACTCACAAGGCTCCCTCGCTGAGAGAATCTGGTGAGCAGGATCAGCATCAGGAAAATGAGGCACATGTCCCTACAGCCGCAGCTGACACTCACGGACTATGCAGGTAACAAATATAATTTGAGTCTCTCAGCAACCGCTTGTTGGACACAAAGTCTGACCAGCAATAGCCAAGGATTCTCCAAAGAGACCTGGTACCAGAGGAATGAAGTCTCCATCTCAGATCCCTGGTCAGAGTCCAAGTCTCACATCCATAGAGCAAGACTGGAAGCACCAAGGACCTGAAGACTCGGACTTTCGTCCTCCCGCACAGATACCGACAGTGCCACACCCCATGATCCAGTGAATCCATAACTCCCCAGGCCCGACCCAGACGTCTGTTGACCTCTGGCTCCCAGCCAGCAGAGACATGAATATCACTGCCAAGGTAAGTGAATCTCTCCACGACCTCAAGATCCTCACCACAAACAGGCACAGACAGGACAGCAGCGTCCAAGATGTCATTGAAAGCCTGGAACTTCGTTTTGACCCAGGAAACCCGTAATCCCAGCGGCTCCGACTGCTCATTCAGCACCTTGAGGGCCCCCAAAAGGATGTCTAAAGTCTCCGCAAAGATGACTGCATCATCTGCAAAATCAAGGCCCGAGATCTTGACATTCCCAAATGATGCACCGCAGCTTGATCTCTCTGACATCCTCTCCAGAATCCAGTCCATACAAGCGCTGAAAAGTGTGGGGGGCAATACACACCCCTGACGAACTCCAGTAACAACTGGAAATAAGTCAGAGATGGTACCACCACATCTCAAAGCACTCTCAGTACGAGAATATAGTTCAGACATCAGATTGATCAGTTTTGGTGGCACCCCACGAAGACCAAGAATCCTCCAGAGGGCATCCACATTCACTGAGTCAAACACTTTACAGAGATCAACATAGGCTACAAGCAGCCCCTGCCGAAACTCTCGTCTGCGTTTGGTGAGGACCTGAAGAGCAAGGATATGGTCAATCGTTGACCTCTTTGGTGTAAAGCCTGACTGTTCTGGACGCTGGTGCTCAAGCAGATGGTGGCAAACCCTATCAACAATTATCCGAGCAAAGACCTTGCCCGGCACTGAGAGCAGTGTCACCCCTCGGTAGTTGTTGCAATCTTGGTGATCACCCTTCCCTTTCCAGAGAGGGACAACAAGGCCCCTCTTCCAATCAGTTGGGATGATGCCTGTCTTACAGGCAGAGTACCGAACTGCATGCAACGACACAAGTGCAGCATTTCCACCAGCCTTGAGAAGTTCCGCATGGATTGCACAGATCCCTGGAGCTTTAGCCAATTTCAACCGGTTCACCACAGCCTGTGTTTCCAAAAACGAAGGTGGACCACAGTTGATTGGAGGGTCAGCAAGAGGGATTGTAACACCCCTGACGTCCAACTCAACAGCTGGTGGATCAGCCTGGTACAACCGCTCAAAGTAACCGGCCCAGCAAGTCTTCACTTCGGACTCCTCTGTCAATTGCGCAACACCCTCCGCTCTAACTGCAGTACACCGGGGGATGGGCTTTGATGAACGCAATGCATGAATTCCCCTGTAAGCAGGACGAGAATCACTTGACCACAGGTGATGCTCTACCCCCTCACAGATTGCTCGCACATAGGCCTCCTTGTCCACCCTGAGGGCACGTACAGTTTTAGGTACGTACATTAGGCCTGGCCCTGCGACTCTGGTCAATGGTATCGAGTGTCCCTTGAGAGACAAAATTCTTCTTCGCTCTACGGTGAGTTCCAAGACATCCACCGGCAACATCAAGTACGGTGGTCTTGAAGGCGCTCCACAACTCTTCAGGATCTCCCAAAGCACCCAGACCCCCAAGTGTCCACTCAGCCTGTTCGCAAGCTCCTCAGCTACTCTCTCATCCCTGAGCTTGCCAACATCCAGCCTCGGCTGGTATGGTACCATTCTCCTAGATTTAAGGTGCAACTTAAGAGTTGCTACAAGCCAGTGGTCAGTATTGAGGAACTGAGCACTCCAGTGGACCCTGCAGTTCTGGATCATCCTCCAGCGACCATCAATGAGCACAAGGTCAATCTCCTTTGCCACACCGCCAGCGTTGGAATACCAAGTCCAGCGATGAGCTTGTGGGCACTGAAACCATGAACCAGCCACCCTGATTCCATGACTTCTTGCAAAGTCAAGGAACTTAGTGCTATTGTGGTTCACAGTTCCAGACACATGGGGACCAACACATATCTCATAACCATCCCTATCAGTTCCAGTCGATGCATTGAAATCCCCCAAGACTAGAAGTGTATCTTGTCTGGGGCACTGATCAACCAGGACTTGCCTGGACCACAGACTCGAGCATGGCCTAGAATGCCTCCTTCACGGTGAGATCACTCGCCTCAGTCAGAGCATATACAGAGACCAGGGAAATGACACCAAGGAGTGACAAATCCTTCGTCTCATAATACGCTTGTTGACCGGTGTTTCATCAATTATTATTGGAGTCAGCTCATTGGACACAGCTACAGCAACTCCTTGGGCATGGTAACCATCAGAGTGACCAGACCAATAGTGGGTGTAACCACCCGCCATGATCTCACCGCAATCCGGTCTCCGAACCTCAGAGAGTGCTGCAATACCGATGTCCAAACGCTTGAGCTCAGATGATGACAAAGACAGGTGATTGTCCTCTCTTTAGAATAGGACATTCCAGGCACCCATCCGCAGGGACCGCCTCATGTTAACCCAAAGAGACCGCCGCCTGGTGGATGACACCTCAGCACCACCCCGACACACTCTCCCACAATCTGACCCGGGAATGTTACCCCGTGGCTTCCCTCCTGTCATCAAAGATTGGGGGTCCCGAAGGCTTTGCCGCAATCCTGTCATCAGGCGAGCTGCCCTGCGAAGGGAAGCTGCACAGGAGCTACTCACACAGAGTGGTTTTCAGATTTTTTTTTTTTTCTGTTTTGCGGAATGAAGGGTTTTCCAGTGGCCTGAGTGCAAATTCTGCCACCAACCTCCTCATAAGAAGTAATCCAACTGCAGGAGGACGTCTGCAGACACAGTTGGGCTCTCGATATGGATGGCCGTTGGCTCACAAGGAGCTCCTCCGCCCTTTGACAGGTTTTGTTTTTAATCCTGCTGGGTGTCCATGTCCAAACACCCTCCTCACCAGGAAACCTGGTGGGGGAGACGGTTTAGTCGCCGACAACCCGACCATGGAACAGGTTAGTATAGGTTTTCATGATACCTGTTGCAAGTCACAGATCTGCTCTAGCCTGACCTGACAATGGTTTCCTACAGCATCAAAAGGCAATTGGAAACTGGAGGAAACTGACATGAAGAAGTCTGGCAGACCCAAAGCCACAACATAATCAGAAGACTAGTTTCTGAGAGTCAACAGCTTGCATGATAGGCAGCTCACAGGACAGCAGCTTCAAGCACAGCTTAACACTGGTCGAAGTAAGGAAGTCTCAGTTTCACCTGTGAAGAGAAGACTTCGAGCTGCAGGTTTGACAGGTTATGTCAGAACTACCTTAGAAGAAAAGAACAAGACGGTAGGCTTAAAATCATGGAATGGCCAGCACACTCTCCAGACTTAAACCCCATCGAGCTGGTTTGGGATGAACTGGACAGAAGGGTGAAAGCAAAGCAACCGACAAGTGCAACACATTTGTGGGAACTTCTGCAACAGTGTTGGGAAGAACTTTCCGAACAATATTTGATTTCCATTGTAGAAAGAATGCCACGAGTATGTTCCGCTGTTATACCTGCAAAGCGTGGCTACTTTGATGAGTCAAAAATTTGGATTAAATTTTGTTCAACAAAACGATTCCATGATTTCTTTTTTAATCTGCAATTGTTTATTTGTTCTATGCTTTAATTTCAGAGTACATTGAAACATTAAACTGCTTAAATTTCAGTAAAAACTGGGAAAATGGGGGTGTTCTAAAACTTTTGACTGGTAGAGTATAATTTGGTCATGACCTTAAAAATTAGGTCGTCAAAAAATGTCGACCCCGCATTCTTTGTATTCCTATTATTGATGCAAAATTGCATTCCTGAAAGTTCCAACTGGCTCCAAGATACAGCTCGGAAATTGCCAGAGAAAAAGAGGAAGAAATAAAAACCTAAATTGTTATTTATTACTCCTCGGGTCTCGGGGGTCTGAGAAACTCAGGTACCATTAAAAATTTGGGACACTGATTGTAAAAAGAAATCCTACAACAGGTATAAGCCTACCCTCGCCTGTAGGGGGAGGCTTAAATATAGCTGAACATTTAGTTTTGAGTTGGGGAGGGTAACCAGCTATATGTGGAAATATGTAAGAGAATCTAGTGAAACCTGGTTAAGTTCCCGAGGGAAATAAATTGGATAGTACAAAGCCAATCTTTGTGGAGAGACAGAGTGAGAGCGTGGGGGTTTCCTGTTCTGTAGTGCAGGGTGGTGTAATTAACAAGATAGTCAAGGGGATTTTTTTTCAGGCAAGCAAAGTGACCATTGGCATAGACCAAGAATACGATTGGTCCTGATATGCCGCCTTGCGGGATACTACCCTCAAGAGGAAGATCAAAAATTGAATGCGATCAAGAGCAATCTATTGTTTCCATTCACAGAGAGAAAAAAAATTGATAACCATTCAAGATACCCCTGGATAACATCAATAGCCAAATTAGAAAGTGAGAGGAAGACTTGATTTTTCAAGGTTATTGTTGGTCTGCCTCGGCAGAAAGCTGAAGGTTGAAAAAGGTGTGCCAATCATAATGGGAAGGAAAGTACCATAATTCTGATGTTTTGAGCGTTAGCACTTCTTGCTTACATCTCTTCAAATCAGTCATTCTTTGTTAGATTGAGTTACTGCGAACACTGACTGCTGGTGACGTGTCCGACACATTCAAAATGCACTTTCCTATTCTGACACATTAAATCAAAGCACATCAACATTTGTGATGGACCTTGTACGGAATAACCCAAATATGACCTGTTATGATACGCAAGATATGACTTGATAGGGTCTTGGTCACATCTTTGTCTGGGTGCAATACAGTTACAAAGGCTGGTGAGATGTCCAGTGACATGGACCCAATCTTTCATTTGAGATTTAGTGTACCCACCCATTATTGGGTTTCTGGGTTACAATAAATAACATATCCAAGGTAGAATAACTGCAGCGGAAGCCAAACTGGGGATCAGAAATTTGAGAGTTGGAAAAGAGATAAAGCCTGAGGTCTGCAGCATTGATAGCTTCCACCACCTTGCTTATGATGAATAGACCACAAACCAGTCTGTAGGTGAGTGGATCACACTTCTTGTAGCTTTGGGTGACATTTGTAACTTTCCATAATTAAGGCAGGAGGCCATCTGAAGAAAACCTAGAGAAGAATGAATAATAAAAGAAGGATAGGGCTGCCGAATACAGAAGATTATAGTATAGTGTTCTTGAAGATAACAGTGGTGATGTCGTTGGGTTCAGTTGTGGAGGTGTCAAAATTGACAGTTGTTGAAATTGAAAAAAAAGTTGCAGAGGCCTCACAATCTCAGTGATAGAGAAGTCCCATGTGGAGCAGAGCATAATCTTTGATGATGGAAAGGGTAGACATGGGAAGAGAGGATTCTGGGGATGTTGACCTTTCCAGTCTTGACAGTACTGTATTAAAATATTCCGCTTTTTCCTGAGCTGTCATGACTCCATCCTTTAGGGTGAAAGTACCAAAGAGGAATGTGTACCACAGCCAGAATTAACTAGCTGCCATCAGGCTTTTGAAGATTGTGAGAGACCTGAAGGTTTGACCACAAGTGAGTTTGGTGTTGGGCTTTGGCTAGTCAAAGGACCGACACGTATTAGTGGAGGGGCATAAGGATCCCACTGCTTGGGTTTACCTTCCAGGTGGAGAATGCAATCTGATTTCTCATGATTGCTTCCAGGGCAATAGGGATGTTGCTACATGTTGCCTTGGTGTACCAGGATTTGGATGTTGAATAGAACACTTAGAATCATTACGGGATGAGAAACCAGTAATTTGAAGAAGGAATTATAGGAACGTTGATGTCAGCAGCCAATGAGATAATGGATCTGTCTGTGAAGGAAATAGTGTAATTCACATCAGATAAATCTGCCTTTGTCAAAATCCATGCATGTCGGTGCCTTGGCAGTTCTCTGAAGATGGCAAAGGAGACAAACACTTTCACAAAGATATGATTGGAAAAGCCAAGAGGAGCAGAGGAGCAACAGGGCAGGTTTGAGAGGAAGATGATGTGACTACATCTAATAAAGAATCACTTCCATTTGAAGAGATGTAAGGAAGAAAAGAGACAGACTGAGTAAGGGCAGCAATTTCACAAATGGTCTTGGCTGCAACACCTGAGGACTGTCGTTCGAGGTCTCCGCAGATTAGAAAGAAAGAAGTGGGGTTGAAGGACGTCAAAAATTCTATGTCTGAAGAACGCACCTTATATATCAAGTCATTGAAGTTGGAGTGACGGTAGACCACACACATAAAAACCTTTTTTGAAGCCGTTACGGAGAAAGACACGAAGGCCAGAAATGCTCAATGGATTCAGGAGTGGGGTAGGCGTTGTGGGAAAGCAAATTAGGAACACACACATCAATATCACCACCAGGACAAGAACCTGGCCTGTCAAAGTGCCATAGGGAATAGACATGTGAGTCGGTAACACCTTGTGTGAGAAAGGTTTCTGTGAGATAGATAATGTGCGGAGATGCAGAGGTTACCTGCAAATACATCTTAAACTAGAACGGGCACTCATAGAGCGCATACCTTCGCCACCACTACTTTTTTTATTCTTGGTATGAGTGTGGGGAACTGGTTTCATATGAATGGTCTTACCACATATCTATAATGTAATGACCCCCCCCCCGACTTTCGGGGGCTACAGACTAAACAACAATCAACTTACCTCGTTTTGGCGAGTCTTCACTCGCAAGCTCGGTGAATACAACGTTTCAACAAGAGAAGGTAATCTCGTTTGATCCTGGTTTCATGCAAATCGAATAAGAATTGACTGAGTTATGCCGAAAACCGCATATTTTTCAAGGGCGTGAACCCCCCCCCCCCGACATTTTATCCCAACCGGTGACATGTGTTATGACGTCATTGTGTCACAAGATTTGGCATTAAATTCTGAACATTTTGGTGCTGGGTTCATGTAAAGCGGACAAGAATTGACCGCGTTATGACAAAAACCGCATATCTTTCAAGGTCGTGACCCCCCCTGACCTTTGACCCCTAACCGGTAACAAGAGTATGGGCGTCATTGTGTCATATTGCATATCCCAAGATGAGGCGTTGAATTCTGAACATTTTGGCGTGAGTTGCATGCAAATTGAATAAAAATTGACCGTGTTATCGTAAAAAGACGATTTTGACCTTTTCGTGACCTTGACCTTTGACCCGAACGATCCCAAAATCTAATCGAATGCTTCCTGGCTAATAACCAATCATCCCACCAAATTTCATGCAATTCGGTTTAATACTTTTTTGAGTTATACGAATCACAAGATTACAAATAAATAAATAAATAAATACACGCCGACCAAAAGATAAACTTTCGCAGAATGCGAAGGTAAAGAAGCCTTCAGAAAAGACTGAATGAAATAGGACCAAATGTCCAAAGTCCAAATGAACGGTTATGTTACTTAACCAGTAATGCTGTATGAAACTGAACTCTAATTTAATAAAATGATCTACTACATGCATTTAGGTTTTTGTTTGATCCGCATGATTACTGGAACATGCAAAGTACCTGTCGAAGTGTCCTTGTAATATATTGTACTGTACATGAACCTCTCCCCCACCCCCCTTCCACCTCCTTCCACCCCCACCAAAAGTCTGTCATTAACCTCTTTACATATGGCACAGCAAAGCACTTATCATATATTGCTCCGCTCATTTGAGGCTGCGTGCTTCATATCATTCCTTTACTTCATGACAACATTCACCATCTTTTTTAAATCAACCACAGCTTACACCAGTACAATGACCAACTTCATCATCCACACCATTCACCATTCATGATCTTCAATCACACCATCCCCCACCCCATTCACTATCATTGTCAACCACACAGTCCCCAAACCACATTCACAATTATCATCAACCATAACCAAACTACAACATTCACTCTCTATTGAGTGCAGCCTGTGGCTGCTGGTTGCATCATTGGTTGGGACGCGGCTTCGCCGCTGATGCAGTGTCCCCCTTACCAGTACACTGGTACTCATTTTGCCGACCTCGGAAGGATGACAGGCTGAGCAGGCTGAGTCAACCTCCTGGTCTGTATTAATTCAGTGGCCAACGGTGCTTGAACTCAGGACCCTAGGATCCCAAGCCGCCACCCTAACCACTAAGCCAACACCAGGCTTACAACATTCACTATTATGATGACAATTCTTCACCACATTCATTATCATCATTACCAACACCATTTGTGACAACTTTGTGTATGGACTACCGAGGTACTTATTCCTGTACAAGAAACAGCCCCACATATATTTGGCTCACAAAATGTGTCTTTAAAATCGACTCTGCACTCAAAAAGAAACCCAAGAGCAATTTCATTCAATAAATGTGACAGAAATGCCATTCGGGTTCATCTTGCTGTGAAATTTAAACGGAATTTTAGTCTAACAGTATGGTGCAGAGGTAGCGCACTTACTATTGAGATATGTCTCGTCCTTAAGGTTCGGATATTAGCCTGACGATAAACTGTCAGAAGTTGCACTTCACATACAGGCTGTTGTATTAATGAGTACACCATCCCTCAGATGGACATAAGTTATATCTCCTCCATGCTGTCATTAGTAGGTGGACGTCAAATATCCCACAATGTCTTTCGCCAAAGGTGTTATGATGTGGATATATATTTGGACAAGTCTGAAGACGACGATCGTTCACGAGCGGTATTTGACGATGTAGATTGTTTCAGAAGTCAAGGATGAGACAATGTGATATTTTTTGACCAAGTTATAAAAATGATCAACATGATATGGTACGAGTGACAGGTTATTAGCTGCAAAATGTCAAAAACCCGGTTTCGTTCAACAACTTTCAAAATTTGACATTTGCATTAACTTTAATGGTCACAAAACAATGTTGTGGACATTAAAATAAGGAAACAGGATACGTGCTATAGCTTATTGGAGTTAATTTGTCAAAGAAGGTCGAAAACCTGGTTCGATTCCCTCAACTTTGAAAATTTGACCTTTGTGAACTTTAAAGGTCAAAGGTCAAGGATTATGACCTTTGGTGCAAAACTTCCTCCGGAACATTCCAGGAACAATATAACATCATATAGGCTATATGGCATTTCACACTCCTCGGATTATCCATACTTTGATGAAATCAGCGTAAAAACAAACTTGAAGGGGGCGCCACGGGCAAGGTGTTCGAGATAGAGAAAAATGATTTCAAGATTTCAGGTGGGGAATGACCTCAAGATTATGCATAAAATATTGTCATCCTAGCTCTCAAAGTTTGGGCGGCCGGATGATTTTTATGTCAAAATTCGCAATTTTCTAAGTTCGTGACCTTGTAACCTTGACCTTGGGACGAAAATGAAAAATAGAGCTCCGTGGGGCTCTGCAGGTGCCATTGGGCTAACCAAATACTGAAACCCCTGCCAGATTCAACAAACCCCCGAGGAGAAGAAGCAAATTGAAATCGGCTACCCCCTAAAAACACAATTCGCAATTTTCTAAGTTTGTGACCTTGTGACCTTGACCTTGTGGCGAAAATAAAAAATCGAGCTCTGTGGGGCTATGCAGGTGGAATTGGGCGAACCAAATACCGAAACCCCAGCCAGATTCAACAAACCCCTCGGAGAAGATAATTTTTTATGTCAAAATTCGCAATTTTCTTAGTTCGTGACCTTGTGACCTTTGGAAGAAAATGAAAAATGGAGCACCGTGGGGCTATGCAGGTGCCATTGGGCTAACCAAATACCAAAACCCCTGTCAGATTCGACAAACCCCCAAGGAGAAGATGCAAATTGAAATCGGCTACCCCCTAAAAACACATGTTTTTTGGGTGTGGCTCCGCCCATAATGGGCGCACCACGCCCATTCTCAGGAAAACACAACTAGATCATGATATAAACCTCCCAACAAAATTTTATCAGGATCGGATCAAAACCCACGGAGCTATGCTCGGGACAGACAGACAGACAGACAGACAGACACGCAACAATAAAAATGGCCCATAGGGCCAGGACGTGAGGAAATTCATCCAGTCAAAGATACTCCCCTCCTACGTCCGTGTTTCAAATTTGAAAGGAATCCGTTAAGATTTGGCGGAGACATGAATTTTTGAAAATCGGCCCATGCTAAAAGATACGGATTTTCGCGATTTTCAGGAATTTTTCCTGACCTTGACCTTTCACCTTGACATGCCAAAATTATAGGGTTCTATTCTGGTGGCCAATAAGTCCATTGGTGAAGTTCCATGACATTCCGACTCGAAATGCTACCTGTAGAGCGAGACGTACACACAAACAAACAAACGAACAAACAAACAAATAATTTTTTTTGATGTTTGACCTCACTGTGACCTTGACCTTTGACCGATTTTGACCAAAATCTAATCAGCGCTAGCCATCACCCTCCTGAATCACGTGGTGTAATTTGACATTGGTAGCTTCTTCCCTTCTCGAGTTATTTGTACCAAACCATCAAAAATCGAATGTTTGACCTCACTGTGACCTTGACCTTTGACCTTGACATGCCAAAAGTTATAGGGTTCTGTTCTGGTGGCCAATAAGTCCATTGGTGAAGTTCCATGACATTCCGACTCGAAATGCGACCTGCAGAGCGAGAGGTACACACACACACAAACAAACAAACTGAACCGACCAACATACTTGACAAAATCGTAGATTTCGTCAAGTAATAACGAATATAGTAAATAACTAGACGTTATTACTTCGTCAAGTAATAACGAAACGAATATAGAGCAAAATGGTTTCAAGACTTTTGGTGGGGAATGACCTCAAGATTATGCATAAAAAATATTGTCATCGAAGCTCTCAAAGTTTGGTCGGTCATATGATTTTTATGTCAAAATTCGAAATTTTCTATATGTCTGTATGTATGTATATGTATGTATATATATGTATATATATATATATATATATATATATATATATATATATATATATATATATATTTTCATTTTCATTTTTTTTTCACATTCTTCATCAGAAGACATTTTCACAAAGATCCACCAACGTGACGCACCATTGCTTGCATCCGAGATAAGTTTGAAACAGATGGAACTGTGCATGACGTCCATAAGGAGTGTTCAGGAAGACCACGGTCATCAACCACCCCCGCAAAGGAAAATCAATTGCTGGAAACCCTCCACCGATCCCCATGGAAATCTGTACGACAAATGGCTCGTGAGACAGGAATCCCAAAAGCGAATTAATTGGAAAAGTTACATTCCAAAATTAATCCACGCTCGAAATGAAGACGATCCTGACTGGAGAGCTGAATTTTGAGTGGTACCTCGGCAAATGCGAAGAAGATGCAGCATTTCCATACAAAATTGTTTGGAGCAATGAGGCCAGCTTCAAGTTATATGGCTCAATTAACCGACACAATTGCAAGTACTGGGCTCCTGAAAATCCGCATGTTACTATGGAACACCATTTAAACTTACCAGGGGTTAATGTGTGGTGTGGGATATCAGCATTGGGCATCCTTGGGCCATTCTTTCTTGACTAAACTGTCACTGGGGATGTTGACTTAAACTTGCTGCAGGAATCCGTCAGTCCACGTGTCGAAGAGATATTTGGTGATGAAGAGATTTACTTTCAGCAAGATGGAGCACCTCCCCACTACCACTGTGATGTAAGGGCCCATCTCGAAGCAACTTTTCCGAACAGATGGATTGGGCGAAGAGGTAGTGTTGAATTCCCTGCACGTTCCCCAAACCTCACTCCAATGGACTTCTTTTTATGGGGATATCTCAAAGATAAGGTTTACGGCTCAAAACCAGCAACAGTCGATGAGCTGAAAGGGGAAATTGAAAGACAATGTCTTGCAGTTCCAAATGAAATGATTCGTAACGCTGTTGAATCCATTGGTCCACGTTATCGGCTGTGTTTGGAACGTGATGGTCGTCAGTTTGAACATTTGTTAACATGCATTTATCCATCTATACATTTCACCATTAATCTTGTTTCTAAGTCAAAAAACAATGCATTTATTATCATTTAAAGAGTGAGTACATTTTTTTTGGGACACCCTGTATACATATATATATATATATATATATATATATATATATATATATATATATATATATATATATATATATATACAGTATGTACATATATATATATATATATATATATATATATATTTTCGAAAATGAAAAATCGGCTTCTGCGCTTTTATGCGCATTATAATCAACCTCTTTGTTAAAAATTTTCAGCCCGATCCGTCAAAAACTGTATGACTAGTATGCAATTATGTAGCGACCACCCATGTCGCCTCCTGGCGACATATATATATATATATA